>NC_059339.1:43179594-43485115 GCF_018350155.1 Leopardus geoffroyi
GGAGGGGGGAAATCAAGTATCAAGAACTAAGATGTTCTAAGAATTAGCACATAGACACTGGCTTGTAATAAAGCAGTGATAAAATGAAGGTTATAGTATAACTAAAATACTAGTTGATCTTTTCAAGGACAGTTAAGTAGCTCAAAATGTATTATAATTTTTTAATTTCCTAAGCTAAGATCTTACATTTGTAAATATTTACTCAAAATCATTAGTTAGCTTAATCTCTTAAACAAATTATACTTTGCTTGGGCCAATATTAAAATTTATTCTGTAGCCCAGGTATACATCTGGTGCTAGATAATCCACAGTGATTTACATACAAATGAAGAATCATTTGTATGTGAGGAGAATAGTCAAAATTGCATAATTTACCACCACCCAAAGACAAGCTTGTACTTTAGAACAGTATCTTTTCTGAGGCCAATTAAGTTGCTGCACTATTTTCCTTTAAACCAATATTCAGTTAAATGAAAAGTAATGGTTAGGAGGACCTACTGGCCAACTCTACCTCATCATGCTAGAAGAATGACTTGAATTTAAGAAATAATATGTGAAGCAAGATAATATAAGACCATCAAGGAAGTGACAAGCAAATTGCATGGCTGTTTGTCCCCAAGAAGCCAGCCGGCCTGCCTTCCGTTCAATGGTTGTTACCAATGCAGGGGAAAAGGTGAGCAAGAGGACTGAAGCATCAGGACTCTTTAAAGCACTTCAGGTCTGCTTTTGAGAATTAAAAACTAAAACTCACATGAAAAGCATGTTTAAAATTCTATAATTGAGCCAGAGATTTGGAAATAGAAGTATATAGACAAATTGGGGTTGAAGATAGCGCTGTCCTCTAACTCAAGGTTTCGCAAAACGGAAGGATGCAGGGAACTCAATGAGCCACTCAGTGTCTCTAACTATGCTTGAGGGAGAAACCCACTTTAATATAGGTTGGTCTTCTTCATGATCCGAAGAAACTCTTCCTCGTTCACTTCGCCATCTCCATCCCGATCGGCTTCGTCTATCATTTCCTGCAGCTCCTCGTCGGTGAGGTTTTCCCCTAACTCGTTGGCCACGCGCTTTAGGTTTTTGAAAGAGATCTTCCCAGTTTCATCGTCATCAAAGAGCCTGAAAGCCTTCAGGATTTCTTCTTTGGTGTCTTTCTCGGCCATCTTCTGAGTCATCACGGCCAAAAAGTCATTGAAACTGATTTTCCCTGTGCCTTCCTTGTCCACTTCGGAGATCATCTTCTTCATCTCCTCCTTCCTGGGCTCAAAGCCCAGTGCTCTCATGGCCACCTTCAGCTCCTTCACATCGATGGTCCCACTTCCGTCTGCATCGAAGAGGTCAAATGCTTCACGAACTTCTTGCTTCTGATCTTCAGTGAGTTCAGGCTTAGGACCCACTTTTCTTTTCTGGCTGGTAGAGGCCACATTTGGCTTCTTAAAGCTGGAAGCCATCCTCCTGTGACGGTTGTTACCTTTAACGGTGCCACCGCAGAGTCACCGCGCTTGCGCAGGGGTGACTCCACCCAGAGCGCAAGCGCAGGGCGTCTCCCCACCTCTTTCCCAAGTTTACCCTTGTGTTCTCCCAGTGAGACCTGGGTGCCTAAGCCTGCCACGTCTGTGAAATCTTACTGACTTTATAAACAGCTCCTTCAGTTATCACCTTGTTTCAATGAGCTGAGTCTTGGGCTGGCAAGAAGTGCCTGTAGGCACATTGTCTTCCATAATGCACACCCTCCTGCCCAGGCCATATGTCAGCATCCAGAGGACCAGGTTTATAGGGTTATTTGGAAGTCCTTCCTCTCTCCTTTTCCATACAACATAAAACAAACAAGCAAGCAAGCAAGCAAGCAAGCAAAAAAAAAAAAAAAAAAAAGCCTTCTTGGAATTAAAAAGCCAAACCCAAACAAAACCCCCCTCAGTCTGAGGTTACCTAAGGCTAAATTTAGTATAATCAAGAGAGAGCTTGATTCCTTGGCATTAAATGTGGGGAAGAAGGAGAGAGAATATTAAGTCACACCATGTGTTCAACTTGACATAAATGGAAAACAGATAAAATGGAAAAAGTTATGTATAAAATTTGTAGAAGTTTGTCTCCTGACATTACACTCAACAATAATAAAACTTCACTAGCTTATTCAGCATACACTGAAATATGAAATGTAATATCCAAACATATGATTTACTTTCAGCATTTCAATTTTACATGTGCAGTGTAATTGCACTTGAATAACAGTCTTAATTTCATTCACTCCACTTTTCATTTGGAGGGGGTTTGAAATACTACTTTTTGGTATTTTTTAAAAACTCTAGCAGCAAATTTGCTTTTACTGTTTATCATCTAGTCCGAGCGATGCTGAAACCCCCACTCTGACTTTCCTGCTTTGGCAGTGAGAACAGGACTGTATAATGCAGTACACGTTGGAACTAAAAATCGCCTCCTGAGAACAAAGGGGCAAGAGAAAAATGGGAGCATTTTAAGTGAAAACAAAGAAAAGGGTCATCAAGTAAGACCATAAAAGAATTGCCTTTAGAATTGCTGTATATTTCTTTAAATGTTTTTTTAATCTGACATTTTTTTAGTATTCTTTCCCCTTCGAATCTTAACTTACTACTACTTGATCAGTTACAAAAAGAGAACTTTCAAAAGTTTTCATTGAAGGTTTTGTAACCCCAGCATCTAAAACAATGCTTGACACATAGTGGGTAGATTAACAAATAATTTGTTGAATAACAGAATGAGAGTTCATATTGGTTTTAAAATACTTTTAGGGGCGGGGCGCCTGGGTGGCTCAGTCGGTTAAGCAACCGACTTCGGCTCAGGTCATGATCTCCCGGTTTGTGGGTTCGAGTCCTGTGTTGGGCTCTGTGCTGACAGCTTGGAGCCTGGAGCGTGCTTTCGATTCTGTGTCTCCTTCTCTCTCTGCCCCTTCCCCACTTGTGCTCTGTCTCTCTCTATCAAAAATAAATAAACGTAAAAAAAAATTTTTTTTAATACTTCTAAGGGCACCTGGGAGGCTCGGTCATTAGGCGTCTGACTTGGGCCTCGGGTCATGGTCTCACAGTTCATGAGTTCGAGCCCCTGCTTTGGATCCTCTGTCTCCCTGTCTCTCTGCCCCTCACCCCATTTCGAAAATAAATAAACATTAAAAACAAAATAAAATACTTCTGAATCATCCAAATAAAACAAACAAACTCCCCAAAGGATTATGCTGGGAGTGTTTTATAAATTCAGTTTTTTTAAGTTAGTGATCAGATGTTATTTACGTGACATGTGTATTAGCCAAATTGTACTACCTGTGCCAGTTGATATGTGACATGATGGACAGAGGGCCTGACCACAGGGTTTTTAAAGGTCAAGGAAACTTACCTGCAACATCTCCTACCCACTGCCTCCCAGCAGTTGACACAGTGTCAGCCCAAAGTAGACTTTGGCCAGTAGACACTGCCATTGCCCATCTTCCAACAGTGTAAATCCTCCTGCTTTTTTTACTAGATCAAAAAGCCCGGGATCTTATCCCAACCCTGTGCCTTATTATCTCTGTGACTTGAGAAAGTCTCCCAAACTCAGTTGAGACATCTACAAAGTAGACATAATAATGTAGCTTTCTAATAGGGCTCCTGTGCATGTTCAGTGAGCTACTCCAGGAACGGTTCCCTAGTGAGGCCAAAGAGTGCTGGGTAATTGTTAGTTGAATCTGAAATTTTCCTAGACATTGTGCATTTCTTTTGACACCCACTCCTCTGCCCAAATTCAAGCCAGGCTATGATGTGTTGGGAAAAACTGAAGGATAGAAGCTGCCTTATATAGAGCTACATTTGGGCCAAGCTGAGCTCAAAGCAAAACGGTTGTCATAGTTTCCAGATGTATGCAATCAGCAGTCACAACTCGGGGCCACCAAGAGCACCTTTCATCGAAAACAGTGCCCCCAGCCAGAGTCAGCTGTTGGTGTGGAGTTACTTTATGTTCATAATCTGTAATCTGATTTTAAAAAGGGAAGAGAAACTTGCATGGATTGTGTGCCTAGTATTGGGCTTGCTCCTTGCATTTGGTCTCATTAAATCCTCGCCATCATTTCCCCATTTTGCAGATGAAGAAAAATGAGACCCAAGAGAGGTCGGTAACATATCCAATGGCACATAGCCAATAAATGGCGGTTCTGGGATTTAAACCTTGGCCCGTCTGAGTCCAAGGCTGAGGCTTTGTTCACCACAGCATCTGCCTTCTCTAAAGATTGAAATTATTACCAAGATGTAGTATCACTGGAAAGATATGATTCTGACTTTCTTCCTTAAATGTAACAATAATTAAGCATCTTGCCTAGAAAGATTTAACAGGATTTTGTAGGATCTCAGACAGGGTCCCTTTCTAGGACAAGCCAGTGAGAAAAAGAGCAATATGCTTGGCATTTACATTTGTTCTTCAATTCTGCCTCATTCCATTCCCTGTTTTCAGCTCCTGGTACAAGTTAGTGAGAAGCAGTCTGGGCCAAGTGCTTTCAGTTGACGTTAGCAAGAGTCTATCTAGTGCTTATGAAAATCAACTTCGTTGCTTTAAAGTCACTTTTTTTTAAAGTTCTAATAAGACTGACATAAAGTAAATGAGATGTCCAGAAAAGCAATGGATATGAGTGGTTTTGTTTTGTTTTTGCACTTAAAACTTTTGTGCCCTAATGTCCTAGGTAATATGCTAAATCAGTTGTTGATTTTCTGAGAGGGGGAAAGGAGATGCTTGTTTAAATTTGGTCATGGAAGCTTAACGGCTGGAAGGGGGAAAAAAAGAGGTGCTGGAATTCCACAACGGGGTCTGGAGTCAGTCAAGACCAAGAGAAAGGACCCATGCAGCTTGCTTATTCTAATTATTCGGTTTTCCATTTGACCTGCATGGCATGAAAAAGGTGAGGCTCAGGAGTCTTTTAAAATTTAAGTTGCACTCAGCAAATTCAGCAAATTCCAGGTGCCACCCAAGGCAGAAAACATGCATAATAAAGTTTCTTTATTGCTGCCTGTTTACTTTCAACAAATGCAGAACAGAGAAAATGCAAATGTTTGACACTTGTGCATAAGCAGGACAACTGTGCCAGCGTGGTGGATGGGTGATTCCCAAACCAACAATAACAGAACTACGCTATTTATTCTTGAATGCGTGGAGCCATTTACAAGAAATGGCCTCAGCAGTAAGAGTTTTACAATCCCGGTGGTCTTTGAATGAGACTATGAAGTCCAGTCCAGTGACTCAACCCAAGCCTTTTTGGCAAGCCCAGGAATAGACTTCAGTGTCCAGCCAAAGGCTACATAATTTCTCATTTCATGAACCCCAGAAATAAAGAAATACTCCTCTCAGATACAAAATCAGACTGTGTTTTAGAAAAGAATTTACCAGAATCTCACACCGCTTATCAAACTTGCATCCAAATACTCCTAATAGCAACGGAGATATAAAGCACTCCTTTGGGAACCAGGGAAACATTTCGAAGAAGTCTTCACCAAGCATGAAATGTCTTTATAATCCTGTGTTTTATTTAAAAAAAAAAAATTGCTTTCTGCTTCATAGCATATTTGCCAGTTCTATTACAGTTTTAAATGATTGACCATCAAGCAAATTTGATTCCCTTGCAGAAAATGTACTGTGCTTATTTTGTGACTTTAAGTACACCCCAAGGATGTGACCAGGGGCTAGGGAACCTTATGTGTTTTAGCAAACTCAGAT
Source organism: Leopardus geoffroyi (assembly GCF_018350155.1). Taxonomy (NCBI): domain Eukaryota; kingdom Metazoa; phylum Chordata; class Mammalia; order Carnivora; family Felidae; genus Leopardus; species Leopardus geoffroyi. The sequence goes on from NC_059339.1 coordinate 43,185,298, forward strand.
GTAGGATCTAATGTAGAGCTTGAGGTGGAAAAAATAAATGTTTCCCTTTCCCTCCCAACCAAGATCCACTCCACTTATACATCATTTGGATTTGGGAGTTAAAATAGAAGGAGGAGGAAGGAAAAGTGTGAGGAGGAGAGGAAGGAAGATAAATGAATGTCCAGAGCACTTTGAACTTGCAAGGTGGAGTGAAATTAAATGCAACCAACAAAAGAATCGTTGTCTTCTCAGAGTCCAGATCGGTCCAAATTAAGCACTTCTTTGATGGAAACAAACTGAGAAAAGATACAATCTGCGTTGATATGAACTCAAAGCACAACCTCTAGGGATTTATGATTCAGGAGTTGTACTATCCTGTCGTCTGCAGAGGGCCCACAAGTGCAGGCATGCAACCAAAAATGCAGAACCAAGGGGTCTGGAAGTGGCTTGCTTGGATTTTTAAAATACCTCCTAGACTAAGCTATTGATTTACCCTTTGATCCACCTTCTTCTATTCTCCAAGGCCCCTGAGACATCAGCATCTAAACTGGCTCTGAGGCTGAAAATTGAGGAGAGTTTTCTGCTTACCAGGGATGGAAAGGTCAAAAGCCCACAGGGGTGTGAGTAACACCAGATGAGCCAAGTGGGGCTGCCTGTTCGGGGTGTATTTAGGGATTAGTGGTGACCTGGGGAGTTTGTGCCCTGTAAAAAGACATTGAAATTCAAATTTAAAAGCAGAACAAACAAAATAACTGCACAGGCCCAAGAAAACAGGTCTTGTGGAAAACAGGTCAGGCGGAAGTTGGCCTATGGGCTGCATGTTGTTCATCCAGTCCTTGTATTGGTCACTCCTTCTGCTGGTGTTTACCTACTAAGGATGCTTCTCAGAGAAAAGGATGGAGACAGAGGGAAAATTGAATTCTAGCTCAAAGCCCATTCATGCCTAGTTCCTGAAGTGCAGCATAAAGATCTTTCCTGAAGGACAGACCATGCAAGAGCCAGCCCTACAGGGGAAAGTGAACTATTATAGATACAGCACTGATCTGTTTGATTTTGTCCCCTGAATCAGCTTGGGAGAGAAGGAGAAAGGAGCCCGCTCTGCCTGCCATGTCCCTGTGCCCTTATCCGCCAGTACCCCTTTGACCTAGAGGCCTCTGTGATTGCCGGTGAGACGGATCCAGGTATACTCTTAGAGGTCACCCCTGAGGTCCCATGTAAGGCACAGTGAGGGAACAGAAGAGCTGGGACTGTGACCCTTTCCCACAGATGCCACAACAGCCCTGTTTTCAGAAGGCTGCTCCCCAACTCCTTGGGAACTGGGGAAACTATAAGTGACAGTAGATGGTAGGGGAAACTTAATGCCTTTTGTGAAGGGACTGGCATTAACAAAACATTCTGAGAGGTAGATCATAAAAATCAGTTCCATGACTGCAATATACATTTTAAAATAAGCTTGTGAACTAAATTATAGTTCTGCGTTTCAAAATTTCGCAGTGTGTCAGCAAACAAAGCATCAAAGGAAACCAGTAGGTCATGTTAGAAATCCCTTCATCAACAAGTAGTCATATTACAGCTACCTCCTACTAAGCCTCTAAATGGGAAAGGGGCTACAAATTAGGGTGGGAGGAGAGGATGTCTCCTCATCCTTTCCAGTTGGCAGCTGACCATCCCCACATAGGCTTTTCATTGAGATGTTGGTTAAACATCTTTTGAAACTCAGAGGGAATTGCTGTTCCTCTTTTTTCCTTCAGGTTCTGCATTTGCTACTTTGCATCTAAAAAGTCCTTTCCGAATTCCTCTGGTTTCCGGATCATTCTTATCTGAAATCCATCTTCTTTTGTTTTGTTTTTGGTTTTTGTTTTTTTCCCTCGGCACTAGCCAGGGTTCCTTTTGCTCTGAATGCTGTGCATGGGATAAAGCTTAGAATGGAAACTGGGTCATTTACTTGTGGTATTGTTTTCAGTTGCACCTCATACAAAGTGTCTGTCAGGGTGATTTCAGTCCCCATTGCATTGGTGTGAGCCCACAGTTGTTTACTTTTAAAGCTCCCCGCATCCTCCAAGAACAGTTTCATGCAGGCACTTTGAAAAATAACTTAAGGATAACAGAGGGGAATTTCAAGGGGAGAGAGAGGAAGTACATGAGCTCTCAGATATAAACTTACACTTCAGACTCATCTACCATTTGGGTTGGAAAAGGTTGGGGAGGTTACATATCTTACCACAGATCCATCTATGTGAACTTTACAAAATCGTGAGTATTTAGTGAATCCTAAGGAAGTGGTAATTATTTAGCCTTTCTTTCTGCTTAGAAAGTGTGAACATCCTGATTTCCCAGCAGTCAACTTTTAGACACTGAGGCATAACCTATACATTTTATCTTACATATTGTTCAAAACAAAGGAAAGGGCACCTTAGAATTCCTGTTTCATAGGGATTAATTTAGAATACATAAAAACAAATACATTTGAATTTAACATGGGGGAACTCCAGAAATTTACAAGGCTAGGATTAATGTCTAGATAAATGGAATGTTCAGGAATTGTATTTTTTTAGTTTAGTGGAAAGTAACTCACCAGCAGAGAGAAATCTCTCCTCCTAATGACTGTGGTCATTTGCCTCTGCAGGATCCTATGGCAGCCCCAATGAGGAGAAGCCAGAGACACTGCATCTATATGCTACATTTTATTCTGAGATTAGTTGTCTAAATTGTGTCGGTGGTATGTTAATGCATAGGTGGTAACCACATGGCCGATGTGCACAGGGCAGTAAGGTGGTGGGCTCAGAGTCCTGGGTGCCTGCCCTTGAATACCAGCCCCACCCGCTACTAGGTACATGACCCCGGGCAAGCTAAGCTCCAAGCTCCTATAAAATGGGGTGGGAAAGCAGTTAGCTCATAGGATTGCAGTGGTGATTAAGTGAGCTAATCCATGTGAAGTGTTTAATACTGTACCTGGCCCACGGTAAATGCTCAGTTATTGTAGTGCTTTCGGATTTACAAAGCATTTCCATATACACATACTATCTCATTTAACATCTCAAAAAGCCTACAATGTACATTTTATTATTGCCATGTTATCAATAAAGAACCTGATGTCTGAAATCCAGCCCCATTTTCACATTCACAAAGCAAGCAGCAGCATTATGACTCAGCCCCCCTCCCCACCTCAACTCCAGTGCTCCTTCTCTATGGTGCCCCCTTTTAAGTTTTTTATTTTTTATTTATTAAAAAAAATTTTTTTTATATTTATTTATTTTTGAGACAGAGAGAGACAGAGCATGAATGGGGGTAAGGTCAGAGAGAGAGGGAGACACAGAATCCAAAGCAGGCTCCACGCTCTGAGCTGTCAGGGCAGAACCCAACGCAGGACTCGAACTCACAAACCATGAGCTCGTGACCTGACTCGAAGTTGGATGCTTAACTAACTGGGCCACCCAGGAGCCCCTACAGTGCCCCCTTTTAAGCACAACACAGATGGACTACTTATTTTAAAGTTTATTTTTTTATTTATTTTGAGAAGGGAGGGAGGGGAAAAGAGAGAGGGAGATGCTTAACTGACTGAGCCACCCAGGCACCCCTTTAAAGATTTTTTTTTAATGTTTATTTATTTTGAGAGAGAGAGTAAACGAGCACGGGGGAGGGGCAGAGAGAGGGAGAGAGAGAGAATCCTGAGCAAGCTTCTCACTATCAGCACAGAGCCTGATCAGGGGCTCTATCCCACCAACCCTGAGATCAGGACCTGAGCTGAAATCAAGAGTTGGACGTTTAACAAACTGAGCCACCCAAGCGCTCCATAGACTACTTATTTTAGATCTTCTTAAATCTAAGAGAATATCAAAGCTTGAAGCTTTATTCAATCAGGTTTAGCATAATGGGTAAAGCATGGGCTTTTGAGCCAAACATAGGAGGGTTTGAATACAAAGTTGCCCAACCTCTCAGTACCTAGCTCCTCCTTCACGATGCGACACAATCTTCTCTTTCTGTCACTAGACACAGTTTAAAGGAACATCCTATTCAATTAGATGATATGTATTCAATTAGATACATAGTTTAATTATTTAGTGGGGGTGTATTTGGTGTTTTATAGGCTATTTCAATTCTCCTTAAGAATTGGTATGATACCATGATGTAAAATAACCATATTTGTAAAAAAGATCACCATATTTGTATTGCTTCACCTTAAAATCTGTGTTGCCAAGGCCAGAATATGTATATTTAATAAAATATTTGGAGGGGCTGAGCTTGGATGGCAACATCACCCAGTTAGTTAAATAATTCAGCAGCAAAATATTGAACTGTTTTTTGGTGTCGTGGACTCAGTCACATGATGGTGAGATTTTCATGGTGAGATTGTCATGTAACCCCTGGCTCTGTCACCTGTTTACTAGCACGCCTATGTTTTACTCATTGTCTAAACAAATCTCTCCTGTTTCACGTTTACAACTTATGATTGTCAGACTTACCTTTTACTAGTTTCTAAAATAATAGTCGCTTAAATCAAAGAGATTTATTTCTGACTTTTGTATGGTCCCAGCTCACCTGGCTACTCAGATATTCCCAGGGCGCCAAGCCCCTTCAGTGTTATTGCTCCAGCCCTCCCAGGCAGTTTGCCCTTGTTACACAGTCCAAGATGGCTTCCCATCACCAGCGCCTTAGCCAGCAGGAAGGGAGCTGGGTTAGGCTCCTCTTGAGAAACAAATCCTCTCCACCCTACTAACCTACTCCTCTGATGCCCATAGCTGTGTATACAGACTTTGCCACTTTGCACACTTGAAACCTGGTGGTGCCTCACCTCAACTCGAGCCTCTTACTTTCTATTCTGGAGTTTCTCGGACATCACAGCAAGTACAACCCAGTGGTGTGGGAGAGTTAACACCTTGACCAGTGGTGGACAAGTATCAGTGGATATCTCCCTCCTTGTGTCTCACCGTCAGAAAGTACTGTGGGATCAAGTGCTGGTCATCTGTGCTAGTGACGACCAACTCTGTAACACATTCTTGCGTTGGCTCTCCCTCCTTCATTGTCATACTCTCCCTTGTCATCTTCACTTCTGCTCCCTGGGATCACTTCCCAAATAAACCTGTAGTCAAGCTTTAGCTTCAGGTTTTACTCTCAGGGGAGCCCAGGCCGAGAGAGGGGAGCCTGCAAGACTTCCATGAACCAAAAGTTGCCCACATCCCTTCTGCTCACACTCCATTGGCCACATGTAGCTGCTGCCAGGGAGACTAAGAAGTGAGTTTATTGTGGGCTGCCATGCCCCCAGTTACATTTTTTTTAACGTTTATTCATTTTTGAGAGACAGAGACAGAGCACAAGCAGGGGAGGGGCACAGAGAGAGAAAGGGAGATACAGGATCCAAAGTAGGCTCCAGGCTCTGAGCTGTCAGCATAGAGCCTGACGCAGGGCTGGAACTCAGAAACCACAAGATCATAACCTGACCTGAAGCCGGCTGCCCAACCGACTGAGCCACCCAGGTGCCCCACCATGATCCCAGTTAAAATGTCCATTACTGTGGGGGAAGTCTGCACATAATTTGTGTGCATATTTCTTTCAGTGAGACAAATGTGACTTTGCATGGTTAAAAATACAGCCTGGGTAGACCAGGGGTTATGACCACCGAACTAAGAGATCTAAGATTTTGTTGTCCACATTCTTTGACTCATTTTTTTTTCACTTAAAAAAATGTTTATTTATTTATTTTGAGAGAGAGACAATACAAGTGAGGGAGGGACAGAGAGAGAGAGAGAGAGAGAGAGAGGGAGGGAGAGAGAGAGTCCCAAGCAAGATCCACACTGTCAGTGCAGATCCCAATGCAGGGCTCAATCTCATGAACTATGAGATCATGACCTGAGCCGAAACCAAGAGTCAGGTGCTTAACCAACTGAGCCACTCAGGTGCCTCTCTTCAACTCATTTTCTATGTGAACTTAAGTAGGTTGCTTGAGTCTTCTGTGCCTAAATTTCTTCATTTGTAAAATGGTGATAGTAATAACTCCTCTCATTCTGTGACGACATTACCAAACAGGTAATGTTTGCATTGCACAGAGTGCGATCCAGTTCACGCCATAGGTGGGTGAGCTCACCCAGCCCACTACCCTGGGAAACAGCGATCAGCACTGGGTAAACATTTGCTGCTTAAAACGTTGCCCTGAAGTGGGCTCTTGCAGATAATCTCCTCATTTCATCATTAATTCCTTCTCTTCCAAAAGATTATCCACCTTTGGAATTTATCCTTTTAAAAATAATCACAAGGAGAAAAGAGGGAGGTTAAAATGACCCATGACACTTGTTATGTGAGCCTGCGGGACAAAACTACATTCTCTCTCTCCATCAATAACCTAAACTTTCAAACATGTAGGAATAGTTAAGGATTCCTTCTGGACTATTTTAAGGAGCAAATTTATTAGTTCTATAGCATCTCGTAATCCTGAGGTATTTAGGAAAACTACATTCTTTGGATTCTGAAACCCTGGCTGTTTCCCTGAGCTACTTCAAACAATGCAGCTTTTGCTGACGAAGCACTCCCTGGGCCAGCAGTGTTGTTGAATTGTAAGTAAATAATCTTGAAACAAATCCGTGGTTGACACACTGTCATATTATGTTTACTGCTCCAGAGGAGGGATTTATTCTGAGGATATTGAAAAATTCCATTGCTGCTTGGGGGAAGTGACAATTGGGATCACCCATAAATTAAAGCAACTGCCCTCTGTACCTAGATATGGTCCAAAATATTGTGCATGCACTAAAATGTCACATGAGAGATAGAACAGTGCTGGATAAAAATATATAACGTTACTAAATAAGAACAGATACCATGGATGTGACGTTTAAATTGCCAAGTTTGGCTACAGCTAACGCCATACTTTTCCCAGGATTAATAACATGAGAGCTCTGAAGGTAGAGCAGAAAAACTAACTTCAGTTCAACAGCATTCTGCTTTGGTTTAGCATAGATTTGATGATGTAATTTAGGTTGCCTTCTTAAAAAGTAGTTTAATATTTAATGAGCCAGGTATGTCTTTCCTTGTAAGAAGGGTATTACTATTGTAACTTTCCAAAAACCAGTACCTTCTCTGCCGTCTCTATCTCCCCACGGCTGGCTCATTTGGGAGCTGGTCCAGCTTTGGGTGTTGGCAAGAGCAGTCATTTAATGTGGAGTGGGAACAAATGCTCAGGTGAGGAAGGCATCAACTACAGTCCTTGATTTCAGCAGGAACTTCTCTCTGCTAACTCCATCTAAATCACAGCAACATATAATTACAGAAAATCAAGAACAAAGCTAGGATTAAACTACAACATCCCTCTATGCACATAATAACCTTCCTTTGATACCTTCTACAATCTTTTAAATAGCAAACGTGTGCTTTTTTTGACATGATTTCCGTATGTAGAATGATGGTCATAGAGACAGGATAAGAGAGTTCGTCCACAATTGTGGAAAATTCAGCGGGGGGCAGTTCAACAAGGTGGAAAGAGCCAGAAGTGTTACAAATAGTCGTAGCAGGATTGAAAATGCGGACAGGAGGTTGGGGGGGACTCCCTCCCTGTGGGTCAGGGAGAGCCTCCTTAGAGGAGGTCCCACTCCAGCATTCTGGCAGGGTGCTTATGAATTCTCCAGGAGGGCAGAAGAGCAGAAGATTTCTTAGGTCAAGGGAATAATACCTACAGTACTAAGGAGTAGAAGCAAGAAAGTGAATAGCCAGTTCACTATCAGTTGAGTATCAGATGTGTGTGCATGAATGTGAGGAGGAGGTATACTTGGGGACAGCCTAGGCCCTGTGGAGGTCTACTGGGTACTCGTACATGGAAGGCAGTGGTGGGGGTGGGGGGGATGGGCAGGGAAAGGCATGAGCCATGGAAGTCCTGAGAATGGGAGTCAGAGTCCTGGAATGTGATTGTTGTAGACCATCCAGGCCGGGTGGCCTATGGCCAGTATAGCACATCAGGATGACCACAGTATTTCATCTGTTGTATGTCTCCTCTGGCCAGCCCTTAAAGACTCAGGTCTGCTGTAAGATCATGAAGGTCCTCAGCAGCAGCAGGAGAAGGGGTGGCCTCTTGCACAGCGGGTAGGATTGTCCATGGCTGCCTTTCAGGATCTCACCTCCGCCCACACCTGCCCTGACAGCCCGGTGGACCTTTTATGCCTTCATGCCTACACATTTCATGTGTTCTAGCCAACTAGACTCTTCATGTGTAAGGAATTGGCAGGTCCCCCTTTATTTTGTTCCTCTTCCTTTTAAATCTATTCTGTTTTATTCTTTATAGTAGGGAATGTTGAACATTGAGACAATCAGTAAATATCCTCACTTGTGTCAGTTCCCTTCTGTGAAATTTCTCCACTTCTTTCTCCCTCCCTTTCCTCCTCCTCCTCTTCATGTACACACAACTGAGGGGGAATAGTATAAATGAACCCTCACGCACTCATCACCCAGCTTCAACAATTACCAACTCATGGTTAATATTTTCATCATTACCCTATCCCTAGGTTATTTTGAAGCAATTCCCAGACAGGTCACCTATAAATAGTTCAGTGTGAGCTAAGAAAAATTTGATTCCCTTGCCAATCTGATGTTCCCCACTTTAGCCATATGTAAAAGTATTATTTTGCTGTTCATTGTCATCAGGGTGTTTGTTCTCAATTAGCAGTTATTGAAAAGCCATTCATCACTTGAAAATACATTATATATGCAAAAAGTTTCTAGAATGTGTAATGTTAGAACTAAAATAATAGAAAAATATTAGAGCAAACACCAGTATAACAATGATTGAGCTAGAGACAGAGGCGCATTTCCAGTATTTTTGAAGTCCTTTGTTTGCTTCCTCATTCTCTTTCCTCCAGTTACCCTGTGTCCTAAAATTTAAGCTAATCATTTCCCCCACGTGTAGCTGTGTGCGAATTCGCTGTATGTAAGTTGGGACCTCTAAACAATATATTGTTTAGCTTTGCCTATTTGTGAACTTTTCGTGGAAATGGAATCACTGAATCATTAAATACAGTCATATAAAAATAAAATCATATGGAAGTAAAAATCATTTAAATAGAATCACTGAAATACTGTTCTGTGACTTTTTTTACTTTAACATTTTTTTTAATGTTCATCCATGGATATATACTTTAAAACAGATTAAAAATATTCTTTTCTATTGCTAGTAGTTCAGGTGTTTGTTTTATGATTCTGAATGTTAGTGGGGTTTTTTCTCCCTTAAACAAGCTATTTATTTGTTTATATATATATTTATTTATTTAAAGTTTCGGGTATAGAATGTAATGATTCATCACTTATATACAACACCAAGTGCTTATCACAATGAGTGCCCTCCTTAATACCCATCACCCATTTAACCCATCCCCTTGCTCACCTCCCCTCTGGTAACCATTAGTTTGTTCTCTATAATTAAGAGTCTTGTTTCTGTCTCTTTTTTCTTTGTTCATTTGTTTTGTTTCTTAAATTCCACGTATGAGTGGTATGATTATATGGTATTGTCTTTCTCTGATTAACTTATGTTGCTCAGCATTATACTCTCTAGCTCCATCCATGTCATTGCCAATGGCAAGATTTCATTCTTTTTATGGCTGAGTAATAGTCCATTGAATGTATAAACCACATCTTCTTTATCCATTCATCAATAGATGGACATTTGGGCTCTTTCCATAATTTGACATTACGGTAACTGGATTTTACAGAATTCTTTTTCTGCATATTCTAAGAAAACATGGTTTCCTATTTTAAGTTCTCATATATTACTTGACTTTTTAACATTGAGGCAATGTTATATTCTTATAATAAATCTAACTTAGTCATAATATATTATATTTTTCATACATTACTGGCTACAAGTTTGCTAATATTTTGTTTGGGGTTTTTGCATCTATGTCCAATTTTCTTCCTTTCTCCTATTGTCCTGGTCAAGTTTGGGCATTAAGATTAAGCTGGCATTGTGATATGAATTTGGAATTAGTCTCTCTTTTTCTATAATATGAAAATATTTCTATAATCTGAAAATAATTGTTTAATCCTTGAATGTTAGAACTCAACAGTAAAATAATGGGTCTGCTGTTTTCTCTGAGGAAAGACTTTGAATTACCTCACTTCCTTTGTGAATTCAATTTCTTTAATGTATGTAAAACCATTATGATTTTCTATTTCTTCTTGAGTCAACTTTGATCTTGAAAATTTTTCTAGTAATTTGTGTATTTCATTTATGACTCTGAAATTTGGTGGCATGAAGTTGTACATGGTAATGTTATATAGTATTTTAAATCTCTTCTGCAACTATAGTTATGTCTCCTTTTCTGTTCCTAACATTATTTATGAATGCCTAATCTTTTTTTCTTGCCCAGGCTTGCCAGATGTTTGGCAATTTTATTAGTCTTTTCAAATAACCAATTTTTGGCTTTGTTTTTCGTTTTGTATCCCCCATTAATTTTGCCATCTTTTTTTAAAATCTACCTTTCTAAATTCATTGTTTTGTGTATTTATGTATTTATTTTATTTATTTTTATTGGAGTGTAGTTGACACTATGTTGCATGAGTTTCAGGCATGCATTCAACATAGTAATTCAACACCTCTCTCTGTTATGCTATGCTCAGCACAAGTGTATCTTTGCTATCGTTATTATTTTCTTCCTATACTTTCTTTTGTTTTTCCTCCCCTGATCCTCTTTTTAGCTCCTTAAGCAGCATGCTTAGCTCACTAATTTTCAACTGTTATTTTTTAATATTATAAGCATTTAAGGCTAAAAATTTCTCTATATCCCTTTAGAATATCTTAATGTTTAATAATTATTAATAATTATTAACATGAGATTCTTAAAAATTGTTAATGTTAAGCAGTCTTTGCAATGACTTTACTGAGATGAAATACATTTCATCATGTTTTAAAATTTTGGTTTAGGGGCGCCTGGGTGGCGCAGTCGGTTGAGCGTCCGACTTCAGCCAGGTCACGATCTCGCGGTCCGTGAGTTCGAGCCCCGCGTCGGGCTCTGGGCTGATGGCTCGGAGCCTGGAGCCTGTTTCCGATTCTGTGTCTCCCTCTCTCTCTGCCCCTCCCCCGTTCATGCTCTGTCTCTCTCTGTCCCAAAAATAAATAAACGTTGGAAAAAAAAAAATTTTAAATTTTGGTTTAATGGTTTATGATGCAACTACTTGAAAGTCTGGTTCTAAGATCAGTTTATCTCTATACTTGACTTTAATTATGATCATAGCTGAAAAAGATAATAAGTAAATACAAAATAAGTAAATAATAATAAGTAAATACAAAAATGAAAGGTGTGCATTGTTAGTGAATTTTTTTAATAGTTTCTGTTTTTAAATATCTTTTTTCCCTTTTTTAAAAATAGTATCCTGGGGCGCCTGGGTGGCGCAGTCGGTTGAGCGTCCGACTTCAGCCAGGTCACGATCTCGCGGTCTGTGAGTTCGAGCCCCGCGTCGGGCTCTGGGCTGATGGCTCAGAGCCTGGAGCCTGTTTCCGATTCTGTGTCTCCCTCTCTCTCTGCCCCTCCCCTGTTCATGCTCTGTCTCTCTCTGTCCCAAAAAAAATAAATAAACGTTGAAAAAAAAAAAATAAAAATAGTATCCTTTTTTTTAATAGTTCCCAGCACCAGTTGTGCAAGATATTTCTTAGTATTTGGTTCAGAAATTTCCGTCTTCACTGTCTGAGGATGTTGCTTTTCCCTATATTTGGCAGATGGTTCAAAAACCACTGATATTCTTCATTTGGAAGAGTTAAAAAAAATAATTTTTTTCCAAGTCTAAGTAGCCAGATAAAAGAGTTTTAAGAAGTGAAACATCTTTTCAGCAAGAAAGTTACATAATAATCGAAAGATTTCTAAACATATTTTGCAGAGACTATCTTTTCTCTTGCGTTTTTTTTTTTTTAATGTTTGACATAAAACATTTTACTAAGTTTCATTTCAGTTGAAGCCCCCTACTGCCTTATGGGTATTTCATTACATCTTATCTTATTCATAACTTTTGATGTCAAAGACCTAGACACTGGGTTATTTAAAAACACTTGTTTTTATGTGTTATTATTATATATTTCAAACAGGCAGGTAGAAAAATTGAGAACATAAATGTCCACAGTCTCTTTATATTTTTGACCCAGGTGCCCTTAGCATTCACTTACATCCCTGGATAACTGAGATTTTCATTGTAATGCAGGGTACACAGAGTAGGCACTCAATAGGTAGTGGCTGGGTGAATGCATAGATGAATGAATGAACACATGACCTAATTAGCTTTCTCCATAGACTGTGATTTGAAAGGAGGGGCTACATTTTTTTTTAAGTTGATTTATTTATTTCAGAGAGAGAGAAAGAGTATGAGCAGGGGAGGGGCAGAGAGAGAGGGAGAGAGAGCATCCCAAGCGGGCTCCACCCTGTCAGCACAGAGCCCGACACTCAGAGCTCATCTCAGGAACCATGATATCGTGACCTAAGCCAAAATGAAAAGTCAGACGCTTAACTGACTAAGCCACCCAGGCACCCCAGACTACTTCTTATTTACCTTTGTATCCCAAGTATCTAACACAATGCTTATATATAGTAGGTGCTGAATATTTTTATTTTTTATTTTTTTACTTTTTTAATGTTTATTTTATTTTACTTTTGAGAGAGAGAGAGAGAGAGAGAGAGACAGAGGCAGAGAGAGAGGAAGACTGAGGATCCAAAGTTGGCTCTGCGCTGAGAGCAGCGAGCCTGATGAGGGGCTCAAACTCACCAACTGCGAGGTCATGACCAGAGCCAAAGTCAGATGCCCAGTTGGCTGAGCCACCCAGGCACCCCAGTGCTAAATATTTTTAGAAAGAAAGGAAGACACAAACAGGAAGGAAGAAAAGGAGAAAAGGAGAAGAGAAAAATTGTGTATATTCTTATCTGGATGTCTCAGTTAAAAGGAGTGCTTAGTAGTAGGTTTGACCAATTCAATTTTAACTTTATTTACAGCTGTTTCAGTGCTTATTTTTAAAAAGAACAGTTGAAAAAAAGATTCCTAGGATAGCAACTACCTCTCTATAAGTGAAAATGTTTTCCCAGGGAATAGAGGAACTAGTGAATCCTATTTTTATAGTCTCAAGGCCACTCCTAATTGCCTATGGATTGGAAAATACTCCTTTGTCTTTGATGTTATTCTTTCATTGTCTTTTGAAAGATAAAAAGCTAGCAGAGGTTTGTAATTGGATTATGCTCCTCCCATCTCAGCCCTGGAAGTCTTGGCAGGATAGGATATAGAAATACTTGGAGTTACTCAGAAGCAAAAGTCAATAAAGCATAGTGAATAAATGGCTGCTAATATTCAGCACTGCATGTTTACATGTGGGATGCACCTTCTCACAGGGATACTTTGCCTCATGCCAGGATATTTAATCAATGCTCTGACAAAGTTACATGGTTACCTACAGTGAGATTCTAGTAATACTTTTGGAAACCAACCCACCGTGAGCTCTTGCTGTGAAAGTATTTAAATAATTAAAAACATTCCTCTATCAAAGGAGTCTCCTTCTGACAGTGGAATCCATAACTTCTGTAGCCTTTCTTTTCAAAACACTTAGATGAAAGAGATGGTTGTGTTTTGTGTAGCATGACTTTTTTTTTTTAAATGAGGCCAAACTTTGTTGAAAATGTCTAGAAATGAAAATCTTAATAACCAAAGGTTGGGGCACTCAGCTTCTTACTGTCTTCCTCTAAGAGGCATGAATGGTATAACTGCCCTACATAAGGAGATGTTTCTATTTCCTTGTACGGGTCTTGAAGAGCTGTTTTTGTTTACACAGGAAGTCACTGGGCAGGAAATCTCAGCAGTAGGTTTCAGGCTGAAATCTCTGAAGATCAGTGAGAAGAGAAACAGAAGTGCCTGAATGCGTGCGCGCGCGCGCACACACACACATACACACACACACACACACACACACACACACACACACACAGAGTCATCATGTCTTACTCATTGTGGAGGAAATACAAACAGCCTTGAGAAAGACCCTGAGATTTAAGACGGGATGCATCTGGAGGAGGAGGTCAAGAGGAGGATATGACGACACCCAAGTGAGGGAAATACCACCCTCTGAGCATTTTTTTTTTTTTTAATGACAACCATTATACAGAAACAGCTTCCAAAATTGAAGCTATTGAAATTCACCCAGATAGGTCCAGATGGTCTGAAGGCCTCTCAGAATGAAAGGGCCCTGCTGTGGTGTTTTGAGACACAGTTGATAGGGATTCACAAGCCCCTGTAGATATCAGATGTGGCAGGCAACATCTCTGTAACATTTTGTCCCTGGATTGTCCCCCATAGTGAAAACTGGATAATATGGAGAAGGGCATTGTCGTGGCAACATAAAGATGGTCATCAAAGAACCTGGCAAAAGGAAGCTTCTGTCCATACACCTAGGAGTCCTGATTTGTGTGGCAGGTTGTTCCTGTGACAGAGCAGAACAGCCAGCTAGATGAAGATCTCATTCTTTGCATTATAATTCTCTATTCTCCAAGCAAACTTACAAGAAAAGTCAGGCCCACCTGTGGGCCAAGTGTGACACTTTCCATTGGCAAACACATTTAGCTATCGTAATTGAGAGATGTGTTAATGGTTCATTAATCAATTTTCTCAATTGTGGTAAGGGTGAACATTCATTCCCCAGGCTCCAATACCTCTCAATGAACTGATTAGAGGAAGATTTTGAGTCAAAAGATAAAATCTGAAGTCCAGCCTCCTGGTCTCTGTGACCTCAAGTGCCCAGGAAAGAACTAGGGGGCCATGTTTTAAAGTTGTGTAGATTACTTCAGTTAGCAATTAATTCTCCACTTTGTGCCTTTTCTGACCTTGGATTTCAGCTTTTGGCATTAGTACTGATGAAGTTTTGAGGTGATGGGGAGTTCATGGGGTCCAGAGCTGACGACCAAGAGAGAATTCTTGAAGACATCTTTGGTGCAAAAAGGTGATTTTAGTAAAGCAGGGGGACAGGACCCGTGAGCAGGAAGACTGCACTGAAGTAGTGGAGTATACTGGTTGTATATTGTGGACTTGGGGGAGGTAAAATCAAAAGGGAGGTTTCCAAAGAGACTTTCATATGCTACTTTCACAGATTACTGGAGGCCTAGCTACTCTCAAGCTAAGGTTGTTTTTCCCTCTAGCAAAGCATTAATTTAAGAGTAGGGAGTTGCTGGAGAAATGTTACACTCTGTATTTGCCACAAGTATTTGTCGATGGGCTGCAGGTTATAAGGAAATTTAGTTTTACCTGTCATTTCCTTCTTGCTTTTGTTCCCTTTATCACTATGGAGGAGTGATGTTGGGGCTCCAGGAAACAGTCTACAGGTTACTAGAGATTAGGCTATTGATGAAATTGTCTTTTTCTGGTAAACTGGTGGAGACTCTTATCAGTTTAACCATTTGTTTTCGGTCATTTCCTGTGTCCTTGGGCAGCCAGGAGTGCCTGAGGAATATGACACATATTCCACTTGGGGGGAGGGGGTGTGTGCTAGCTTGTATTTTGCCCTCAGCCTGCCTCACGGTCTCTCATCGGTACCATGGACACCCCACCTTCTTTTAGTCTGATTTCCAGGTCACCTTTATGGGGAACTTCACTGTTTGTAAAGCCTTGTACATTCATTTTCTTATCTGGCCAACATAATGACCATGAAAAGTAGGCGGTAGCGCTATCCTCACTTCATGGAGAGGAGGTGACTTGCACATAGTCACTCGGTTGATAGGGCAGCACAGCTGGCATCTGAACCCAGATGTTCTCTTTGATTTCTGTTATGACACATTGATTATGTCCTGAAACCGCTGGCAGGCAAACTTTTTTTAGCCTCATAGACCTGTGAAAATACTTGTATGTTTACTTATCTATATATTATAAAATGTATGACAATGCCAATATGTTGAGTACATTATAGAACGTTCAAAAAATGAGACGTTTCGAAAGGATAAAGAAATGAAATAAAATGATGTTTTAAAAAATAATTCATTTTGTTTATTAATTAAGTAAAACCAAACTTTTTTCTGACCTCAATTATTAACAATGTTAATTTTTCTGGAGATGTGACAGTCAAAGCTTCAGTATTTATGACAACCTTGGTTTAACATTTTGTGATGTAGTGATTTTCAAGTTTGGTCCTCAATTCAGTATATTTTGACACTTAAAATTTTTTTCATATGTTTGACACTTTTTATTTTGGAATAATTTTAGATTTACAAAAAGTTGAAAAGATAGTACAGAGTTGTGTATACCCCTCACCAGTTCCCACACTATAAACATCTTAAGTTGTGACATCTTACTTTGGTACATTGGACTCAGGAACAGGCATTGATACAGTTTTGTTAACTAAACTCCAGACATATTTGGATTTCACTAGGTTTTCCATTCATGTCCTCTTTCTGCTCCAGGATCCAATGTAGGGTCCCACCTTGCTTATGATAATCATATCTCCTAGTCTTCTCTGGCCTGTGACAGCTTCTCAGGCTTTCCTTGTTTTTTTTGTGGGTTTTTTTTTTTTGTTTTGTTTTGTTTTTTCATGACCTTGGTGGTCTCTAGAAGTATCAACCAACTAGCCTGTAGAATGGCTTCTCAATCTGTGTTTCTGACGTTTTTCTCATGATTGGATTGGGGTAATGGTTTTTAGGAATGAATACTAGAGAGGGAAAGTGCCCTTTTCATTGCATCATATTGGGGGTACATGATAGCCATATGACATCACGGGGATGTTAGCCCTCCCTTGGTTAAAGCAGTGTTTGCCAAGGTTCTCCACTGTAGGGATACTACTTAGTCATGTCCCTACTCTGTTCTTTGGAAGCAAGTCGCTATGTCTAGCCCAATTTCATAGCAGGGAGAAATGGAGTTGGGAAGTAAGCTGTACATCCTGGAGGGGTAGTATCTGAATACACTGTTTACGAATCTCTCTGTGAAGAAGATTTGTCTCTTCTCCTCTCATTTATTTGTACATTCAATCATTTATATTGGCATTGACTCATGGATATTTATTTTATAGTTTGGGTTATAATCCAATACGATGTTATCTATTTTGTTGCTCAAGTTTTTCCAGCTTTGGTCATTGGAGTTTTTTTAGGTTGGCTCTTGTGTCCCAATTCATGCTCCAGGTTCATCCTGTATTTTCCCTGCCTCAGCCCTGAAAATAGTCATTTCTCCTAGGTGTCCTGTTTGTTTGTTTTGTTTTTTGTTTTTTTAATTGTAGAATGGTATTTAGAAACCATTGGGTGCTCGTTGCTGTTAGTGTATCATTAATTATAGGCCAATTCAGTAGACAGAACTAGGGCATACACACAAACACAGGTGTGTACTAACTCATATTTACATACCTGATACTTGGTTTTTAAGAGACAGCATGGAAAAAGATTTCTTACAAAAATAAATAGACCCACATAGAAGAATTGCATCACTGACTAAACTTTCTAAAACATGTTACCTAATTTTTAGTTGTATCCATCAGTTATAAAAAGATTTTTTGTTCAAATTCATCTACTAAGGCTAAATATTCCTTGTTGTTAATCAGTTGGTTCATACAAACCAAAAAGTGTTGCTTTTCTGTATTGTGCATTCACAAGTAGATTCATAATTTGCAAATTCTCTTTCCAAGTTTTTAAAAAGTGCAGATATCAGAGTTTTTATAGATGACACATACTATTTTGGGCAACAGAATTCCATAATCATGGAAACATTTCCAGACACCAGTTTCTCAATATTTTTTCCGTAACACAAATTTTTTTCAGACAGTGTTTACTTTCTCATTCATTGTGAACATAGCAGCTTTATTGTGAAATGACAGAGTGAGAGTGTTAATTATTTATTTATATGTATATATATATTTTTTTATTGTGGTTTAACATAAAAGTTATTATTTTAGCCATTTTAAGGGTACCATTCAGTGGTAATATATTGTTGTACAATCATCACCATCATCTATCTCCAAAACATTTCATCATGTAAACCTAAAAATCTGTACTCATTAAATAATAACTCCCCCCCCAAAAAAATAATAATAACTCCATCTCCTCTTCCTTCCAGCCCCTGGCAACTACCATTCTACTTTCTTTCTCTCTGAATTTGACCAGAGTCCACTTCCTAGAAGTGGAATCATGCAATATTTTTCCTTTTGTAACTGGTCTGTTTCACTTAGCATAGTGTCCTCAAGGTTTATCCATGTGCCAGAACTTCCCTCCTTTTTAAGGCTGAATAGTGGTCCATTGTATGTATGTATCACATCTTGTTTATCCATTCAAATGTTGATGGACACTTGCTTGTTTCCACTGGTTTGGCTATTATAAATAATGCTGCTGTGAACATGAGGGTACGAATATCTGTTCAAGGTCATGGTTTCACTTCTTTTGGGTATATACCCAGAAGTGGAATTGCTGGATGAAATGGTAGTTTTATGTTTAATTTTTTGAGATTTTCTTAGTCATGTTCCATCTCCCTACAATCTCACTTTTATAAACTCCATCTTGACAAAGATATTTCAAAAACCTTGAAATATACCAAAAATGAATATGAAGATGAGGGCACTATTCTGAGTAAACAGTGTGTGTAAATCTAATAACTGTTGGAATATGTGTTCTAATTATATATATGTTAAATATTAGGAAATCTTAATTTTTCTTATTTTCAAAACAGAATTTTAACATAGTCCAAAATCTTAATTTTTTTCTTCTCATATACCAATGGACCACAGTTCCAGATGGGAGGGAGAGGGGGAGCGGTTGGGGATCTGGGTGATGGCCTGAGTATCATTTTTGATTTGTCTGTCCTGCCTTCTCTACCTTGGAAAGTTGTCACTAACTGGAGTGGAAAACGAGGGTTTCAGTCGCAAGCCTCTCTCCTCCGTGTGCGCTACTGCCCTCCCAGCTGGCATCACCACGTGTTCCCATTAATCACCAAAGTCCCATTAACCCCTGGGCATCCCAGATCCTCAGCCCAAACAGCTTGCCAAGAGTTCATCCCTTTTCTTAATTTTCTCATAAGCAAAAATAGCAGAAGACTGAGTTTCTGGGGTACCTGTGTCAGGACTTAGAGTAGGAAATTGCTCAGTGAAATAGCCCCTGGGTTTGGCACCTTTGGTCAGTGTTGATAAACACTCAACAATTGTTAGAAGATTTTGGGGTTAATTGATGCAGGTAGAAAAGCTCCTGCTGGGACCTACATATAGGACTTTGGCTGTCTGTACATATGACAGAAGAGTTACAAGCCATTGTCACTACTTTCTTAATGGAGCTCATTAGAAGTAGGCCATGCAGAAAAGAGTGCAGTCGGAAGGATGACTACTGTGTATATTACTATGGATATGTGTTCAAATAGAATTTAGAATTGGAACAAGCTTGAAATTATTTTATTGTCGTGCATCTAGCCTGACATGTAAAAAGACAGCCATTTTTAGATAGTTTAGTACAAATCCGCTTATTGAAACTGTCAGTCCATTTTTTCATGCTGGATTTTCCTCAAACACTCTTGGTGCTTGTCTTGTGATAGGGTCTGCCAGGATACATATCAGCACCTTTTACCCCCCCAGATCAATGCTGACACTCTTCTGGCTTAAAAAAGTGAATTTTCTCATTTCAGCTTACTCATTTGGCAAAACCACCATATCTACCTGCCAATTCAAATAGAGAAAAGAGAAGGGGGGGGTATATGAAAAGGGGAGGGGGAGAACTATTTTCTAATTAATCAAGATGTACATATCAGCACTTCATTTTTTACCTCTAAAGAGCACTGTGCCTCACAAACTGACACTTTGGGCTGCAACTGACAACATAAGCCTTTCTGTATCAGGAAAGAAAAATAAGTTGATGTAAAAGAAAGTGCAAAATAAATGGAGAGCCTAATCATTGCTCTCTACTATGAATGTGTTCTTATGGATTAAATACTATACTGAGTCACAAACATATTTTTTTTTGTTTTGCATTTTTTTATTGAAGTATAGTTGACACACAATGTTACATTAGTTTCAGGTGCACAGCATAGTAGTTTGACCACTCTATACCTTATGCTATGCTCACCACAAATGTAGCTACCATCTGTCACTATACAGTGTTATCAAAATACCATTGACTATATTCCCTATGCTGTATCATTTGTCCCCATGATTTATCCATTCCATAACTAGAATCCTGTACCTCCCACTCCCCTTCACCCATTTTGCCCATCCCCCTTCCCAGCTGGCAACCACCAGTTACAAACATCTTTCTTGTCAGGAACTTTTCTGGGGCATCTGGGTGGCTCAGGTGATTAAGCATCTGACTCTTGATTTCAACTCAGATCATGATCTCATGTTTTGTGAGATCAAGCCCCGCATCAAGCTCTGTACTGACATGTGGAGCCTGCTTGGGATTCTCTCCCTCTCTCTCTGCCCCACCCCCCAAAATAAATAGATAAACTTTAAAACAAAAAGATTCTAAAAAAGAACTTTTATTAATAATAAGGAAGAATTTTCAGAACTGTTATTACCTATGTACAGATAACTTCCCCATTTTTTTTTTTCTGATAAAACTAACCTTTACCAATGCAAGGAAGATATCACAAGCACAGACCTACATCCTTCCACTCATACATTCAGCACTGGACACAAAATACGTATAAGTAAAGAGCTAGAGGACAGATCATTCCAGGCTGAGGGAGAAGGAATGGTTTGGGGGAAGAGAGAACATATGAAGTGAGATTTGAAAGAAAGAATGGTGGAAGGAGGGCATTCAATGCTGAAGAAATGGTTTGGGCAGTCATGGGGAACGTGAGACATGTAAAAAAAGTCATGGGGAATGTTAGGCATATAAAAAACCCTGATAAGGACTGATAAGGACTGTTGGAACCAGAATGCAGCTGCCCTGGAGTGTGAGGCGAGGGAATTGTGGGGGGTCCATTGTAGGTTTTTTTCAGTAGTGGAGTGAAAACATATTTCTACTACTAGGATGAGAGTCCTAGTATTATGGCTGCTCGGAGGTTGAAGAGGGAAAGCCAGACTGACACAAAGAACCTCAGGAAACTTTATATTGCTTTCATGGAGTCAGGCAGAGACAAGGGAACATTCCAAGTTTAACTGTAAGTAAAGTGCATTTTGACAGAGCATCATATATAATATCATCATGTTTTCCTAAATGTACATTTGAAAATCTGTTCTTAGTTCATCTGCCCATCACTATGAAAAGTGGCAGGAGCACTGTCAAGAGAGATAAGAGGAGCAAGCCTGTCAGCATGATCTTTTCCCCAGTGAGGAGATACTCATCTTTGTAAGTAGTATTCAGTAATGTTTAATTCCTGGGGTGCTTGGCTTCACATTTTCACCATGCGAACACTGCCCAATCTAGTTTGGAATCAAGTGCCTCCAACATCTCAGGACCAACGCCATTACTTAGGTTCATACATGTTTTCCCCCAATTTCAGCTTCAGTAGGTCAGAATCCAACTAAACTAACTTAAATAATCCATATCAAATAGAGAAATATGAAAGCAACAACATTTTAAGACAAAATTGAATATGCACTGACACCAGTTAGCTCTATCCATTGGTATGCTGGATATCATGATGTCTTGTAAACATCCATTCTCCCTTTTCTTGGTACTATTCCAATGTTAATTTAAATATCCACCCAGCCACTCAGTTGGTTGAGCATATGACTCTTGATTTCGGCTCAGGTCATGATTCCAGGGTCATGGGATCCAGCCCTGTGTCAGTGTGGACCTCAGTGTGGAGCCTGCTTAAGATTCTCTCTCTCTCTCTCTCTCTCTCTCTCTCTCTCTCTCTCTCCCTCCCTCCCTCCCTATCTCCTTCTGCCCCTCCCCCTATAAAATAAAGAATGAATTAATGAATGAATAAATAAATACATACCTAAATAAATATCCACCCACCCAAAATAGGTATGTGCCTTAGAGCCATAAGCATGCTCAGAATAGCTACATTAGCCTACAGTTGGGCAAAATCATCTAACACGATCCCTGTTTTATAATAAAGTGTTGAATAGCTCATGTAATTTATTGACTACTATATTGCAAGTGTAAAACAGAATGACCATATGGGTACAGAATGGTTGCCAGTGTATCAGTTGTTTATTCTGGTGATCGCATGGCTGACTGGAAGCTGTAGCTGGCACTGTATAGCATCATAAAAAGAGTATCATATTCCATATAACTAGCCCAGGAAAAGGTCAGAATTCAAAATTTGAAGTGTTGTTTCTACTGAGTGCACATTGCTTTTGCGTGATTGCAGAGTCAAAAAATTATAAGTGGAATCATTAGTCAGGGGCCATCTATATTGTGAGAAGGCTCAAATTGAAGAGATCACGGAAGGTTTCTACATGAGTACCTACTGGGATGAGCCTGAGAAAGCAGGGCTGCGTGGGAAGGAAGAATGAGCACTGGGCATAAGGTACTCATATCAGTCAAGTAAGAAGCCAAGATTATTTTAGAAACAGATACTCCTACCTAGGCCTTCCTCCGCAGGCACGAAGTGGAGCAGGGTCAGTGGTCATCCTTGGTAACGTGACAAATGTAAGCATCTGGAAGAATAACTCAGATCTCCAAAATCACATGCTTCTCCTCTTGGGGAGAGAGAGTTGTAGGTGGGGAATGAGTAATAGTTCACGTTTACTGTGTTCCTACCGTGTGTCAAGAACAATGTCAGATGTTTCACATACCTTGTCTACTACATTTAATAATCATAACAATCCTCATTATAAAAAAGATGTATTTGAAATTCTGATAGGTTAAATCATTTTCCTAAGGTCACAAAGCTAACAAGTGGTGGGGCAGGGATCTGAATTTAGGTCATGCTGGCTCTGACTCTACATTTAGTTTTGCTTGTGTAGACTCAGCCTGAAACTTCGGTTTGAATGAAACCACTTGGTATTAATTAGAAGAAGGAGAAATTGGCAAATGCTATTTTAAATGCTTTGAACAATTCTCTGGAGAGCACATTAAATGCCCAAAAGCAAAGCAAAAATGTATATTAATAAGAACACAGCCATTCAAAAGGCAATTGTTCACCATCAGTTCCAAAAAGAATAAAAAGAGGAGAGTTCAATTTCCCCAATTTTTCATGCCAAGTGCTCAGGCTCCAAGTTTCCCTCACTGCTCTTTCTTCACCTCTTCTCCTTACACATTACATGTTACAGCTTCATTCCATACGATGTAAGTGGTATTTATAGGAAATGCTGATCACTGCCAACAAGTGAATACTCACATTAAACACGATTTAAAACAACCTTCTCTGCAGTTGTTTATAATAACCTCTTGGAAGTTTGAAATTAAAATCTGTATCCCATCCAGGCCTTTTCCCGCCTCTTATATTACACAAAGCCAAGAACTTGCCCTTGAACATACTTCAACTCCCTGGCCCACCACTCTGACATGCTCTGTAGCTAATTATCTCAATCCCTAAATATTAGTCCTTTCTGTTGTCTTCTCTGGTTTCCTGCACATGATTCACCCTCCCTGGGTATTTCATTGTTTATGTCAATGAACAAACTCTTTGTCCCTTAAACAGACTCTTTCTTCTTTCTTTGTCCTATCGTCCCTCAACACCTTTTCAAAAAAAAATAAAAAATGTGCATAGAACTTCTCTTCTTTCGAGAAGAGGCCCAAAACTTAAGATAGTTCTTAAGTAGACGAAGTCATTGAGACCGGAGAGATAATGTGATTAACCCGAACTCACATAGCTAGAAAGAGGCTGAGTCAAATCAAGAGGGTAGGACTCTTCCTTAGGTTCTAGGTCAATGTCGTTTTCACCATCCTGTACCACTGGCCACTGATTCACACCCATCCCAACTCCTTGTCAATTTGATGTCAGATTGTGTCTTCCCAAAGCAGAGGGTATGTTCTGTTTTCATTTTTCAAGTGACACACACCATAGGGGAGGTCCAGGCGCAGTTGTCTTGGGTGGTTTGTTTCATGGCCCAAATGCTGCATGTATGTTCCTTATTCTGCAGCGAGTACTTCTAAACCAAGGCATTTTCCCAAAGCCTTCGCTTCAAAGCTGTTCACTGGTGTGTGGCATCCCTCTTCTAAGGGTGTTTTAAGGGACAACATTGTAGCCTAAACATATCAAAGAGAGAACTGTAGAGGCAAAATTATGAGGGTGGGTGGGCTGGGTGGGGCTTCTAAGGAAGGGCCCAGAATTGCTAAGCTATGCAAACATTTTGCTATGGAGGATCTGGCAGGGATGTGACCAAAAAAAAAGAGTTTTTCTTTATTCCCATTGCCTTAAGGTCCTTTGAAACTATTGCTATTCAAAGAAACACAGCAAACCACTCAGGGAAAGGAACTATATAAAAGGCAGACTTCTCTTCAAGATGCCATGGGATGCCATACAAAGCTGCCCTCATGCTGCTTGGGATCACCCATGTCCTGACACCTTCCCAGTGTGGACATAATCCTTTATGGGTCTTTTAAACCTGAAATATGTAAGTACCGGGAAACAGAGGGTGAGCTTTTTGATATCCAAAGACGTGGTGTTGGTATGGAAGAAAGGGTCCCAGCACCTGTATTTGGAGGGGCAAGGCCATGATTAATACACTATCCTAGGCTGGCTTCATGAGTATGCAGACTGTGCCTGATTTAATGCTCTGCTGTTGCTGTCTTGGCATTCTTAATAATTTTTTAAATGAGTCTCACATTTCATTTTGCACTGGGCCCCATAAATCAGGTAGACAGTCCTGCCACTGCTCCTCCCTCACCCCATAACTTCCATAAATAGTTCCTTCTCTAAGCTAGATGGAAAGGACTATGTTCTATTCATTCTTGTTTCCCATCTGTGCCTACCAAATTATGTATTGATTATCATTAGACCACAACATTATTTTCTCCCTTATCAATGCCCAGCTTTATTAGGACTCAGAACCTCATTGCAAACATATATCTATATAGTGCCCCTAAATATTCTTTCTAAGCATTTCCTGGCTCTAAGTTTCTATGATTCTAATTTTCTTCTTGCTTGGATGCTGATTAATTTTGTAACCAGGTTAATTATATCAACTCCTCAAAATTACTTTCACAAAGCGGAGAGACAGATTTCTGTCACTAAAAATGAAAATAAAAATGTCTTGTAAAGTTGTTTCAGAATGTAAGATTGTTTAAAACCTTTTTCTAAAAGATATATAGGGGCACCTGGGTAACTCAGCCAGTTGAGCATCCCGCTCCTGATTTCAGCTCAGGTCATGATCCCAGCGTCATGGGATTAAGCTCCTCATAGGGTTCTGCACTGAGCATGGAGCCTGCTTAGGATTTTTTCTCTCTCACACACTCTCTCTCTGATCCTCTCCCCACTTGCACACACTCTCTCTTTCTCTCTCTCTATAATTAAAAAATTAATTAAAAAACCTGGTAGCTCTTTAAATTTCAGTTGACCAATGATAACAATTTTCTTCTAAGAATTAGCATTTGGGCAAACTTCATGGATGAAAGAAAGCTATTGGATATGCCCAAGTTATTGGGTATAAGAATAAATAGGCAATTTTATTATTAACAGTATCTGGTTAATATTTTAATAGTCATTTAGTATTTACTAAGGTTTTTGTTAATCGAGTTTAACTTTAATAATATTCAGTAAAAAGAAACTGGGTAACTAGTAACTAATGTCTTGAGTGGACAAGACCCAAAACAAATAATAACAGGTAAGAAACAAAAAAACAAAAAAAGAAGCCAACACGAAAGATAAGATGCTCTTATACAACTCCCCATAAATCTCAAATTCAGGCTCTTTGAATTCAGGAAAATAATTGCGTTCCTTTCTTTCATATAACCATGGGTCCTTTCCTCATTTTTGGAAAGTACAGTGGTTTCAGTCACTCACATTATGTCAAGTGTGCTCGTTCCCATAGTAAATGTTGATCATGGACCTCTCAGCACAAATCACTGAGGTAGGTGCCATGTGGGCATGAAAGGATGAGTTTCATTCTTGCCTTCAAGGAGCTCATTCTCTAGGTGGGAATACTGACACATACACTAACACCCCCATGCCTCCAGACTGTGAGTTTTGGCCAAGTTGTGAATCTGTCTTAAATCATCTCTACCTAGTACATGTCTAGCACAGTGCCTGGAATATTTAAGAGCACAAGAAATATTTCATAACTGACTGACTGGCTGAATGAACAAATGAATACTCATGAATAATTACTAATTATTATTAGTGTTACTAATGAATACTCATTAATAATTACTAATAAGCTTTTCTCTTTCTCATAAATACCAGCTTCTTTTAACGTTTATTTATTTTTGAGACAGGGAGAGACAGAGCATGAACGGGGGAGGGTCAGAGAGAGAGGGAGACACAGAATCTGAAACAGGCTCCAGGCTCTGAGCCGTCAGCACCAAGCCCGACGTGGGGCTTGAACTCACGGACTGCGAGATCATGACCTGAGCCGAAGTCGGACGCTTAACCGACTGAGTGACCCAGGCACCCCAATACCAGCTTCTTTTAAGTGGCACCAAGTAAACCATTGAACAAATACCTTTTAGGGAGAAAATGTAGGGTCTGTAAATAAGGCTACATCGACCTGACCTTCTATAGTCTTAGGTTTTTCATATTGTCTTTATTTTTTTTAATATTTTAATTTATTTTTTAGAGAGAGAGAGAGGGACAGAGTGCAAGTGGGGGAGGGGCAGAGAGACAGGGAGACACAGAATCCAGAGCAGGCTTCAGGCTCTGAGCTGTCAGCACAGAGCCTGATGCGGGGCTTGAACCCATGAACTGTGAGATCATGACCTGAGCCAAAGTCTCATGCTTAACCAACTGAGCCACTCAGGTGTCCCTCATATTATCTTTAAATAGGAAAGGAGTCATAACAAATGATTTAGATGTTACTAACGTTTTCAGTTAGTAACATGAAAAATCAGATGTGAACTTAATTCAACAATCTAGGATTGTCTAGAAGAGATATGGTACATATATGAAGCAGAATTCTATGTTGCTATCACAAATCCTGTTATAGAAATGTATTTGTGGGCATGGAAAACATTTTTGATATAGCACTAACTGAAAAAAAAAAATAGACCAAAACATAGGCCCCCAAATAGCCTTAGTGTCACTTGATGTCACCACAATTGTAGATCTCCAGGGAGGGGTCTGCAGGTGGCCCACTGGGCCTAATTCCAAGGACTGCTGGTTCTGACTTGTATTTTTCATGTAATTACTGTTGTTGCTCCTACTTTAGCATGTACCTTCTATCCTGAATTTCAGAACGAGATTGATGATACAGTAGATAAGGCCTTAAATCCAGAGCATTATACTGAAGAGAAGACTTTGGGTAAATGTGTCCAGATTGGCCATGGTGTTTACATGTTGAGCCAAAAAGCACCATCTGAGCAAATAGACTTTTCTGGAATCATTTTATAGTGCTAATCTCATACTTAAGAGCTTGTCACTGCAACTAGATCATTTCTGTTAACACAATTATAAATTTGTGTACAAAACTGGCCTTAAAATGCAAGCATGAGAGGGCATATGAAGACAATATGGCAAGCACATGGCCTAAGGCTCCAGAGTTCAAACCCTGCCTCTGCCATTTAATAGCCAGGTGATCCAGTAAAGGATACTTGCTCTTTCAGTCTTGTTTTATGTGTAAATAATAACGAGGGTTATAAAGAGCCTCTTGGTCTAACACCTAGGCTAAGACCCGTGTGGGAAAGTGCTTTGTAAAGTGCAGAACTTTATAAATGTCGAAGGTTTGGCTGTAATCAGATGATGCTGAAAACGTCTGGGTGTTGGGAGACTTGGATTTTAATCCTTGCTCTAGGTATATAGCAACTGGAGGCACTCCCATAAGCTGCTCCAGCCTGCAGGCTTGCAGTCCAATGCGGAGTTTGCCTACATGCTTGCTAATGGTACTTCCGACATGCAAATTCTATTATGTTAGAAAATAACCTTTGTGTTTCACTCTCATTTTTAAATGAGAGAATGGGTCTTAAGTATGACTTTATGGGCTGTATGTGAGAGAGAGTCTGTAAGTAGGGGAGGGGTGTTGGAGAGTGTGAGGGAGAAGGAGGGGAGGGTTGGGAGGACGAGGAGAGGAAACTGGAAAGGGGAAAAGTGATAAGATAATACAACCAAGCGTCACAAATTGGAAAAACAGACCACCCAGACTTGAAGGCCCCTGATTACCTGTTCAGAGGAAACAGGAACCCCACTTATGGGGCGGATGTTGATGCCTTGACAAGCCCTGCTCTGGCTGTGGGTGAATCCATCAGACTTACCTCCTTCCACCCGCAGCTCTGCCAAGAGTTGCCTTTGCCACACCAAGTGTTCCCCACATCTGCTTTTGGTGTGGTATTTTGCTTCCTCAACTTGTTTCTCTGAGAAAAACTTTTATCTATTTTAGATACAGTGGCTCTGATGAACAAAGAACCACTTGGGAATAATTACAGACAAATCCACATTGAACTATGGATAATTTTCTACTGAAATAGATGTCTTTCTACTGTTCCCAATTAAGATTCTGTCTTCTGGGATTCAGCTTCAAAAGTTGCATATTCTCCCTGTGAATGCCAGAAAGGTCATGTTTACAATTAGTATCTGGACAACAAAAAGCCCAATTGCTTTTTGCAATTGCAGAGACTGTGCAGTTTGGTTAGGGAGGTTCAGACAAACCTGTGCATTCAGGCAAAGGCAATTCTTTTTGGCCAGAATTAGCAATTATTCTGGAAGGTTAACGCAGTCTGTAACTTTACTTTATCCTGCCTTTCTAGACACACATTCTGAGAAAGAAAGTGCCGAAGTTAAATTCACAAAACATGTCACTGTATAAGGTTTCAAGATATAATATGGAGACAGCTGGAGATCCTGGAAGGATCACAGAATATGAGTGCTAGAGATGACTCTCACTTTACAAGCAAGGATTCAGAGATCCAGAGCGATTGAGTGATTTGCCTAAAACCCTCAGCTTGCTCAAGATGGAGTCATCAAGAGTTGTGACTCAGGCCATTCTGTTTCTTTCTTCCTTTCTTTTCTTTTTCTTTCTTTCTTTCTTTCTTTCTTTCTTTCTTTCTTTCTTTCTTTCTTTCTCTTCCTTTTTCCATGTCACAGGGCCTGTTGAGTTAAAAAGAATTCTGAGCCTGAAATATGCCATTTCAGAGGTAGTGTTATAGAATGACATCATCAGTCAACTTGACTGGTGTCTATATAAACTTTCATTGTGAAGTTTGAAGAACTAAGTGCAAAAAGAGATCATCTTGGAGCACCTGGATGGCTCAGTTGGTTGAGTGTCTCTTGATTTTGGCTCAGGTCATGATCCCAGGGATGAGGGATCGAGCCGTGCATCAGGCTCTGCACTGAGCATGGAGCCTGCTTAAGATTCTCTCTCTCTCAGGGCGCCTGGGTGGCTCAGTCAGTTGAGCATCCGACTTCGCCTCAGGTCATGATCTCGCACTCTGTGAGTTCGAGCCCCATATCAGGCTCTGTGCTGACAGCTCAGAGCCTGGAGCTTGCTTCAGATTCTGTGTCTCCCTCTCTCTCTGACCCTCCCCCGCTCATGCTCTGTCTCTCTCTCTGTCAAAAATAAATAAACACTAAAAAATTTTTTTAAAAAGATTCTTCTTCTTCTTCTTCTTCTTCTTCTTCTTCTTCTTCTTCTTCTTCTTCCTCCTCCTCCTCCTCCTCCTCTTCCTCCTCCCTGCACACATTTTCCTTCTCTCTTTTAAAAAAAAAAGAGATAATCTAAAAGATACCTGTTTCAAGACAGTAGAACGTCTAAGAATGGGCTCGTTTTAACTTCCCTCTGTAAGGACATCTGTTGAAGAGTGAAAAATTGAGTGACTAAGAGCGTGAACTCTGGAGTGAGATCAGACTTGGAGTCAGTTCTGACCCTGTCTCATTCTACCTTTGAGCAAGTTACCTAATCCCTCAAGCCTCAGTGCCTACATCTGTACAATGAGGAGACTCATAGTCTCTACCTCTTATGGCTGTTGTGAAGATTGGATGGAATGAAATACACATAAAATGCTTAGCACAGTGCCTGATACATTACACATGCCTAATAGACATTCACTATCACTATAATTCTAGCTATTGATTTATATGGTGACCAAATTCTTTCATTCATTTCTCAAATGTTTTTTGAGCTTCTCTTCATGAGGCACAGAGGATAAAAGAGTGCACATGATGCAGTGTTTTATTTAAAAATAGAAACAGATTGGGACACTGGGTGGCTCAGTCGGTTGAGCATGGACTCATTTTGGCTCAGCTCATGTTCCCAGGGTCATGGGATCAAGTCCTGCGTTGGGCTCTGTACTGAGCTTGGGGCCTACTTGGGATTTTCTCTCTCTCTCTCTCTCTCTTGCTCTCGCTCTCGCTCTTGCTCTCTCCCTCTGCCCCTCTCCCCTGCTCATGCTCTCTCTCTCTCTCTAAAAATAACAAATAAAAAAATATATATATACATAAAAGATTGTCATAAGACAGTGAAAGGGCTAAGTTGGACCCCCAAGGAGGGGTACTTGGCTGTTCTGGGAGGGTTGAAGGATATCTTTTCTGGAGAAGGTGAGGTCTGAATAAGTAGAGGTTAGCTACTTAAAGGTGGTGGGAAGTGAGTGGGGTAGAAAATGGTGGGAAGGGGTCAGGGCTAGAGGGTGATAGATAAGCGTGAAAGACAGAAAACTGGGGGTAACTACTGAGTCCCACCTTGCCTATTGATGGTTCTTTTAATATATATTTTGAAAAATTAGTTTCAATGAAATATGTTTCATAGTTTTAGTAAATGTATAGATTAAAGGAAGTTGCCATGTTAAAATATATCCTATAGGTGACGTGTTCCTATCTTTGGATTGACCATTCAAGAGTCAACCACACAGAACTGTAATTTGGTTCATTTTAACCATCAAACAGCTACACCAAGAAAAAGAAGTATTCACCAAAAAGGGGGGGGGGGAGGGAGGGAGGAAAGGAGAGAGAGAGAGAGAGAGAGAGAGAGAGAGAGAGAGAGATGGAGGGGCAGAGAAAGGAGAAAGGGAAGGGAAGAGAAGGGGAGGGAAGGGAAGGGAGGGGAGGGGAGAGGAGGGGAGGAAAGCTGTTCATTTGAAGTGAAGAGTTTGTCACTTCAGTTTGTCACTGTTTTCCTTATCTGCATTATTTGCTCCGAACAGTTTTAAATGTTTAGGATGGAGTTCATTTTAGTTTTGTAATAAACTTTGCATTGTTGGTAATCACATTCTTTTTAATGCTATTGTTAGTGGAAATGTGACTGCTTTATAGGTTTCTGATTCTCATGGGACACTTCTGAACTCCCCAGGGAGACTGTCACCCTCTTTCCTTCACTCCTTAGTATTGCTTACAAATCTCCCTGTAGCATGGACTACATTGAGACTATTTGTTCCATCTGTCTTCACACCTGACAGTCAAATCCCCCAGATGCTTTGTAGGTACTCTCAGCATCTAGAACATTGTCAGTCACAAGATGGACAGTCAAGAAAAATGTGCTAGTATGTTGAATAAATGACTGACTCCTGACAATGAGTGGCTATTATCTGAGGAAACTTACCCCACTATGAATTTTGTCTAGCAGACTATCTTATCTCTAGCTTGATCTAAGACCAATGAATAAAATAATGACATCATTTGAAGTTATGCTTAGACATACCTTTTATCTGATAATCAAGATTTCATCCTGTTGTACCAAAGCCAAATATTTAATAACTATGATCACTCATCATCTCTCTCCTTTATCCAATTATAGTTCAAGTATTGAAATTTCTTAAATCCAGAAAGTCAGTATCAGTATTTCCAGTCTTGCATTTGGTACTTTTCACAATATGATGCATGTTTTGTCTCTTTGGTGTGTGGTGGCTCCAACTATGAAGATTTCTATTGCCAAGGGTGCTCCAAATTCAACATCTGAGCAACAAGGCAGGACATATGTTCCTAAATACTGTGTTATCCTACCTCCCAAAACACTCTGTACTTTTCCTATCACAGCACTTCTAGTGAACATTAATAGATTGCTTGCCTAGCACCCACCCCCTCTTTCCTTCACAACAACTTTCTTTTTTTTAATGTTTATTTATTTTTGAGAGAGAGAGAGAGAGAGAGAGAGAGAGAGCATGAGTGGGGGAAAGGCAGCAATAGAGGGAGACACAGAATCTGAAGCAGGCTCCAGGCTCTCAGCTGTTAGCACAGAGCCTGACATGGGGCTTGAATCTGCTGACCACGAGATCATGACCTGAGCCAAAGTCAGACACTTAACTGAGCCACCCAGGCGCCCCAACAGTTTCTATTTCAGTTTCCATCCCTTGTCCCTGGGGTGAACCACATGATGCAGACTACCCCAATCAACACATCCCTTCCAGTTGCTCACAGTGATTTGTTCAGGGCAGACACAGATGCTAGGCTGCTCCAATAAGAAGAAATCTTGAGACTTTTGCTCAAATGCAGAGAATGCTGGGACACAGATTCCCTCTTCCCCACCATAGTGAATGATATATGTAGCCTCCAGCTTCAGGAGTTGCTTGAAGCCATCTTGGAATCATACGAGTTCTGATGACAAAGGAGCCCATATCATGGAGGAAATGCTGAGAAATAAAGAGAAAGGAGTATTAGGTCTGGCCACATGCTTTGAACTGCCTAGATCAAGCTTTGCTGAAGCCAGCCTACCTCTGAAGACACAGGCATATATAAATTTTCTTTGTGGTTAACCCAGTTACAGTAGGGTTATGTTACTTGCGCTGGAAAGCTGTTTAACTCATCAGCACTACACATCATATTTTTCTTGCTTATTTAATTGCTTCTTTCCCCCAACAAATGCAAAGATCCTTGAGGATAGAGACTACTCTATCTTGTCACTATTGTGTTCCCAGTGCTCAATTCCTAATAGATGCTGCATGAATATTTCCTGAATGAATGAAATGAATGAATGGCAAATTTTCATCATGTATGACCTGAACCAAACTTCAGTTGCTGTATACAGATGCTTGAGATTTTCAACAAGGACCTGAAAAGTTCTGAGCAGCCAAGCCAGGCAGAAATTGAAATGAAATTTCTGATTTCCAATATGGCTCAGTTGTACCACATTAGCTAAGGTCTCCACTGAATATATTTTTAAATCCTTAAAACAAGAACACAAAATCCAAACAACTGCAAATAAGAGATTCCCATTGAAATAAAACAGTAAACAAGTACTTTAAATAAAAACATAAATACTACATTAAAGACTCAAATGTAACTGTGTGCAATATATACTTGGAGTAGAATACCTTTTACTTGACAGTCTTCCTTTACATTTTTAGTCTAAAACAATAACATCAAAAAAAACCACCCCAAAGCCGAGGGTAAACTAGAAACATTTATTAAAACAACTATCAATTTCACTGCCATCATTTTTGAGGCCTGAAACATCAAAGATTTACTGATGTTATCTATAAAAATTTTCATGTGAGTTATACTTAAAATGTACATTTGAGGCACCCCAATGGCAGTGTGATGAGCCTTAGAGAACTCTTGGAGGCCATGCAGTCTATTTCTTCACCTACTAATGAGAAAACCAAAGACCTAGTGAGAAAAAGGCTCACCTGTGTTTAATCCTAAGGCTTCAGCAAGTGTTCATTGGGTGCATGCTCCGTATTGAAAAAGAAAATGCTCTTACAAAGGTTAAAGCCTAGATGGGAAAACAAGTGTATGCAAGCACACACTAGTTGGTGTGATAGGTTCTCTAATGGAGGTGTAATATCAGGTTCTTCAAACGTGCAAAAGATCAGTTAACTCTGGGGGTGAGGGGATTGTGGAAGTTGTTTTCAGAGCAAGAGGTTCTTGGGTCTCAAGGATTCCCCAGATGAGCTGTGGAGAGGGGAGAGAAGAGGAGTGGTAGATGTAGGGCTTGGGCTTGTGGTTCAGGAAAAGGAATTTCTGTTATCGCAAAGGGCATGAAAAGAAACATGGAGCCAGAAACAGGGTGCCTGAGTCAAGGAATTGTCGATACATTAGTAGCGGGAACTGAGGCTCAGAGGGAATCAGACCTGTGGGATCAGGCCTATGTTGCACTAAGGAGTCTGGACTTTATTCTCAAGCTGAGAACTCTCAGGCTATGGAGTAACAGCATAAGGTGTGCATTTTAGTGATCTGACTTCACAGATGGGACTGAGGGTTGGCATGGGGGAGGAGTTGATAGACTGGAAGCAGATGCAGAAGGTGGGAAGAAAAGAATGAATGAGGATTTTGACTTGAGCAAATGGAGAGATAGTGTAACATTAACCAGAAGTGGGAATACAGAAGTAGTGGTTTTGTGGGAAAGTGGTGAATGGAATCTGTTTTGAGTGGAAGAGGTATAAGTGCTTGGTCAGCACGTAGGTAGAAATGTCCAGGAAAATTGTAGTCAAGATAGCATTGTCAGTTCATGTTTCAAAGCACTCTTTCCCCACTTCAAACACAGAGCAGTGTGAAACTTAAAAAGACATTGGTATCTCAAAAGTAAAATAAATACAACATTGGACTAGGTTTAGAAGAGAAATACATACAAAATGATAAGCAGGCCTGAAGCTGTGGCCTGCTGAGCTCAGGGTCTGGAAGCAGGTAGAGGTGGAGTTTATGTCTTGTGGGGTAAAAGAACTTAGGCAAGATAGAAGAAGTGAGCCAGGCTCAGCCCTAGAAACCAGGGGCTGGTTTTAACTCCTGCATGAATGGAAACTAAGAATAGATCCAACTACCTTGCCACTTGAGCCATCTGATATGAGTTTTATACCTAGAGAGACAGGAAGATGCAAATGCAGCTTACAGCCAGTACCTGGACCAAGCCACCCTCTGACTAAATGACCAGATATAGGCTCATCAGTGTGACTGGCTTTGGCCATATTTGAAGTAACTTGAGGTATACCTGGGCTGGTGGACTTGCCCTCCTGCTCTCTGATGATCTATTATGAGAGAAACATGAACTAGGTACCTGCTGTCCCTCAGCCAAGGCCCCTGAATGGGAAATGTGAAGCCAACCACATGCCTTAGGTAGCGTTTGGTCTCAGAGGGATAAGAGACACACAAACCAGACCTGAAATCAACCTGGAACCTGGAGACCAGAAGCTGGATCCTAGAACCTAGAGTCCAGCCAAGCCCAGTCAGGTGGCAGCCTGCTTGAGAATAGATGGCTGTTTTTAAGCTACTGAGTTTTGCTGTACAGCAAAAGTTTTGCTGTGGTGATAATTGCTAACACATTATACTTTATTGTATTCCTTTTCCCTAAGTGTTTTGAGAATTTGCATTTACAGGCTTACTTTGAATGGGAGGGTTTTGGTTTATTTTCATCTTTCTTCTCTGTGCTTATCACTACCTGTGTAATACATTTCAGAAGCCTCCATGCAAGCTCCCTGGGCCCTATGTCCAAAGTCAAGTCTCACCGACCCTTCAGGTCCTGGGCTGGGGCATGTAGTTGGCTTTACATTTACCATTTGGGCACCCAGGCTGAGAGACAGCAGATACTGGGTCATGTTCTTCTCATAACAGATCATCAGAGAGCAGGAGGGCAAGCCCAAGAGCATAGGTACATTTCAGGTTACTTCAAATATGGCCGAAGTGGACAAGCCCAAAGTCAAGAGGCAGGGAGTATACTCCACCCACCATGATGCCATAGTAAAGGTGTGAACATATCATTCTATTCCAGATATGTTTTTTAAAAAATCATACAAGTGACTGCAATGAATTTCATGCCAGTAAATTTGGAACACTACATGAAAGAGAAAGGTTTTGAAATATCTAGTAAGCAATTGGACATTTGTGGACAATGTCCACAAAAACTCAGAAAAGTCCAGGCAGGAAACAGAGGTCATCAGAAACAAGTTGTTGAAGACTTGAAGGCAGAACAGATGCTAAGATCTTTAGGACCATCCTTATTTTGAAGCAAGGTAGATAAGGAAAAGCCACATTGAAGATCACAAGAGTGACAGAGTTAGTAGGAGAATCAGAGACATGTTGACAGCTATCAGAGGGAAGAGAAAGGTTCAAGAAGTTGGGTGTCAACAGAAGAGAAGTTAAATGAATGAAGAATGGAGTGCAAAGTGTCCACTGGAGTTGGCAGTTTGAACGGCTTGAATGACCTTTGTTACAGCAGGGCCAGCGCCACCGTGTGGCAGGAGACATGTGGGCAATGTTGGAACATTCAAAGAGGGAACAGTTCCTGGAAGTGGACACTTTAAAATGTAGATGACTTCAGGAGCTTGGCTCTGACGAGAAGAAGGGTTTAGGAAGTAAAGGAAGAATCTACAGAGAGAAAGAGAGATACAGAGAGAGAGAGAGAAATAATAGATGAGGGAGGGTGGGACATGAGAGCAGGGAGAGGTGGGGTTTGAGAACACAGCTGGGTGGAGAGCCGCTCCTGCATGGCAGATGAGATGCCTCTGCCTGTGATAATTAGGGGAAGTGGTGAGGCCAGGTGCTAGGCAAGATAAGTTCTAAAGGGGTAGGTGTAGGGGAGGGCATGGGAACCTGAGGGGATTCCTGCCAGATAACCTCCGATTTTCTGTAGAGGAGGAGATGAGTTCATATCTGCAGAGAATAAGAGGGTGGGTGTCAAGCAGGGTCCTGGGGAAGGTCAGGAGAAGCTGCTAGGAAAATGGGGGAAATGGACTTCCCAGAGCACGCGCAAGGACACTTGAGAGAGTAGTGAGACCACAGCAGAATTAGCTATGATCTGTGCTGGTACCAGGACCCTAGGGTCTAACTTGTGGGCATTTTCCTTATAGCACATTAAACTTTAGGATTCTAAAGGGGGACTGCATGGCTAACCCAGTTAAGTGTCAGACTCTTGATTTCGGTTCAGGTCATGATCTCATGGTTCGTGAGTTCAAGCCCTGCGTCCAGCTCAAGCAGTGCGGAACCTGCTTAGAATTCTCTGTCTCTCCTTCTCTCTCTGCTCTTCCCATGCACTCTGTCTCAAAATAAATAAAATAAACTTTAAAAATAAATAAATAATAAAATAATAATAATCCCTAGGATTCTAGGGATCTTATAAAAATTTATAAAGATTTCATTAGCTGTACCTTCTCCATAGACAATATTAAATAAAAGGTAAGAATTATCTTTAAGCTACCCACATTCCTATGTTCCTGCAGCATTGTAGATTTAGTCACAAAATTCCTATTCTCTCTTCCCAATCTTGGGTTTTTCATTCAGCTAAACTGAAGTTATTGGAAAATCATATTCAATTTGAGATGGGTTTATTTTGAATACATTCAATAGGAATCTTAATGGAACATTATTCTTGATTGTCTTGGACTTGGAAAAGTTGTGGAACACTTCTGGGATTTAGTTTCTACTATATGGATACTAAATATTTCAATTGTATGTGATTGAAAATCCACAACTTTGGGGCACCTGGGTGGCTCAGTCGGTTGAGCGTCCGACTTCAGCTCAGGTCATGATCTCGCCCTCCGTGAGTTCGAGCCCCGCGTCGGGCTCTGTGCGGACAGCTCAGAGCCTGGAGCCTGTTTCAGATTCTGTGTCTCCCTCTCTCTGACCCTCCCCCGTTCATGCTCTGTCTCTCTTTGTCTCAAAAATAAATAAACGTTTAAAAAAAAAAAAAGAAAATCCACAACTTTTACAATCTATAGAGCAAATCAGCTTAATGGGCAATGTGAGAATTCACTAGAAGCATAGGAGCAATCAACAATGAACACTTTTTCCAATTCAGCGAAAAGTCTTTGCAAATAAAAGATCTTATTAAATTCTTTGCACTTTGGTGCTATTTGTTTATTTTTATTTTATTATTTTTAATTATTTTTAAAAAAATTTTCTCCCAGCCCCTACCTGACCTGGTGCTCTTTATTTTTAAGTAAATCTTTTAGAATATTGATATGCGCTATTCTTATGTGCTGAGAAAGCACATTCTAGGTAAAGAAAAATTTAACCTCAATGTATAATGTGTTGCTTCAATGAAGATATAAATAACTAAAGTGGAAAGAATTATTGGATCTTAATCTTGAATAAAAAATGTAGTGTAAAATGTAGTGTGGTCAAAAACTCCAATGGAAATGGCTAGTTATTTATATGAAGGAGTAAAATTTTGCCAATCGCGAAAGACTATAATATCAACAGGTAATACCACATAGGAATAAGACCACACTGTGAAGCCTTACCAATCTTGATATGCTTATTTAGAATTTGTAACAATTTTGACAAAAGCCTAGAGCAAGTTTACCTTTTCACCATTATTAATCAAATTATAGTATAAACAATATTCACAAAGTTAATGTTTAAATTACTTTAGAGAATAGATTATGTTCAAATATCTTGAACGGACTGTATTTAGTAACAATGTACATATGAATTATAAACAATTTAATCTATCCCTGAAGGTAGTTCTTTTTAGGCTTTCTACTATTTTTGTACTTGTTTGCTTTTAAAAATAAAACTGTCTCTTTAAAGATACTCTATCATTCAGCTTTAAAATTAATTTTACTAGGTTTTTCCCTACCCAGCCAAATTGTTATTTCACATGAAATAATTGAACAAGATTATTTTACCTTTGTTCAATTTGGTCTTCTGTTTTACCTTAAAAAAGCAAAATAGAAGATAATAAATAAGTTCATTAATTATGAGAAAATTACTACAATTTAATGAGTTCCTCCTAAGTAATAGGTAA
Source organism: Leopardus geoffroyi (assembly GCF_018350155.1). Classification (NCBI taxonomy): domain Eukaryota; kingdom Metazoa; phylum Chordata; class Mammalia; order Carnivora; family Felidae; genus Leopardus; species Leopardus geoffroyi. The sequence continues at coordinate 43,223,810 of NC_059339.1, forward strand.
TATGTGAAGTATTTAAACCATTATCTTTAATTCCTCACAAAATATTGCAAGAAAGATATTGTCCTGGGGTGCCTGGGTGGCTCAGTCGGTTAAGCGGCCAACTTCAGCTCAGGTCATGATCTCATGATTGGTGGGTTTGAGCCCCACGTCAGGCTCTGTGCTGACAGCTCAGAACCTGGAGCCTGCTTCAGATTCTGTCTCCCTCTCTCTCTGCCCCTCCCCTGCTCTTGCTCTGTCCTGTCTCTCTCTCAAAAATAAATAAACATTAGAACAAAAATTTTTTTAAAAATGTAGCCCTCACTTCTTATAGGAAGAAAATTGATATTCAAATTAAGTGATTTCCCTAAAGCCTCAAGTATTTTCTGAATCCGATAAATAAGATACATACTGTGTATCAAGGGCTAAATAAGCCCTCATAGAAAGCACTCAATAAATGTCAGCTATGGCTACTGTTATTACTCTAAAGAAGGGGTTTACTTTAAAGGTCAGTGAAAGTTGATGGACAGATAAATTAGTCTAGCTTTTGCATCTGTTTCAAATGCATTTGAATACTCATTCATTTATTCATTCAACAAACATTTACTGAATGTTTACGATGCACTGAGAATATCACTGTGGATACACAAAGATGTACCTCTGAGGTAATCCAGTAGTTTTTTTTAAGTTTATTTATTTTGAGAGACTGTGTGTGTGTGTGTGCAGGGGAGGGGCAGAGAGACAGAGACACAGAATCCTAAGCAGGTTCTGCATAGTACTGTGTGCAGAGCCCAAAGTGGGGCTTGAACCCACAAAAGCATGAGATCATGACCTGAGCCGAAATCAAGACTTGGATGTTTAACTCACTGAGCCACTGAGGCACCCTGAGGAAATCCAGTATTTTAAAAAGCAATCAGCTACAAATGCATGTGTGTGTGCATGTGTGTGTACATATATATATGTGTGTGTGTGTGTGTGTGTGTGTGTGTGTGTATATATATATATATATATATATTTATCAGGATATTATATCCTGATCAGATATATATATATATATATATATATATATATATATATATGTATATATTTGTAGCTGATCACTGTGAAAGTTGGAAATTCAGATGCCTTTTGGATATGACAATATATATATCCAAAAGGTATCTGAATTTCCAACTTTCACATTTTCTGTGTGGTTATTTTGTACTTAAATAGTATTTGTATGTGTTTCATGTTAGAGTTTTTGAGCCAAAAAGGATCTTGGAGATGACCTAGTCTAAAATCCTTCATCTTACAGTGAGAATCCTTAGACCCAGAGAAGTCAGAGGCCTGCCCTAAATCAGAGAGGCACCTCTCACAGAACCGGCCTTGGAGTCCAATTTGAGTGGTCACCAGATGGTGGTTTTCTCACATCCAACACACTTCATCTCCAGAGCAAATGAGTGACAAAGCCAAATGAAACATGAGCCAAAGTAAATCCCTCTCATCTATGTCACTGCAATAGACACATATCAAAAGCAAAAGTAAACTCTTAATTTTATTTTACACATGTCAATCTGAAATGTATAGGTGTTAAACATCTGAAGCCTGGTAGGAAAGCAATCACCAATGTTTTGAGAGCTGGAACAGAATTAATGGTCATCCACCTCATAGCTCTCAGGTCATGATGAGGTAATTGCTGCTTACCTCAAGATACACCCTGGTCTCCAAACTGAGACTCAAGAGCCACGTTTCTGTTTTCTTGGCCCCTTGCCTCTTCACTGAACTTAAAAAGAGGCCCCAGTACCATCCCGAGAACCAAAGTGGTTTGTAGTGGGCTAGAGGAGCAATTTCAGACTCATCCTTTGAACGGTGAAACATCGAATGGAATAGAATAGAGATTTTGGGGATGAGCAAGGGAAGCAGCTGTCAATCAGAGCCCTTTTCCAAAATGCTGTTTGTTTAAACACTAAAGAAAAAGAACACGAACTGACAAAAACCTAAGCTTTTAAAGACCTGAAAACTACCTCTTCATCCAAAAAACCTTTTCATGCAGACAGAATGAGACAGAGCACCTCGTGTCCATTACAGCACCCTTAGTTTCTTTATGGGATCTTTACATTTTAGTGGACTTGCTTAACAGCACAATGACTCATCAGTCAAAATAAAGTCTATTCTTTGTCAAGTATGGGAGAAAATATGAAGTGACTCAGAGGACCAACCTGTAGAAGCCAATATTCTCAGAAAACAAGCTTATTCTCCTGAATAAGCAGAGCATGTGTCATCCACAGAGGGCTATGTTAAGGGATGTTCCATACATTCTGCTTTCCCTGCTCTGCATTTTTTGGGGCACTGTCTTCCATTGCTAATCCCCTTTCCATTTATTCAGTCTTTCACTTGATTGTTAATTGCTGGAAGCTGTTGCTACAAAGATGAAGAAGACGTGGTCTTTCTCTTAAGAAACTCATAGTCTACTGTGATGATCTTCCAAGCTTAGTGAGCACAAAACTCAGCTGGGGAGTGCTAGAAAATGGAAGCACTCCAAACCTCTTCCTGAAAGATTCTGATTCAGGAGTCTGAAGGGAAGCCCAGCCATCTGAACTTTATAAAAACACCCCTGAGTGATTCTGATATAGGTGGTTCCCTGATGCCATTGTTCAACCTACTGGTCTGGAGGGAGAGAGCATTTTTCATGTTCTTTTGAATCTCAACTAACCTTCAGCGCCCAGCTTTCCATGTTACCTTAGTCAGAAATCATCACCTTATTTCCTTCTGTGGCCTTTTATCTGTATGTCTCATGACACTGGCCATCTCCCACTTTCTGTCTTTACTATGGATCCTTTCTGGAATATCTTATCTCACCTACCAGACTCCTGGATGAGGGACCATCTGACCCAAATTTGCATTCTCTGCAGTGTGAAGCACAGTGCCAATTATTAGTAATCATGTAAGTCTTGCTTGCTGGATGAAGGGCCCATTTTTAAAAAGTTGTGTCTTTAAAACGGATGTTGGGGCGCCTGGGTGGCTCAGTCGGTTAAGCGTCCGACTTCGGCTCAGGTCGTGATCTCGCGGTCCGTGAGTTCGAGCCCCGTGTCAGGCTCTGTGCTGACAGCTCGGAGCCTGGAGCCTGCTTCGGATTCTGTGTCTCCCTCTCTCTCTCTGACCCTCCCCCGTTCATGCTCTGTCTCTCTCTGTCTCAAAAATAAACGTTAACAAAAATTAAAAAAAAACTAAAAAATATAAAGCGGATGTAAATAAATATACTGATACAATGGAGAAAGGAGGATGTTTTCAGATGTGCAATGCTAGCTAGGCTCAGTGCTTCATAGGTGGAGTAAGTACAGGATGTTTGGGGAGACACTAAATAGCTTGGCTAAAACAGCATAAAAGGAGCTGTATAAGGAGAGGAGAAAAATGAGTGGGCAAATGGAAGGTGGTAGTAGCTCTGACAGTTGCTGGAAGGTACTGGCTGCCCACCAGAGAGGAAGTATACAGATGGTCAGAGATCAAGGTATTGGAATGATCCTGCCACAAACTGACCGCCACTCTCTCCCCTCCAGTGCTCTGTCCTGCCTTGGTCTTCCTACCCTATCAGCTTCTCCTTCACTCAAGGAGACGACTGGGCTCAGCCTGGGTTCCCCATTTTCATATCATGGCCTGGAAACTCTCTAAAGGTAGTAAGCTGGGGAAACTGTAGAGCTTCCCATCTCTCATCTGTCCTTCCTTGCCTCTCCAGCTGCTGCGTGTTGGAGGCTGGAGTGGAGGAGAAGCAACAGTGGGTGTGGGGAGGCCACCTACAGGGTCCTTGGAAAATTCCAGTTGGGCTCGAGTCGTCTTTAATGGGAGATGGAAAGAGGTGGAGACGTGTGAGATATGCGCTTTCATTAGTAAAAAGGAGATACCTAGCACAAGGTTGTGGGGAGGATTAACTGAGATAATAACTTCCCCAAGTTTATAAGTGTAGTGCAAATGCAGAACACAGGTGCTGCTGCTGGTGGTGAGGAGGCCTCGTGTGACCTAGAGGCCCTGTAGCCCATTTCCACTGAGGAGTTCAAAGCATCTTCCCCAGTATGATTCAGTCCTTGCCAACTACCCTCTTCTTCTTTACCTTTCCCTTTTCTTCCTGAGCCCCAGCTGGGTCCTCAACTTCTCTCACAGATCTTGATCAGAGAAATCTTGGTCAGCTGATGATCTGCATGTGTCCACACCTTCAGCCCTTGAACCCTCCAGAGTGGGACTCAGAGGGGGTGGCAGGCAGGGGACCTGTGGGATGTACCTGGGGGGCTCCTGTGCTGAAAGAGGCAATCTTCCAGGGACCTCCTTAAAACTGTCCTCTAAAAAATTGCCAGGGCACCTGGGTGACTCAGTCAGTTAAGCCTCTGACTCTTGATTTTGGCTCAGGTCATGATCTCACAGTTCATGAGTCTGAGCCCCATGTCAGGATCTGTGCTGACACCCCAGAGCCTGCTTGTGATTTTCTCTCTCTCTGCCCCTCCTCTGCTTGCATGTACGTGCTCTCTCTCAAAAATAAATAAACATTAAAAAAGAATAAGAAGAATTGCCAAGCCTGCTTCTTCATCAGCAGGTCTGTGAGTCTGGCTCGTTATAACTAACATCATAGGTTTGGGGTTTTATGGGATTTTCTTCAATCTCATTTTTTTTTTTTTTTGGTTAGAATTTTTTTGTGGTAAAGTACACATAAAATTTACCATCCTAACCACTTTTAAGTGTGCAGTTCAGTGGCATTAGGTACATTCACATTATCACCCAACCATTACCACCATCCATCTCCAGAACTCTTCACCCTGCAAACCTGAAACTCTGTAACAATTAAACACTGTGTCCCCATTCTTTCCTCCCTTCAGCCCCTGGCAGCCACCATTCTACTTCCTGTCTTTTATGAATTTGACTATTCTGGGTGACTCACGTAAGTGGAATCATACAGTATTTGTCCTTTTGTGACTGGCTTTTTTTCACTTAGCATAATGCCCTCATGTTCATCGTGCTGTAGCAGGTGTCAGAATTTCCTTCCTTTTTAGGGCTGAGTAATATTCCATTGTTAATATATACCACATTTTATTTATCCATTCATCTATTGATGGCACTTTGATTGCTTCTACCTTTTGGCAATTGTGAATAAGGCTGCTGTGAACATAGGTATACAAATATCTATTCGAGTCCCTGTTTCCAATTCTTTGGGGGCATATATCCAGAAGTAGTACTGTTAGATAATATGATAATTCTGTTTCATTGTTTTGAACAAGCACCATGTTGTTTTCCACAGTGGTTGCATCATTTTACATTCTTACCAGCAATGCATAAGGTTCTAATTTCTTCACATCCTTGCCAACACTTGTTGTTTTCTGCTTTTTTAAAAGCATTTTTATTTTTTATAATAGTCACCCTAATGGATAAGAAATGGTATCTCATTGTGGTGTTGATTTGCATTTCCCTAATGATTAAAGATGTTAAACATCTTTCCATATGTTTATTGGCCATTTGTAAATGTTTGGAGAATGTCAGTTTGAGTCCTTTGCCCACTTTTGAACTGGGTTGTTTTTTGTGGCTGTTGAGTTGTAGGCATTGTTTATATATTCTGGATATTAGTCCCTTACAAAATATATGATTTACAAATATTTTCTCTCATTCCATGGGTGGCCTTTTCACACTGTGTCCTTTGATGCACAAGTTTTGAATTTTAATGAAATCCGATTTATCTATGTTTTCTTTTACTGTTTTTGGTGTCATAGCTATAATTTATGTTTTTAAAATAATTTTTTAACTGAAATATTGGAGCCAGAATCCTCTCCATTTTTCAGCTGGGGAAATTATTACACAAAGAAACTGATGGATTTCCTCTATTCCAACATTGGTTAGTAAATTCTGGGCTGAGAATCCATAATCTGGGTTTCCTTTGGCCACCCTCACTTGCCCAGCAAGACAAGGCAGGTAACATTGGTGAGACCTGGAGCAAGTCCCCAGGGACCCTAACGTTTAATTAACTCCTGAAGTGAAATAAAAAGTGTTGTTTTTTACCTTTTTCTTTGCTAGTTTCCCCGCTGGTGTTGACAAAAGAAGGACTCTGGAATGGAGAGGCTAAAATATTTTAGAATGTATTCATTTCTGGGCACTACCTTTTTCTAGAGCAGAATTCTCTGTTTTAGAATGAATCAGTGGGTTGTTTACACCGCGTTACCAAATCCTCAGGAGAGGAAATCTGAAAAGCTGTAACCACCGCCCAGGCAGAATTGTATTCCTTTTGCTGTGTTACTAAGTGCATGGTGATTTTTCATTCCATCCTTGTTGAAGAAGTCTCTCTGCACCTCCCTCCCCACAGATCCACTCACCACTGAAACTTTTAAAGCAATAAAGCAACGAATGGGTCTGCTTAGGAGGTTCTAAAAGGGGGGGGGGGGGGTGGAACCCACATTGGGACAACATGACGGGCCACAATGGAGGGAATTTACGAAGAAGCCACTCAGTAGCCCAGCATCCCTCAACCTTATCAATTCAGGGGGGTGGGTAGAAGGGTGACTTTTCTAAACCAAGGGGAGCGGAGAGGATTTTTTGGTCTGTGTCTTTGTGTTCTTGAAGGTCCAAAGTTGTAATCCTGCTCGGAGTTCTGTAGGGAGAGCATCTAATTGTGACTTCGGATTTAGCGACAGCTCTCCCGGGGTGACAGCGCGGTCGCCTGTGCCCGTTCTTCCTTCGGGTGTCCACAAGCGCACCTGGAAACTTGGAACCCCGAAGACGTTCTCATCTCGGTTTGATCTAATCCTGGATGCCCCAGAGACTTTTGGGGAAAGGACATGCTTACTCCGCCACCCCGGTGACACTACCGCTCCCCAACTCTCTCACCCCACTCTCTAGGTAGTTTGGGGGTCTAGAAACAAGCCCAGCAGCGGCACTTTTCGCGCACACCAAGGGTGAGCATTTGACCGACTGGAAGACGCCTTCTTCCGACATCGTTCTGCCGCTGGTGCGACGAGAAAAGGGAGACCCGGGGCGAGACACCGCGCGGGGGAGAGGCCGGGCGAGAAAGCGACTGGGCAGGGGCGAGCACGGGCCGGAGGGCGGGGCGGGCGCGGGAGGGCGCGAGGGGGCGTGGGCGCGGCGGCCCGCGCGCCCCGGCGGGCCAGGGGGAGGGGCGCTGGCGGGAGCGGCGCCTCCCGCCCGGGGTGAGCGGCGCGCGCGGCAGCCCCGCGGCACAGAGCGCCGAGCGGGGAACGCGGGCGGGTGGCGGCGAGGAAGGGTTGGAGCGCAGACGGCCGACGCGCGGCGCGGCTGCCATGGACGCGCAGTGACCCGCTGTTTAGTGCGAACTTCCTCGGCTGCGCGGAGCTCCCTGGCTGGCGGTGCGTCTCCTCGGTCACCATGAAAGGTAGGGCGGCGGCGGGCTGCGCTGGGCTCCCGGCCCGCAGGGCGGGCTTCGGGACGCGCGGGAGGGGGCGGAGGTGCAAGCTGCGCGAACTTTCTCCGGGCGGAGGATCGGAGGAGATGCGGCGCGGGGATCGTGCGTGCACGCGTGGGGCGCTCCTCCGCCCCGCAGTTCCGCAGGGCAGGAGACCCAGGGGTTCGGGTTTGGGGGCGTGCAAGTATTCCTCTCCCCATCGTGTCTCTCTGCGAAGTAGTTTGAAGCCCTAAGTCGTTGTTTACAGATTCCAGTTCCCAACTTTTTAATTGAAAAAACATGCCGAGGAGAGTGGAGGCATCCTCATTCCTCCCAGTCCGTTTTCCGCTCTGAGGCGCTCCACACTGTGTTTGGGGGTCCTCTCCGCTCGGCTGGTGCAGTTTCCCCATCCGAGAAGTCGACGTGCTGCCAGCCGGGTGTTTCCTTCGGGACTCGGGGATGTTCTCGGTGCGCCCTCCCCACATCTGGCAATGATTAGGTGCCCGCGGAGTTCAGCTGGCTCGGAAAATGCGTTTGGCATCTTTCTCCATCAGACCCACCGATTGGAAAATAACTGCTCTCGGTTCCGCGTCCCTTCCATGTGCCCGCCTGTGCAGTTGGTGTGCCCACGTGTGCTCAGAGGTGACACAAATCATTCCGTTGATCGTCTCCTGGGCGGTGTCCTCTGCAGGCCGGTTTAGGGGAGTGTCAGATGTTATCGTACCTTTAAGTGGAATCACAAGGATGAGGGCTTTGCAGGGCAACTTTCTATTTATTAGAAACAGTGAGATCGGTCAACAGAATTCTGATTTATATGTGGGATAAATAATTGCAACGGGCATCAAAAGGGAATCATTTCGGGATGGCCTGGCGTGGTGTTTACACAAGACTGGAGTTTCTAGTTTTGTGCTAGGATAACACGGGCCGGGCTTGAGTGAGGGGGCTGGGTGCGAAATGCCATGTGACCGCCGTGACCGAATTTCCAGCCACCAGAGACCACGCGATGCGATCGCTTTGACTTGCCAGGGCTGTGGTCCGAGGGAGGTGTCTCGGAAGCCCCACACGCTTGGAAAAGTAACTTTTGCCTCTAGCGTTCTCTGGAAGGAAGTTCTCGCTAAAGTATCCGGAGCGATACCGTCCTACCAATTAGCTGTCCTTCCAAGGTGTTAGTTTCCTAGTCAGGAGACTCGAGGAAAGGCAGGGACTGAACTCCAGGTGAAAAGTCACCCTCCCCAGAAGAGAAACGAAAGATATGATACAATTTTCTGGCTAGGGAATTTCAAAACGCAGTGGTGTGTGTTTCTTGTTTTTCCACTCAGTTTGTCTTCTCTCATTTACATTTTAGGAAACACACTTTCCTTGGCTAGCACTGATTAAAGGATCCTCCCAGAAAGGAAAGAGTTCACGTGGCTAAATGTTACTCTGGGGCTCAGTTACCTTCATTTGAGCCAGAAGTTAATCTTATTGCTGGTCCCTGAGGCCAGTAGTTTCTGAGCTTTTGGGAAGATCAGCTCCCATCTGGGCTCCTGAACCCTGAAAATTTCATGCTTTTTGACTGGGTAAATGGCCATTACTGCAATTTGGGTATTTTTAAGTGTTAATTCAAATCTGCCAGGGAAGACACACCTGAAAGTCCTAAATGTACATTTGTGAAGTTTACGCTGCATTCTGGACCAGCTTGCAGACCCCCCGGAGAAGTCTCATTGCTTACCCTCTGTGATCCAGGCACTGTCTGAAGGCCCCACTTACCTTGTGTCCCAGTAGGGGAGGGGGTATAAGGTACTGGTGAATCCCAGGGTAGACTACTTGCTTTGAAGGCCTCTTTTCAAAGGAAATATTCTGTAAGAGATTTGCTTACCAACTATTGCCATATAACTTACATTCATTTGTCTGGTTACTGAGGTGGGGAAAGGAGAGGATGGTAATAATTTTTTAGTATGTACTAAGTGCCAACCCCTGTGCTACACCCTCTACAAGCCCTCTATCAATTAATCCTCAATGGTATGAGGTAGGTATTTTAACTCCTACGTTACAGATGTGGAAACTGAATCTAGAACTTATAAGAACTGGAGTCCAGGAGTGTGGTAAGCACTAAAGACAAGCTCTGCCAATTTCCCTGTGTTCCTTGGAAAGGCCTAGGACACCAGGTATGATAACTTCTGGTATAGACTAGAAGAAGGGTAAGTCTCAGACAACTAAGTAGCCAAGTAACCCACAGTAGGTGCAGCAGTCAGGAAGGGGGTGGATCCAAGAAATTGGACACAAGGCTTCTGAAGCCAAGCAGAGAGTGTATTTCTAGCCAAGGAGGAAGGCTGCCTTTACCGAGTGGAATTATTTTGACAATTTGCCATAGGTAACCAATCCAAAGTTTTCCTTGGGTTTGTGATTATGTCTCGTAGTTATTAACTCATTATGCTGAAGAAAGCCAATGTTTCATTAGACTTTAACTTCCCTAAATGATACAGGTCAATGACAAACCTTGCAAATGCTTAAAGTATTAACTTAAAACATTCTTTAGATAAATAGAAAATTAGTAGACTCCTTAGAAGTTACAGAACTTTTTTTTTTTTTTGCTAAAGCAAAAATTTAGCTCCTGTACGAGTCCAATGCTTTTATAAGGTACCTACTTGACTTTCTAATTCTGATGTTTCAACCTGGGACAGGGTCTATGTAATAAACCTGGCTTTTGGAGTGTAATTCCACATCTGCCATGAGCCACAGCGCCACCTATCTGTTGCATTCAGCAAGTACTTGTCTCTGTTTATTTCCTCGATCTCTGGAATCACAAGTACCAAAATAATGACATCATTATATCTTTTCCAGAAGAAAATTACTTGCGTTGTGCTGCAATACTCGAAGTCTTTCAAACTTATTAAAACATGAAGTTGTTTTAATTTATTTCCAGTTTCATTTTCAATTAGCTGTGCTACACCATAAATCTCATGGTTTTGGATAAATAGTCACATTCTTTTTGAAGGAATTTGACTCCTCCAGAGTTAGGTGTGTCATTATTAAATCACGTTTCTAGTTCTGAAAGTTGGGAATATTGGTAAGTTTTAATGCAGCAGCACTTGTTGTCTAAGAGATGGCCCAAAACAGCCACTAGCAACTGGGACCACAGTGGTCCCAGTTCTGATTTAACACAGGAAGGAGGTTGGTGCCATCAAATCATAGTATTCAGCTGCTTATTTTTGTGCGCCTGTATATAAACATTTCTGAAATACTGTTGGCAAGAATACTTAAAAAATGCACTGGTAAGCAGTATATGTCTATTGCCAGTTGTTTTTCTGGACTCATGGACTCCTTGCTTTACCACTGTCTCTCTAAGATTTCTTGTCCTTAACTGGGATAAGTAAACAAGCGTGTAAGGGCCAGCTGCATTGAAAGCATCATGTTTTCTGAGGGGAAATGGAAACAAAATGAGGCCTTTTCCCCTTCACTGATTTGGAATTGGGGCTGACCTTCCTCTGGAAGGCAAATTTACAATCTAATTATACTTTTGACTTTTCATTAGTTTGGGGATGCTTAACATTCTTAATCTGAGGTTTAATTATTGCTAAGTATAGATCTTTTCTGTGGTCTCTGCAGTTTCCCAAGATTGCTCCTATGTCCCCTCCCCCCTGCTTTTTACCATGCAGTTCATCTACTGATAAGGGTGTGACTGGGACAAGCTGGCAGATGATGGCTTGCAAGCTACAGCATAACCAGGTGTCTAATTTTCTGAATTAACACTTATTAAAATAGTATTTTAAAACAGTTGATGCAGCTGCTGCCAAAGTAAGTTTTCAGATGGGAAAATAGACATTTAAGTTTTGTGATAGAAAAAAAATATATTTTGCCTCAGGTAAACGTGGAATGTGAGTAATCTCTCAGGTGGCAAATCTGACACATGTCTCCCCATGGTAGGAAGAAGGGGGGTCCTGGGAAAGGAGGCCCAGAGTGGTGGTAGAGCACAGCCTTCTTGCTGGCCGTGTGTACCCATGGTGCTTTGGAGCTTCAGCTGGTGAGTCTTGAGTGAAGAGAATCAGGCAGTCAGGGGGAGTGGGGGCTGGACAGCATTCTAGGTCTGGAAGGTAATCATCTGTGAAGAATCTAACCCCACCATGGGGTCAGCTCTACCAGGCTGTTTCTGCCCTTTCCATCTTCTGCCATTGTGAAGGCACCGGCTCACTCCCACTCAGCTTCCAGAGTTCCTGTCAATGGCCTGGAGGAAGGAAACAGGGTCATATGTTGGAAGATAAATGGCAGGGACGAGGTTGATCTGTACCAAGGTTTACGCTTGCTAACAACTTCTTAGGTGTGACTGATGGCCACTTAATATGCCCACTTACTATTTTTCTCTCTAATAATAGCTGACACTTATTGAGCACCAGCCCCGCTGAGTGTCCTTATTTTCTCCATTTTGCAGATAGGAAAAGTTTGGCTCAAAGAGATATAGTTACTTATCTAAGGGCACCTAGCTGGTCAGTGGGAAAACCGGTATTCAAACTCTGACATTCTGACTCCAGAATGCACATGACAGCTCTTGCTTAGACTCCTTCCTAGCCAAACTCTAATATTCCACTCAATCAACCCATCTTTGTTAAGTACCTACTGTGTGTCACATTCCACTAGATACTAAGTGAGCCACATAAAGTCCTACCATCTGGATTCAGACCTATAATAACCTGGCATCAAAGGTCTGAAGAAATTGATGTGCTCTACAGCCAGCCACTAGAAGAGCCTCTTTAGACAGAAGCTCTTGTAAAAGATATATCATATTCCAGAGTCATTGCCATGTGTACAGTTTATCTTCTGGGAGGTTTTGCTTATGACTGAATGAATGTGAGTGGCTCACTGAATCCAACAACTCTGAAAACAGCCTCTGCACCACAGTTTTGCTGACAGATTTGCCATGAAACAATGGAACATTGTCAGAAGTGTCATATTCAAGAACAGACTGTAACCATCAGTAGACGATCAGTTATAAGAAAAATACATAAAAATAAAATAGTAGTAGTGGTAGTAAATAAACATTATGAGCAACGGATAGGGAAATAGGGACATTCTTCATAGAAAGTATTTCATTCTTTACTGATGACACCGCTGTTTCTAACCATAGCAACAAAGCTTGAGGGAGGTAACTTTTCAATCAGTGATTTGATTTCTGTTTAAGTGAGTGATATTTGAAGAGCCCAAACCAATATAGTGCCTTGAAAAGATCCTGCTGATTGCTTAAGGGTCCTTTGTAATTATATGGCAGTGAAAACCAGCGTAAACAGAAATAAGTGATATCAAATTAAGATGCCAAAGAGCTAATCCCTGAATTTATCATGAATATTCAGTTAATACTCTTTTTTTTTTTTTTTTTTTTTTAAATTTTTTTTTTTTCAACGTTTATTTATTTTTGGGACAGAGAGAGACAGAGCATGAACAGGGGAGGGGCAGAGAGAGAGGGAGACACAGAATCGGAAACAGGCTCCAGGCTCTGAGCCATCAGCCCAGAGCCCGACGCGGGGCTCGAACTCCCGGACCGCGAGATCGTGACCTGGCTGAAGTCGGCCGCTTAACCGACTGCGCCACCCAGGCGCCCCTCAGTTAATACTCTTTAGAATATAAAGGAAGTGTGTTTTTCAGCATGGGAGAAGTTTTAAAAATTAAATTTATTAGACTTTGATATATTAAATATGACTCTTTTATGTTTTCTTGAATGAATGGTTTGGGACTATAACTCAGTATCACATGAGGTCATATTCACTAGACTGAGATTGGATATTTGACATTCTGCCTGACTTGTGCTTGGCTTTTGTGGAAGCAGTTGCACTTCTTTGGGCCTAAGTCACTTCCTTGTGACCTAGAAATGTTAAGAAACCGATATTTATGTAACAACATATTATTCACAGGCAAAATAGTTCAACTTTATACTTGATAATGCATACTTTAAAATATAACCATTTCATAAAATGTAATTATACATAGTGACCCCAGGAGTTGAGCCTGATAATTTTAGTGTGGTGGCAAGGGGTGTGGACTCTGAAACCAGAGGACTTGGTAACCGCATGAAAATTACCTAACCTCCCCTGGTTTCCTTCTCTGTCAAGTGGGGGATAGTAATGGCATCTACCCAATGCCATTTTTATTTGTTCGTTGTGTGGAGGATTAAATAGGTTGGTATAGATTGTTTAGAATAGTGTCTAGCACTTAATGAAAACTCAAGACGTTTTAGTTATTGTTATACTGTGTAATTGTTAACCTGCTGCCTCCTCCAGGCAGTAATAGAATTGCCACTTATGAACCATTTAAGTTAATCAAGTGAAACAATTTATACCATGAAGAAAAAATTTCAGTTTTGAGAGAAAAGTAATTTTCAAATTACAAATGTGTTAAAGCTGACCTCAGAGACTGGAGGGAGCTGTGCTCTCTATAGGAACAGTGCTCACATTGGTCTATCTTTAGCTGTTGTCTCTAGTGTTATCATCATCATTGTATTATATAAAAACCAGCCATACTGAAAATGCAGGGGCCATGTTTATAGTGAGTTTGTAAACTATAGTAAAATCATACAATTTTCTCATTTGTGGTAGTGGTAGAAAATTGATTAAATATTTGTAAATACATTTAATTTGCCTAAGAGCATGCAATTTCCAGGAGCACTATTGTTCACATGCCTACTAATAATGACATACTATTTTTAAAGGTATGTATCTGAAATCCAGTGTCCAGATTTATCCAGTAAAAATACGACATCAAAGAATCAAAACATAAAACAAATTCGTCTCTAAGGAAGCATTAGGACAGAGGCATATATATATATATATATATATATATATATATATATACATACACACACACACACTGTATGAGATCATGTCTATTTCACTGGTAGTGTTGATTTCCTACTGATTTGTCATATTTGTATTTTATTATTTATGATTGGGCCACCAAATCTTAACTAGCTTTCACTTACTCTTTATTTAATATATTATTTAAATATGTTCAAATATTCTTTATATCAAATATATTCAAATATTCATTTAGTATATGATTGAGATCTATTCAAATATTTAGTACATTATATACTATATTATTTACATTATTTAGTATATTATACAGCTCCTGTCCCCAAAGAGCTTGCAGTCTGGTGGGCAGAGCAAGGCTTATGCACAAACAATTGGAATCTAAGGTAAAAGGTGAAATGGGGCCTATGTGAAGTTCAAATAAATGTTGCTGGAGGACAGGAGGAGAGGGCAACCTAGCTGAAAACAGGGATAATTTCATTTGGAGGGATGATGCAAGCTGATTCATTACCTTGAATTATATTTCATATTTCAGATTGCTTTATTCTAATTGTAATTGAAGAGGGAAATGGTACATCCAGGCACCGCAAAACCTTGAAGTGAGGCATTTCACTGTAGGAGGTGAGAGAAGATCACTGTTTTCTCAAACTTTGTCTCCTGAGCTCAATGTTGGTCCATTATTTGTAATTAATTATAGTATATCACTTTGGCATAATTGTCTGGATAACCTAAACAGAAAGTTAAATGATATCAAAACAAAACAGATATATCAGTTGTTTATTTATTATTTGGGAGGGGGCTAGTTAACAAAGAGCACTTATTTTTTGCATGCCTCCAGAGAATTGGACAGCATTAGTTTTCCTTGACAGATGACCCATGTATTTGAGGCCGTTTCAGAGCCCTTATAAAATTTGAGGCAGTGATTCGTCTGCTCTGGACTTTCTTATTATTAACCTGACAATGTGATTGGATGAGGAGGTCCATCATAAAACAAAGAGAGGCATGTCCTCTGCCCTATAATTAGCCATGAATGGTAGATGTGGGGATCAAGGTTTTGAGTGTCATATTTGTTTCTTTCTTTTTAAGTTGTTAAAGTTGGCTCCCAGGGGAAATCTGGTTTAGCCTACACTCCCAATTTAGGGGTAAAAGTAACAAAAAAAATCACCTCAATTTTGTTGGAATATAAAGGAATGAAAAAAGGTATGGTATCTCTCTTTACCCTAAAAGCAAGTATTTGCTGTTTTTATAAGAATCAGAACCATAAGTTGTACCACAAATTGGGGTCATTTTATGTCTGTAATAGTGACTTAAAAAAAAAACAACAACAAACTTATACTATTGAACCAAAAAGTGATCCTTTTGTTATAAAACATAAAATTGGGAAAGCAGCTGAATAATTGAAATAAATCTTCTGTAATATTTGGGGTAATCTACAAGTGTTTAAATTGCTACAAATTCCTTTATCCATTTGGAGTAGGGTAGTGGGGAGGCCTGGAAGGCAGATCTAATTACCCCATCAAAATTATGCTGAACCTCAGTATTATATTACACTGCACTGAGCTCATTCACTTGCAGAATACTTAACAACTATGGCCCAGAAATGCCAATGGGCAAACCAAACTATACAAGGGCCATGTTAGGTTTTATATTTATAAAGCTATGAAGCCAGGGCAGATAGTACTAGTACGGCTCTTAAGGTTAAATCAAGGTTAAAGAATGTCTGCCTTTGGGGCACCTGGGTGGCTCAGTTGGTTAACCATCTGACTTCGGCTCAGGTCATTGATCTCACGGCTAGTGAGTTCAAGCCCTGAGTCAGGCTCTATACTGACAGCTCAGAGCCTGGAGCCTGCTTCAGATTCTGTGTCTCCCTCTCTCTGCCCCTCCCCTGCTCACACTCTGTCTCTCTCAAAAATAAAAAGAATGTCTGTCTTCAGTTTTTACAGCCCAAATTTGTTAAGATAAATCTTCTTCAATATCAGATAGATATTTCAGTGCCAGTTAGCTAGGGTCCAAATTGAACCCACCCCACATAATACTCTTGCTAATCAAACTTCCCTGCTGTTGACCTCCCCCAAATGCTCACTTCAGACTGGAGCTTTGAGTCTTTTGAAACTTGAGCACTAAAGTAGTCCCTACCTGGGGCACCTGGGTGGCTCAGTTGGCTTAGCATCTGACTCTTGATTTTGGCTCAGGTTGAGCCCCAACATCAAGCCCCATGTTGGGCTTCTCACTGAGCCTGCTTGAGATCCTCTCTCTTTCTATTTCTCTTTCTCTCTCTCCCTTCCTCTACCCATCCCCCCTGCTCAGGTGTGTTCTCTCTCTCTCTCCCTCTCCCTCTCTCTCAAACATAAAAAATAAAATATAAGTGGTCCCTACCCAAACCTAAAGCTATCTTGTATTTCATGAACATTCAAGTTTTGTAATATTTTTGTCCTTAAAGCAGAGTACCGCTGTTACCACCTCTGTCCTCTTACTTAGAAAGACCCCTCATGTTTATTAAGCATTAAGTATGTGTTGGGTGTTTCTCACATATCAATTCCTGTTTGCCTCCCAACAATAAGTGAGATAGGAATTATTGGTCCCATCTTATGGGAGAATGAGAGACAGCCTTGAGTTTATGTTGCCAGACGAGGTGGAGCCAGTGTTCAAACCCAGGTCTTCTAATTCCAGAGCCCAAGCTTTGGCTGGCTCAGCCTGGCTTTAGGAGAAAAGTCCCCCAGAACAGCACAGTGGTGTCCAAAGAGATGCCCAAAATATTTAGTAACCCAGGTGACATTCTGTGGAGGCCACAGTTCTGCAGTGCCATGAAGGTGCCTCCACGCAGCAGTGGCCAGTGGAGGGCAACTGTAGACTAAGGGGTCCAGATGACACTGGGTATTTGGCTCCAGGGATGCAGGGGCATTTTTTCCTCTCCTCACCACCCAGACCTGCTATGATAGGTAGTGGTGGTGGGAACCCACAGGAACAGCTTGCAGGAATGCTCACAGCAGGCAGCGTATGTTCACCAGCTGGTTTGGAAGCATGGAAACATTCTAACAGCTGGTAGGACTGTGCTGTTCTGTTCTAACAGTGATGGCTGTACAAGAGCTGGGACTGCATCGAGGTAGAAACAGCATAGAGTAGCCGATGGATACGCACATGTGGACAGCATCACTGAGCCTAGCAGACTCTGTCCACGGTCCTTCAGCCTGGCTCCTAAGGAAGTCTGAACTTGCTCTGTTCAGTTTGGCGTTTGTCAGAACATACTTTGTGCCAGGGATTTAAGGCTCTAAGTCCAAACTTCTTATTCTGTTGCTTCAGGTTGAACTCTTCACACTGGCTCTTTGGAACAGGGTGGACTTTGGACCTTTTTCTGGTCATCAGCACTTTCATTTTTGTCTACCTGACTTTTATCTTGCACCCACATTCCTTTGTTTTGTTGGCTTTATTTTTTTTTAAATCAAAATTAGAGATGTATATAGTTTGAAGAGTCAAAAAATATTTATTGTGAATGAGATTTATTATGAAAAACAGCAGTTTCCTGCCGGCCCACCTTCATATCATCATTTTCCAGTCCCCAGAGGGAATCTCTTGAGAACATTTTTAGCATTTTCTTTTGGCATTTACTTTTCTTGCGGTTATCCTCTGATGCCTAACAAACCATCCCCAAACCCTGTAGCGTAAAACAACAGCTGTGTATTTGTTCAGGGTTCTGTAGTTCGGCTCGGCTTCTGCTTCCTGGGGTGTTGACCATGCTGGTCAGCTGCACCCCCAGGGCCGGGCGTCAGCAGGGTGGCTGGAATGGCTTCTTCCCCTTCGTCATCTCTTGCTCTCCCACAGATCTTCTCTCCAGGGGGGCCTCCAGTCCAGCACGGTCGTGGGACATTTCACATGGCAGCTAGTTGCCAAAGGGTGAAAACAGAAGCTGAAAGGCATCTGGGGCCCAGTTCCTGAGGTCACCCACTGCTACTTCTGGCAAATTCCATCAGCCAAAGCAAGTCACAGGGCTCTCCCAGATTCAAGAGAGTGGAAATGGGCTTGCACGTGGAGGGATGGAAAGAATTGTTGGTAGTCCTTTATGCGGATGATCTGTCACAACCCCTTGTCTTTAAGTGAAATGCTTGTGGTCTTCTCCTCCTCCTCCTTATTACTATTAGTACTACAGCAGTACTAGTTAGCAATTAGTTAGCAATTAGTACTAATTGCTAATTGGGATTTAGGCATACATATTGACTCCCCTTTAAAATTTTTTTTTTCAACGTTTATTTATTTTTGGGACAGAGAGAGACAGAGCATGAACGGGGGAGGGGCAGAGAGAGAGGGAGACACAGAATCGGAAACAGGCTCCAGGCTCTGAGCCATCAGCCCAGAGCCCGACGCGGGGCTCGAACTCACGGACCGCGAGATCGTGACCTGGCTGAAGTCGGACGCCTAACCGACTGCGCCACCCAGGCGCCCCATATTGACTCCCCTTTATAGCAGATAAGGTTTAGTTCTTTCACCCTTCATTTCCACCTAACAACCCTCATGGATGCCGTCTGTTGCCCTCCATCATCCCAAAATAGTTACATCACAATCTTGATTAAATCAGCATTCAGTGTTCATATTACTATACTTATATAAATGCTATTCACAGCTGACTCATATTTCCTTTATGCATAACTTCTCTCCTCTGGAGTTAACAATTCTCTTGTTTTATTTGCTTAGCTTCCTATGTGTATGTGTGTGTGTGTATATATATATATATCTCATCATTCATCCCCAGAGTCTCTTCCACTTTTCTGAATCTCTACACATGTGTTCACCTATAGTAGATATTCTCTCATTTCCATATTTTTGAGGAAATCTTCCCTGGAGCTTTCTGACCTACTCAGGGTTAGGGTTAGATTAGGGTGTATGCATGTGTGCATGCACACGGATACACACACACGTGTTTTTCTAGCTTTGTTATTTTAGTGGAATGCATTCTCAAATGTCTCGAAAAAAGTGTTCATGAGAAGTACATTTTTGGGGACTGTGTAGGTCTGAAGACATCTTTGTATTACCTACTCATTCACTGGAGAGATTTCTGTGTAGGAAATAATTTAGCCTTAGAATTTTTTTTTTTAACTTTTTTTTCAACGTTTATTTATTTTTGGGACAGAGAGAGACAGAGCATGAACGGGGGAGGGGCAGAGAGAGAGGGAGACACAGAATCGGAAACAGGCTCCAGGCTCTGAGCCATCAGCCCAGAGCCCGACGCGGGGCTCGAACTCCCGGACCGCGAGATCGTGACCTGGCTGAAGTCGGACGCTTAACCGACTGCGCCACCCAGGCGCCCCAAATTTTTTTTTTTTCAACATTTATTTATTTTTGGGACAGAGAGAGACAGAGCATGAACGGGGGAGGAGCAGAGAGAGAGGGAGACACAGAATCGGAAACAGGCTCCAGGCTCCGAGCCATCAGCCCAGAGCCTGACGTGGGGCTCGAACTCACGATCCGTGAGATCGTGACCTGAGCTGAAGTCGGACTCTTAACCGACTGTGCCACCCAGGCGCCCCATAGCCTTAGAATTTTTGAGGGCACTGATCTATTTTCTTTTAGTTTTGCTATTAAGAAGTGTGAGTGTGAGGTCTTCCTTTCCTTCCCTTCCCTTCCCTTCCCTTCCCTTCCCTTCCCTTCCCTTCCCTTCCCTTCCCTTCCCTTTCCTTTCCTTTCCTTTCCTTTCCTTTCCTTTCCTCCCCCTCCTCCTCCACTTCCCCTTCCCCTTCCCCTTCCTTTGTAAGCTTTTAAGGTTTCCTGTCTGGAAGTTTTTAGGATTTTCTTTTTGTCCTCAGTGTTCCGAAATTTTACAGTGATGTGCTTTGGAGTGGATCTCTTTTCTTTGTGCTGGGAGGAAACTGGCCCTTTCACTCTGGAGACTCATCCTTCACTGCTGAAAAATTTTGTTTAGTTCTTCCTCTGATAATTATCTACCCCTGTTCTTTTACCTAAAACACTTGCTATTTGAATTTAAATATTGGATCCACTGAATTGATTTTTTTTTTTTTTTTGGCTTTGCTCTTTTCTATTTATTTGTTTCCCTTCCTTCCCAACCTCTGGAATATTTCAGCTGTATTTTCCAACTCTTCTATTAAATTTTTGCTTTTGTGATCATACTTTTAAAAAAATGTTTATTTATTCATTTATTTATTTATTTATTTAGAGAGAGAGAGAGCGTATGAGCAGGGAAGGACAGAGAGAGAGGGGGAGAGAGAGAATCCCAATCGGGCTCAGTGTAGTCAGTACAGAGTCTGATATGGGGCTCAATCTCATGAACCAGGAGATCATGACCTGAGCCAGAATCAAGAGTCAGACACTTAACCAACTGAGCCACCCAGGTGCCCCTTTATGATCATACTTTTAATTTCCAAGAGCTTTTTCTTTTTCTCTTATGGTTCATTTTTTAAATTATGCCATCCTGTTCTAATTTTATGGATATGTTATCTTCTCTTATCTCTCTAAGGATATTGGTAGAAATTTTTTATGAAATTTTTTTCGTCTCATATCATATGTCTTTCCTCCAAATTTCTTTATCTGGTTTCCTTTTTTTTTTAAATATTTATTTATTTTGAGAGAGAAAGAATGCATGTGCATGAGCAGGGGAGGGACAGAGAGAGGGAGAGAGAGAGAATCCCAAGCAAGCTTCGTGCTGTTAGTGCAGAGCCCGACATGGGGCTCGAACTCACGAACCACGAGATCATGACCCTAGCTGAAATCAGACACTTAACCAACTGAGCCACCCAGGCACCCCTATCTGGTTTCTTTATGTTCATATATATATATTTTTTTCATATTAGAGGCTGTGTCAGATGTCTGGGTCTTATCAGTAGGAACAGACTATGGTAAAGGTTGATTAGAACCTCTTTGTTTTGGTGGGTTTGTGAACTGTGACTGTCACTCTAGGCTGAACTGGCTGAGCTGTTCCACTGGGGACCACCCAGAATCAGAATCATTCGTTTATTTTTCTCTTAACTGGTCAGATTTCCCAGGAAAAGCCTTCCAGTCTTTGACCTAGAGGGCACAGTCTGGCTGACTGGGAGAGGAGGACCACGTGTCTGGACATTCAGTGTGCAAACGTTCACCTTTTCTCTGAGTCCCTTGCAGTCCCCTCATCTCAGCTGTTCCTGGTGTCTTCTAAGCAAGATACCTTTTGTTTCTGACTTCTCTGAAAAATAAACTTAGGTCTTCTGCTGTAGTCAGGGAGGGACAGTCACTTCCCTTGGCAGGGGACTTGGGAAGTCCAGCTGCTCCCCGCCCCCCCCCCCGCCCCGCCCCACTGCCCCATGTACCACACAAACCATTTAAAGTGTACAAGTCAGTGGGTTTTTTTGGATTTTTTTGTTTTGTTTTGTGTATTCACAGGTTTTGCAACCATCATTACAATCAATTTTAGAACACTTTTGTCACCCAAGAAAGAAACCCCATACCCATTAGCTGTCATTCCCCATTTTCCCCTAAAACTTCTAGCCATAAGCAACCTTTAATCTGCTTTCCAACTCTGAATTTGTTTAACGTAGACATTTCATTTCATATACATGGAGTTGTACAACATGCAGTCTTTCGTGACTGGTTTCTGTCACTTAGCATGATGTGTTCAGGGTCCATTCATATTGTAACACATGCCAGCGCATCATTCCTTTTTAGGGCTGAATAATACTCTATTGTGTGGCTCTACCCTAATTTCTCCGTTCATCATTTTGTGCACATTCAGGGTGTTTCCACTTTTTCCTGTTATGACTAATACTGCTACAAACATTTGCGTACAAGTTTTTGTGTGGACATGTGTTGTCATTTCTCTTGCATGTATGCCTAGAAGTGAAGTGGCCTAACCCTTAGAAGAAGTGCCAGACCATTTTCCAAAGTGGCTGTACCATTTTACGTGTCCACTGGTAGCATATGAGAGTTCTGATTTCTGCACATCCTTGCCAACATTTGCCATTTGTCTTTTTGGTTATAGGCAACTGCTTCTTAAATATATGTTCATCCAGTCCTCCTATTTTAGCCTTACATTGATTCTCCCTCAAGAGTGACCTGTGTCCCAAATTCCTCAGCCTTTTCAGCATTCTGTGGTATAAAGCATTGCACCTTAGCTTTTCTGCTAGCACAGGGTTCAGTTTCTTGGGACTGTGGTGTCCTCATGGTGTAGAACTCGAGCCCTCCTCCCCCCACTGCTGCCAGATTCTGGGTCTTAGTGTTGGTCTGACTCCTCACAAACGGTGAGACCTGGGGTCAAGTTGTGTAACTCCTCTGAGCCTTAGTTTTCTCATCTGTAAAACAGAGAAACATAATGAGTAGGAAGTATCTGACATATGGAAGATATTAACTAAATATTAGTTCTTTTATCTTCCCCAAATGTGGTGAATATTTAAAAAGAGTAAGATTCAATCTCTTTTCTTTAGGAATTCATCAACTGGTAGTAGAGATAGACACATATATAACTCTAATCTGCTGAGTTTCAACAACTATTGAGTACCTATAAGGTGCCATAAATGTGCTGGTTGCTGAGGGTACATACAATGCAACAAGTTTCCTATTTTCAAATGGCTTTCTATCTGGTGGCCTGAAAACTAGCAACTGAAACGTGGGATAGACGGAGGAAAGTGCTGTCGCACTGACCTAAAGAGAGTGTAAGGAATGGAGAGGTATATTCTAACTGTAGGGTGTCACACACTTGGTCCTTAAGTTGATTGGAACATCTTCACTTGAACCCATGGTACCCTGAAATAGCAGGACTCAAAGCTGTCAATCATCAACAGAATTCTCTTCAGTGTTCTCTATCATGAAACCTCTGGCGAGTGTGGCTCTGTGCCACATACCAAGGAAAGTAAAGAAAACAAATAAAAATCACTTTTTGAAACAGGCAAACTGAAGACCGGGTAGCCCATAGGTATTGAAACAAACATGCGGAAATACAGCTGTGGAAGCCTAAAAGCATGTGCCTATAGATATAAGTCTCACATTGTTTTAAACTTGTTTTGTTATTTTGTTATGTTAAGGTTATGTCCTCTCTGCAGACAAACTGCTGTTACAAGCAGGGATCAGGTTAGGGCCATGCCAGAACTTAGAGGCCTTTCATCTTAGCCAAATCCTTGCTTGCATAGGGGTGCAACAGATGTGTGGCTTAGGTGGTGTCAGAGACAGATTCTGGAAAGTGGCAAGTTGCTGAGGTGACTGGATATTCTCTAGGGAGAATATCCTTATTTAAGAACACCACTTTTGGGGGCCCTCGGTACTGTAAAGATAATCTACAATGCACTTCCCTTGGGTCTACAGAGCGTGAGGAAAAGTTTTGAGAATAGAATGCAACGTTGCACATCATGTCAGGCTTATTTATCTTCCTCAAACCTGTGTGTCTGCCACTGTGGGCTGAATTGTAGTCTTTTCCCCTCTAAAATCTTCAGGTATTGCTTTCTCTTTCTGTCTCTCAAAATAAATAAAAAAAAAAAAGAGGGGTGCCTGGGTGGCTCAGTGGATTAAGCATCTGACTCTTGATTTTGGCTCAGGTCATGGTCTCAAGGTTCGTGGGATAGAGCTCCTGTCAGGCTCTGTGCTGACAGCATGGAGCCTGCTTGGGATTCTCTCTCTTTCTCTCTCTCTCTCTCTCTCTCTCTCTCTCTCTCTCTCTCTCTCTCTCTCCGCCCCTCCTCCCCCCCCCCACTCTGCCCCTCCCCAGCTCATGCTCTCTCTCTCTCTTTCTCTCAAAAGAAATAAACTTAAAAAATAAAGCATTTAGGCATTAAGAACACTTGACCTTGTCCTCTCTCCTGGGGCTCGTGTAGCCTGATGTGGGTTGCCCACGCAGCCACAGAGCCATCAGCCCTGGCCTTTTTCTCTTTTTCCATCCCCTAAATGCCTGGCTCTACCACTAGCTTGAATGGGCTGTTTGTTGGCTGCACAGCTGGGGAAACATGGCAGAGGGCTCTGGGGGCCAGCCAACTATGCAAATGAACAACAGATAAGTGTTACCTGACTGACTTCACCTGGCTTTTAAGGATACGAGAAGAGGATTCTAAGATCAACTGTTGAAAACACGAGTAAAACAAAGTTAAGTTCTTTTTCCTCTTTCATAAGGGTTCAAAAACCCTTGTGAATCGCCAAGAAAGGAACATACTATACAGTGTTTCCAAAATTCTCTTTTTTCCTCCAAAGAAAAAACGTTGAGAAGACTCATTTAAGATGCCTCTCTATGAGACCTTCCCGGATCATCCACATGAGATGTGATCTATGGTACTTGACGTGTACCCCTTAGGTCTCATGATTTTCTGTCTAGTTGTAGAGTTGGATGAGATAGTTGTTTGTATTCTTTTAGTAGCCGCTGTTAAGAGGTCCTGATCTTTTTGGAATGAGGCTTAAGACAAGAAGCAGGAGATCCTCCTTGAGCCCTATTAGGGGTCACCTGGAAGGCCTTTGTTTTCTCGAACCCCTAATAGGTTTGAGTATGTTAATTTGGAGACAGAGCTGAACTGTTTTAGTAACAAAAATATGAGACATTTGAAGTTCCCAGGGAAATTTCAGGAAGGAGACAAGAGTTAGTCAGACTAAATGCTGCATGGGAAAAAGATCAGAGAGGAAAAAGAAAACAAACAAACAAACTAATGGTAGGCTTGCTGAAAAGAAGCTTTGGGAGGAGAACAGAAATGTCTAACGGGAAATTGTGAGCTGTTTGCTATCAGAGGTACAGCATAAACCGCTCTTTTGTTTCCACTGTGTGATCCTCAGTGATGCCTCCTTGCTTCACAATGTCTGAGGAGTCTGTGAGTAGACTCCTCAGATGTGGCCTGGTGGAGGAGGGGCTAGAACTGGCAGGGGAAGCTGACATCTAGGTGACACCATTACCTGTCTTCATGCCTCATCAACCCCATTAGGCTATAAGCATATGTTTATTGAGTGAATAAATAAGTAAATGAATGAATGGATTTATTTATCTGCAGAAGCAGTAGATAAGGATTTCTCTTTAACTGAGACTAGACCAAGCCTTTCAGCCATTAATATGATAGGATTACTTAGTAAAGCTGGCCCAGAGGAGCTTAATAGGTATTTGTGAAACTAACCAGTCACCGAGTGACTGAGAAAGGTGCTGTTCTCTTGGTTGTAAGCATGTTCTTCCATGTAGAAAGAACTAAAGCTTTAATCTTTTTTTAAAACAAATGTTAATGTTTATTTTTGAGAGAGAGAAGGAGAGAGATTGTGAGCGGGGGAGGGGCAGAGAGAGAGGGAGGCATAGAATCCAAAGCAGGCTCCAGGCTCCAAGCTGTCAGCACAGAGCCCAGTGCTCGAACCCGTGAACCATGAGATCTTGACCTGAGCCAAAGTTGGATGCTTAACCAACTGAGCCACGCAGGCACCCCTAAAGCTTCAATCTTTGACATAAGAAGACTGCTTTAATTATGAAGACCTGGCCTTCTGCATTCCAAGCAAGATTTCTTTCCTGTTCTCTGAATAAGGAAACAATGGTAAAATAAAGATACACACTTCTCCATTCTCTGCTGGAAGTAATTGCTCTCTCACTGGTGTTTTCATAGCACTTCACAACAAACTAGTGCTCTGAGGCCACCACATTGTATTACAGATACCATGCCTCTTGGGTTTTTCTATAACAGTTCAAGGTTCAGATACATCCAGGTCCTGCATTCCATTTGGGGCCTGAAAAAAATGATCTCAGAGGCTTTGTTTTCCCCCTCCTTGACTCTCTTTCTTGAAAACTTGTCAGCTTCTTCAGGGAAGGGACTATGTTCACTCATTTCTGAAGCCCCACTGCCTGGCAATCTCTGGTCCACAGTAAGTGCCAAATAAATGCTTTTGAACTGAACTGCATAATGGAGATTACTGAATGCTGGTGCAATAATGGTGACCAGCTCAAGAATAATTGGTTAGGGCTCCCTGGAAAGGCCTCATCTTGACACTTTACTTGTTGTCAGAAGTATCCTTTAAGTGCACAAGAAACTAGACCCACACCTGGCAGAACTGTAAAGTAGGTTCTTTGTCAGTGTGATAAGGAATCACATCACATCTGTCTTGGGGGTCTGGATTTAGATCTTTTGGTAGAAAGCTTGGCTGACCTATCTCTTTTGTTCCAGAGGGGCCCTACATTTAGGAATTCCCATAGCAAGTCTGTCTTTTGAAATGTATTTACTGGAAAACCATCTGTTGGTCCTGGTTATCCAATGGAAAGGGAGTGGGAAGGGTTTGTTTGTCACTGCAGGAGCCATGCTGGGCTCCTGAGATGTCACATTTAGTGAAACACAGGACCCCAGAGCCTGGCATCTGAGAGGAAGGGCTTAAGACTCAGTTATGTGATGATAACATAACCCTTTGGACAGCTGGTTATTCAGTCATCATTCAACAAAATTCATTTAGCCCCTGCTTTGTGGCATGCACCATTCTAGGCATAGGTGATTCGTTCGTGAAACAAAACAGAAAAAGTTTCTGCTCACAGGATGCAAGATGACACACACACACATAAATGAGGAGGATGTCAGAGAGTAATATTAAAGTAGGGTGGTGTGACAGGGAGTGTCTGGGTTGTGGTCTGGAAAGGCATCTCAAAGGTGTCACTCTTCAGCTGAGACCTGGATTAGTAGGAGTCTCATCAAGAGCAGAAGAAAGAGCATTCCAGCCAGAGGGAACAGCCAGTGCAGGAACCCCATAGCTTTTCTTAGAAAGTGTGGCATGTTTTCTGGGAGCAGAAGGACACGTGTTGTGGGCAAAGGGGAGGGTGGAGCAGGTGGGGGAGGGTGGAGAAGATGGGGGAGGGTGGAGCTGGTGAGGGAGGGTGGAGAGGTGGGGGAGGGTGGAGCTGGTGGGGGAGGGTGGAGAGGTGGGGGAAGGTGGAGCTGGTGGGGGAGGGTGGAGAGGTGGGGGAGGGTGGAGCTGGTGGGGGAGGGTGGAGAGGTGGGGGAGGTTGGAGAGGTGGGGGGAGGTGGAGCTGGTGGGGGAGGGTGGAGAGGTGGGGGAAGGTGGAGCTGGTGAGGGAGGGTGGAGAGGTGGGGGAGGGTGGAGCAGGTGGGGGAGGGTGGAGAGGTGGGGGAGGGTGGAGCAGGTGGGGGAGGGTGGAGCTGGTGGGGTCCCAGCAGCTGCATTCCAGGTTGGCCCTGTGCATCTGGGCCTTGCCAGGGTTAACACTGTGCCTTTGCTTTTCCTGCAGACGACTTTGCAGAGGAGGAGGAGGTGCAGTCCTTCGGTTACAAGCGGTTTGGTGAGTGCCGACCAAGCTCTTCTTCTCTGTGCTTGATACGAGATACGGTGATAGCGCCATTGCTGGACCTTTAACACACATGGATGTGTGTGGTTCCGAGGCCCAGGTTTGACTGGAAGTTTTGAGTTTCCCTGTAACAGGTGGACGATTTCTCCTAACACCAAGGGTAATGGTAATGGAGCAGAAGCCGTGCCTAGGCACGGAAAGTGATGGGATGCTCACAGGGTTCGCTGAATATAAACCAGTCAGCTTAATAGGCAAAACTTGATGAAACAGGTAAATCTGTGACAGGACAGGAGCAAAAATACACGTGATTTCTCTATGTTGATATTGAGAAAACATCTCTGCCTCTTTTCCTCAGGGCTCCTTTTTCATAACCTAGTGTATAGTGAGAAGGCGGCTTTCTCCAGTCACCCAGCCAGACACAAGTGCCCTGTGGTGGCTGGATAGCAGCCCCCAGGGGTATCCACATCCTGATCCCTGGAACTTGAATGTTACCTTGTCTGGCAATAGTTGCTTTGCAGATGTGATTAAGTTAAAGATCTTGAGATGGGGAGATTATCCCGGGTTATCTAGGTGGGCTCTAAATGCAATCAAAGTGTCCTTATGAGAAGGAGGGAGAGGGATATTTGACGACTGACAGGAGAAGGTGGTGTGCTCTGAAGGTGGAGGAAGGGGCCACGAGCCAAGGAATACAGGTGGTCACTAGGAGCTGAAAAAGGCAAGGAAATGGATTTTCTGGTCAGAGCCTCTGGAGGGAGCAGGGCTCTGCCAACATCTTGATTCCAGCCAACTGGAGTGGATTTCACACTTCTGGCCTCTCAAACTGTGAGAGAGGAGATTTGTGTTGTTTTAAGCCACCACGTTTGTGGAAATCTATTACAGCAGCCGTAGGGAACCAAAACACGCTCCTCTGCCTCCCAGACTGCCGCACACAGTGCTCGTCTCTCTTTGACCATGCTTCTCATGCTCTGCAATTTGGTTTTGAACTGGCAGTGAACACTTAAAGTTCTGAAGACTGTTCAGAGGAGCTGGGGTTTTTCTGTCCAGGGTGTTTCTGTGCCTTGGCAAGAGGAAATGAAGAAGGATAGAGGAGAAAATAATGAGTGTGTGTGCGTGTGTGTGTGTGTGTGTGTTGGTGGGGCAGGGAGAATGGGAGAGAGAGAATGTGAAAGAGAATGAATCTACTTCCTGTTGACTAAAAAAAAAAAAAAAAAAAGTCTCCTGGCTGGATTTTGATTAAAGTTAACAGTCCCCAGCTGCTCTGGCTCCCTCATTGCTTTACATTTTTCCTTCTGGATATACACTTCTACATTTCTTTCTGTGAAAAAGTCGGGCTTTATGATGGGAATGCACTGGCATCAAGCCGATGGCCACTCCATTCGTACATTGGCAGGGATGCTCAGTACTTTCTCCCCTCCTCCACACTGCTGTTCTTTGCCCATTACATGTTTCGGGATTGGTGCCCTGTGTTGTTCTGCACTGCCATGGTGGGTTCACTGAAGGTGGTAGCAGGAGCAAAGATGAACCCAGGAATTATAAAGGAAAGAAAAACAAAACAAAAATGAAAAGGTAGAAATAAAGAGGAATATCAAACTTGTAAAAATAAGGCAAAATCAATGTTGACCTGCCTATTTTGGAAATCAATAGATTTCAGATCTTTCTTTGGACGTTAGTAGAAATAAGAAGAGCCATGAGAAAATGTTTCCTTTAAAAAGAGTGACCTTGAGAGAAATTTTTTTAAAATTTCATGACTATGTAACTAGCTATGTAACTAGCTAGATGGATGGGGATTTGGTGAAAAACACGCAAAAATGATAAGTTGCTGAAATATTTAATTTGTGGTGGTTACATTATGTGTGGAAATCATAGACTGATGACTCAGAGGAGGCATGGTAAAAACTTACCAATATTGGCGATCATGAGCAGAGAGGCGTGGCAAGAGTTTTAGCAAGTGGTCTGAGTGGGGTAACATATAGGGTCTGTTGTGATTTATGCAAATCACAACTTGAATTTAGACCACACATGAACCAGGGATTTGTTATTCACAGGGCAAAGGAGCCACTCACTGTTCTAACAATTGTTATTTGGTGGCTTGTTTGCAAAGTTATTTGTATACAGTTATTCAGAAACATTTGCTACATGAAATCGTAGCAGTTTACATAATATTTTGCTTTTTTAAATGCAGTACAAAATTATAATAAAGTGCAAAATGGGTGATCTTTTCTGGTAATCTAGCGTGGCATGATATTAGGACAACCAGCCTTTGTCTATTTGGGGATTCATTATTGCATTTTGGTTTTAAGTAGGTCTTCTGTTTTTCTTCAGTTGCTCTTTTTTTTTTTTTAATGTTTTATTTATTTTTGAAAGAGAGAGAGAGAACGAGTGGGGGAGGGGCTGGCAGAGTGGGGGGACAGAGGATCTGATGCAGGCTCTACGCTGAGAGTAGCGAGCCTGATGCGGGGCTCAAACTCATGAATCAGGAGATGATGACCTCAGCCGAAGTCAGATGCTCAACCAACTGAGCCACCCAGGCACCCCACTTCAGCCTCTTTTTATGTCACACTTGTTAGCCCCTTTCCCAAAGTTCTGGACAGGTGTCTGGGGAAGAGGCAGAGTTAAATCTCATAGGTTTGCCATGCATTTGCTTCTCTAACAGAGGCTTCAATGAGGAGAAACTTCGAAAGGTTAATGAAGTAAGCATATACAAGTTTTAATCAGGTTCTCAGGGTCAGCATTTCTTGGACTCAGTATGCAGAGCTAATTAATTTGGGATATAACTATAGTTACAGTTTGGCAGAGTTCACTCTCTGAAACATGAGGCACCTGTATGTTAAATTTTTACTTTCTAGAGATAGAGTATGATCTATACTATAATGATATCTTTCTACATATTTCTCAGTTACTGTTTTCTTCAAAATATCACGTGGCACTAGTATTCTTTATTGTAGTCAGCAGAAAAGGAAGGAGAATTACTTCATATTATAAGGGATAAATATAAATTTATAAATTTTGGAACTTGTGATAAATTGATCCAAGAATGTCTCCTGAAACCTTCCGATTAGTCATATGATCAACATGAATGCATCCCAGGTTTTGTTTTCTTAAATTTTTCTTCATGAAAATGATGTGGAGTAGAAGGAATGAAGAATGTCTTTTCTTCATTGAATGAAGGGCTAAGTGTATCAGAATTCCATAGG
This sequence comes from Leopardus geoffroyi, assembly GCF_018350155.1. Classification (NCBI taxonomy): domain Eukaryota; kingdom Metazoa; phylum Chordata; class Mammalia; order Carnivora; family Felidae; genus Leopardus; species Leopardus geoffroyi. The sequence goes on from NC_059339.1 coordinate 43,254,323, forward strand.
AGAAGGGGAGAAGTGTGGGAAGAGGGGTGAATTCCAGAACATGTGTAGAAATGATCATAGCAAATCCAGCTCACATTTGTGTATCACATTTATCTTTCTAAAGGACTTAACATATTTTTCCTTCACGACAAATCCATGAGGACAGCAGGCCAGGTGTCATCTTTCCTGTTTGATGGCTGCTTTTCATCTTTCCTGAGACATTGTGGGGGCAGTGGTTAGGTGTATGGGCACTGGAACCAGGTGTGTGAGTTTACTCACCAGCTGTGTGACCTCGGGTTCGTTAGTGTCCAAAATTGTGAAGTCTGTTTCCTCACTTATGAAGTTTGGATCATAATAGGCCAACTGCATGAAGTTGTGGAATTAGATATGATGCTGGGTTAGCACAGTGCCTTGCACACTGTGAGCATCCCATAAGTGTTGACCCTTATTCTAATATTAGGTTCCTTCTTGGAACCTAATATTAGGCCCTGTGGCTTGAACATAGTGCCTAGGATTTAGTAGACCTCTGGAACCTTCTGATTTCTAGCAACCTCATGAATTCTTGTTCTATCATATCTCTTGCTTTACTGCTAAAAACTAGGACAGGTGAGAAGATCTGGGGACAGCAGTCCTGTGCCCCAGCACCCTGGTGGGTGGTGTGTGCATCTCATGGTGAACATCATACTGGATGTCGCGGGCCCTCCCTCTAGAGCCTGCTTTGCTCCTTTGTGTGCTGGGGCAGAAGGGAGTCTAGACCAACTTTGTTTCCTTGGTTGCTTTGGGTTCTCTTGAGTTATCTTTGGGATATGATCTGGTATAATAATAGGATGTCCAAAGCTGGAATGGTAGAGGAGCAAGAGATACGTGGTTCCGTCCGTGAAAATCATGGGTAGATTTAAGGGTTGCAAGTGACCAACTGGGAGTGGCTGGAAACATTCGTTTTTTTTGTATTTGACAAAGCTCTGACAAAATTGCTTCCTCTGGGCTCAGCTATGAGGAGCATTAATAGCTATGAAGAGAAAAAGATCTGAAAAATTGCAAACTGTGAAAGAGTAACAGAAAGTTAAAGAAGCATTCTCTGTGGAGTAGAATTCTAGTCGTTTGTAAAAACGAAGTGAGGAAGTTCTGAGAGAACTATTTAAGGGATACAGTCCCAGAAAGGGTATCAGATGCCTTTTCCTAAGTATGTTCCGGGAAGTGTGCCCTTGAATAGTTTTGTTCGCCTACAACTTCACAGGCCCCCCTGTATTTAAAGTTTCAAACATGCTGGGCTTTTTCTTTTTCCTTTCTTTTCTTGAATGATAATTTCAGTTTAGCAAGAATATTTTAGCAATTTAACCTTCAGGCACGTGGAAACAGCCTGAGAAATCTATGTAGAATAGAGCCCGGTCCTGCTCCAGAATGCCCCCCGCCCCACCCCTTACCTACACCATCCTCCAAAGACATAAAATTCAAATCAGTGACTTCAGTTAAATCACTGAGCTGTTTCTTGCCAAGAGTTTTAGAGGAACTGAATGTCTAAAGGTGTGGAAGACCACACAGGCTCCTGAAAAATAGTGACGTATATTTGCTTAGACAGTCAGAAAGAAGAGTTCTTTCTGAGATACATGGTGCATTTCTGCTTTCAATGCAGAGGATTGAAAAAGTTTACCAAGAGGACGCTGAACTGTGTTTGGGAAGCTGCTCAAGATAAACCCTTGATGCCTCAACTTCTGGTTATTTGGGTTTGGGGACCAGGCTGCCTGTCTCTTCTCTCCCACGACTGTGCTAGAAGCCTGTCTTCCGTGGTTGGGTTTGGTGAAGGCACTGCTTTGAAGTCATCCACCTCCAACAACAAAGCAGGGATCCCCACATCCCTCTCACCACGGCCTGCAGGACTGACACCGGCAGAGCTCACCGGGGTCCCTGAGAAGAATGCCAGGAATGTCCATCATTTCCTGTCAGGAATGACTCAATAAGCTCAGCATGGGGCTGGCCTTTCAGCTGCACCTTTTCCAAGCATCTCTGAATGGAAATGATATAGGATCAATTGCAAAGGACTGACCCTGGGCAGAGACCAGGTTAGGGCAGGAAACAGGAATCTGATTTCTTGGAAATGTTCAAGCCATTTGCATCACTTTGTGGGAGGGTTTTATTTATGTGGCTTTGTGAATGCTAATGAAGTTGATATTTCTGATTTTTTAAGAATTTGGTGTCAAATGGCTTGTGGAGAAGTAGACACAAAAGAGATTCTCAGTCAGAGTCACCTTGAAGGAGATTCGTAGAATATCTCACCCTACTCTCTGCTTCCAGTCAGGCAGGCGGGGTTCCTGAGACCTAAGAACGGGAGTTCCGTGGCTGTCACTTTCTTTTAAATAACCTAAGCAGGTTTCCTAACTTTTATCATTAGAGATGATATTCACACCATCTCTTGCACCAGTATTTGTCCAGGTTTCACTTCTGCTCCTATCAAGGTCCTCCCTGCCTAGTCCTTCTAGCTCATCAGTAAAAAATTTGTTCCACATGGTGTTCCCATGTGATTATGATTTTATTTAAACCATTTTCATGTGAAAGAAACCATTAAGCATCATTTCTCATTTCTCGGCTATCTATTATGTGTTAGGCAATTTCCCACTCATTAGTTCATTTAATTCTCTCAGAAATCCTTTGAAGTGGGAATTACCTGCAGTTTGCAGGTGAGGAGGACTGAAGCCCCTAGAGCTGAGTGGCATGGCCAACATTTGTATTCAACCTGACTTCAGTTCCCATGATCTCTCCACTCCATGCATGGCTAAGAAACACACAGATCCATCCATTCTCAGAGCATCTCAAGATTTAAAAAAAAAAAATGCTTATTTATTTTTGAGAGAGAGAGCATGTGGAGGAGGGGTGGAGAAAAGAGAGAGAATTCTTTTTTTTTTTTTTTTTAAATTTTTTAATGCTTATTTTTTTTTTTCAACGTTTATTTATTTTTGGGACAGAGAGAGACAGAGCATGAACGGGGGAGGGGCAGAGAGAGAGGGAGACACAGAATCGGAAACAGGCTCCAGGCTCTGAGCCATCAGCCCAGAGCCTGACGCGGGGCTCGAACTCACGGACCGCGAGATCGTGACCTGGCTGAAGTCGGACGCTTAACCGACTGCACCACCCAGGCGCCCCAATGCTTATTTATTTTTGAGAGACAGAGCACAAGCAGAGGAGGGACAGAGAGAGAAGGAGACACAGATCTGAAGCAGGCTTCAGGCTCTGAGCTGTCAGCACAGAGCCCGATGTGGGGCTTGAACTCACCAACCACAAGATCATGACCTGAGCTGAAGTCAATCACTCAACCAACTGAGCCACCCAGACTCCCCGAGAGAGAGAGAGAATTCTAAGCAGGCCCCACATTGTCAGCGTAGAACCCGAGGTGGGGCTCTATCCCATGCACTGTGAGATCATGACCTGAGCCAAAATCAAGAGGTGGATGCTCAGTCACCTGAGCCACCCACGTGCCCTGCATCTCAAGATTTTGATGGGAAAACACACGATCACATGTATATGTGGATTAAATCAGCAGCTGTTTATACATGGTCTCATGTTTCATAATTCATAATATGTGTCGATTGAATACTTGAGCCCTGAAGTTTTCAACCGTTTTAAGTAGAATTCCTCCCTGCCCTTTCCTGGTTTGCATTTGCTTACGAATCCTGGTAAGAGTGTGGGGAGGGAGAATAATTTGTTTGTCCTACAATTGGGTTGAAGCTGAATGTGGTTTGTTTTTATTTTTGGAAAAACTAAGGGGAAAAAAAAATCTCCTCAGCCATTTTTCTGCTCAGACAGCATGAAGGCATTAGGTTGTTTCCAGTGCTTGGTCGTTAGGGGTAGGGTGGGAAAGAGTGATTCCTTTTGGTAGCAACTCCAAGTAACTTAAAACAGATGAACTCTGAAATTTTCCTTGAAAGACTTGAGCTGTTCATTTGGAGGCCCCCCAGGGAAGGGAATGATGTCTGAGAGTCGTTGGTTTTGAGGGAAGACACAGTCCTCAGCAAAGTGGTGAGCTGGAGGGCTCCTCTTCTCCCTCACAGTCCCTGCTGGTGCCTCTGCTCTGCAGGATGCCAGCTCATCTTTAGATTCCTATAGTCTGGTTCACATGCTGGCTTTGCCCCTTGCCACCAAATCACCCACTCTTGAAGTACCACTTTGCTCATCTGGGAAATGGGAATAAGAAAACCTTCCTTGCAGGATGTGTGAGTTATAACACTTACAAGTAATACAGAAGAGGGGCCAGGTATATAGTCGGTCTGCACTGACCTGTGGCTGCCGGTAAGTTGCTGACAACTCTCAACCCTCTTGCTCCCTTCCCCTCCATTTTCCAGGCACCAGCCTCCCGTGTTTGCGTTACCTCGGCTCTCCCTTTGTGAAGCCTGGTAGGCCTCATGCCCTCTGACCCTTTCCGCCTTCTGTCCTCCCTCCATCAAAACCTCACTGCCCTCACTCCTATGTACTCTTCCCTGTACCAGGATCATACTTTGTTCAGGGAATATCGAAGGAGTCTATTGTCTTGCAGGCCTTTTTAAAAATAATTAAAGACCTAGTGGCCACTAGCAAAGAGGATATTTTAAAGGGAAGAAACACATGCTGGGGGCTAAGAGCAGCTTTCTTGGAGAGGTGACATAGCATCCTCATGGCTGAGAGATGTACCCTGGCTTGAATTTCCGGCTTTGCCACTTAGTGGCAAGACAGCCTTGGGTAAGTCAGCCTCTCAGTGCCTCATTGTCCTCATCAAAAAATGGGGGTAATTCGAGTATCTACCTATAGGGAGGTGAGAACTGAATGAGTTAAAATACTTAGAACAGTATCTTGCATGTAAAGAGAACTGCATACAAGTGTGTGTTATGAAAAGTGACGGAAATGGTCACACGGTGGCTGCTGCAGCGGGTCCAGGTTGGTGAAAGAATCTGTGTTTCAGTGTCTTTTTGGAAGCAAGGAAACTATCCCAGAAAGCCTTCAGTAGACCCTCTGTCACAGGTCATTGGCCAACATTGAGCCTCAGTCTTTTCCTAAATCAGCATGGACGAAGGGAGTAGGGCTGGCTCTGGTTGGCTTGGGCTAATCATTTAGGTGTAGAATGTATAGTGAGGAATTAAGGACTTTGACCGCTCTTATTATGTAGAACTTAATAGCCATGGTATTTAACATAATATTATATATAGTATTGTCATATTTATAATTTAATGTTAATTTAGACTGAGTAATTATTAATTATTAAATAACAATGTGATTTATTTATAATCTGATCCATTATTACCTATGCTTTGTTCCACTTACAAAATTGTCAGGTTTTATATAGCACATTGAAAAATTCAGTTTATTTACAAAATAATTACAAGTTTACTTTTCAGTGCCTTATAATTTTGTTACAAATGGAGCTACAAAGGTGTTGAACTCTCAAGAATACAACTCTCATGTTGTATTCTTAGTGAACACAACTCTTGCCACAGGAAACATTGTGAAACTGGTCTCCTGAGTCATAACTATAAACACTTTGTGCTTCTTCCGATGTTTTTCATTTTTTAGCCTTTTTATAAGTTTTTGAAAACTGACATTTGGCCCTGATTGAAACAAGCTTCTCTTTTCATATGCTACGATAGTTTTTCTTTTTTTTTTTTTGATTGGTGTAAATATTTCCATACACAGATCAATTTTTTTCATACACTGAGAAGATGAAGAACTGTAGACTTGTCAGGAAAACAGGAGAATGGAACTAGCAGTCTGCAAAAGTTCTGGCAGAAACTTAGAATACATTCTTATTCTAAATGCCTAAAGATGCCTCTGTTCTCTAATTTTTGAGACAGACTTTTTATTACGTTCTTGTTCTGTGAAGCAGGAAAATGCATAAGTAAAATTACTGTTGACATTTTAGATGATAGAGTTTTCAATCCAAGCTCAGGCATTCAAAGCAGTGTAAGTGAGAGATAAGCATATTCTTCCCCTTTGGGTTTTATTTCATTTTGTACTTGGAAGAGGAAGTCCTCATGATAGCTCATATTCAGTACTTTACTGGGCCCTTTTGATGAAGAATATGAAGATATAGTGATTGCTCTACCTCACATTTTACATAGAAATCTTACTGTTGAATTGCTTTTGAGATAATTGAGGAGAGATGGAAATACTTATCATTCATATGAGCTCTCACTGACTACCCACCATGTGCTGTGAATTGCGGTACAAAGATAAAGAAAACAAGGTCCCTTTCCTGACTATTAATTATCATTGGCATTTATAATTCATTTTTTTTCAATTTCTCAGAAAATAAGAGGTATAATAATCCTTATGAAAACAAAAAAACAATGCTTTAAAAAATCTGCATACTACTGATAGCCTACTTGAGAATCCTCCTCAAAGGGTTCCCCCAAAGACTCATAAAGTATAGGGAGTTTAGAGAGAGCTGCCATTTTGTGATGGGAGTGATATGAACCAGGGTGTCAGAGATTTGTGAATAAATTCTGCAAGTGGGAATGGAAACAGAGTTGGGGAACAGCTGGGGGTTGTGGGAGGAGATATCCCTTGGCCCAGAGAAAAGGCGAGTGAAGCATTAATAGGAGTTTGGGGAAGAGATTCAGGCAAGGAAGATGGGCCTTACACAGTGCTTTTTTCTTAGGAAATAGATGCAGTTTTTGAGATTTGCTGAGAAATTGAAGCAAGCAAGACTCATGGGAAAATGTCATTGTTAGTCAAGGCAATATGAAAATGATGTGACATTTATTAACTATCCATAATGTGTTGGGCATCATGCACAGTAAAGAAGGGAGATGTAAGCTTTGCCTTTGGGAATTTCCGATTTAATGAAAAGCAGACCGTTTTCCAACACTGGTACATTTGCATAAAAGAAAAATATCAGCCAGCCCTACAAATTGTTTCCCCACCCGCCAGCAGAATTTCAAAAGGCACAATAGAGGGCACCACATGCCAGATGGAATGTGAGCCATCTCTCTCTGTCTCCAGTGTTGCTGTCAGTTCGCTATTGGCAAAACTTCAGTGGTTTCCGGGTAAGGTTGGGACTCTCCTTTGTACCCGCCCCTTCCCGTCTGTGCAAGTGAAGAGGGCATATGCAGAGTCTCTTTCCTTTGCTCCACAGAAAAGATTCAGGATGAAGTGTAAGAATCTGTTTGATATGAGCCCGTGAAAGAAGGTTGGAAGGTAATTTCCATCTCCATATGGTGTACACACCAGCGACCACAGCTGTTTCTAAACTGCTGCCATGTGAATCCACTCTGCTTTTTAACAGCAGCTATATTCGTTTAAAACACAGTTCAGAAAGTGTGCATAAAATAATTTGGTTTGGAAGCCTTCACTATTTGTTGCACTTTTGGTAGACCAAAATGTGCCTCCTCTAAACAGTGAAGCCTGTGAATGAGGAGGTCAGGGAAACCAAGTGACCTTAAACTTGTAAATTTATACCACCAAGCCTTCATTTGCTCTTTATGGAAAGAGAGATAACAAAACCACCTACGTCACAGGGCATTATGAGGATTATTTGATGTAAGTGAAGTACTTCTCAAAACGCCTGGCACTTACAAGGTATTCCACAAATGCTCATTACTAATCAAGACAGAAAGACAAAGATAGAAAACTAGATTTTGTGAAAATAACTGAGTTCAGTACTTCATTTGAGCTTTGTCTCTCCCACGCTGTCTCTCCCTCCTTCTCTCTGTCTACACATGCACACCCCCCTACATGTGCATGCATGACTGGATATTTGAAGAATGGAGTTCAGAAGTAGTCTTTTTTTTTTTTTTTTTTTTGCATATGTATTAACTAACTAGCTATGTGAATTTACAAGATGATGTAAACTCTCTGGGTCTCAAATAAGCCAGTCTGCAAAATGAAGGGAGTAGAGTAGGTGATTTTGAAACCTTCTTTAGGCCATGCACTGTTATGGGTGTGATCTGTAATGTCATCCAGAGCTCTGTTCCACCCCTACGTTTTATTTTATTTTACTTTATTTTTTTTTCAAGTTATTTTTGAGAAAGAGTGAAAGAACACAAGCAGGGGAGGAACAGAGAGGGAGAGAGAGAGAATCCCAAGTAGGCTCCACACTGTCAGTGCAGAGCCCAATGTGGGGCTCGAACTCAGGAACTGTGAGATCATGACCTGAGCCAAAATCAAGAGTTGGATGCTTACCTGACTGACCCATCTAGGTGACCCTGATTTTACATACATAGTACTGGTTTTTACTTTTACTTACTTCAGCACTTCAGAGTAAATATTTTGGTACCTTCCCTTTAGATATATTTTTCCAGTTCTCTGAAACAAAAGTTAGTTGGTAAAAATTGACAGATGGAAAACTCTCATCTCATTAGTTTTGTTCAAAATATTAGTGATCTCATGATTATTGGTTTTCCATTTGGTTCTCTTCATGTAACTTTAGAGGTACTGAAGTATTTTCTAGGCTTACGTGTTTTGAACTCACTTTATTCTAGATTTCTACACTCAATCATGGAAGATTCTGGTCCCTCCCAGCTTCATAAAATTAGTGGGTAATTATTCAAATATACATGTCTACAAATTTAATAAAAAGCATAACGTTTCCATTAATAATCCCAAGAAAACTTGCAGTTTCTCTCAGTTCAGTGATCTGTTTATATTTATCATATTATGAAATTTTTCTTTGTGCTTCTCATATTAATGAAAGCCACATTGAATGAAAACATAAATCTACTAGTTATCAACAAAGGAAAAAGAAATCACTTGAACCATGCTCTGTATTGAGATGGCTTGCTGGAAGCAGTGACTTTCTTACCTTCTCAGGCTAATGACCAAGTATTAGAATCCATCCACCAAAGAAAAAAAAAAAAGGTGCCAGGTGGTCTTCTCTGCTTTGGAGCTTTTTTCCTTCCTCTGAGATTGTGGTTATGTAAAGTGGGAACACTTATATTTTAAAAGCTCAGCTAGTCCTTCTCCCAGCTAGGATATTATTAAATTGATTCCTTCCTTCTCTGCCTCTTTGTATATAGTTAACCTCACTTTCAAAAGAGTGAATAAGTCAGCATTTAGAATGAAGGGAAGAAGAGTATTAACTTTTTTGTCCTATTTTAATTGCAAATACCTACAAAAGGTGGATTCTGATAAGTTCAGAGTCTCTTTTTTTTTTTTTTTCTCCATGGCTGAGCACAAGGGTGGGGGGGTGCTTTTGGTATGTATACCTAGGCTGAACACGATGGGAGGGGATGGTATGTATACCCTGGATGAGCATGTGGTGGGGGCGAGGGTAAGTATACCCCCGATTGGAGAGAGTGGAAGAATTTGGGGTTCCAGGGTGCTCAGGGAAGCACCAGGAAGGGAAGGACCCATGTGTGGGAAGATCTGGAGGGAGCAGAGTGTGCAGCAGGTTTCGACATTGGGGTATGAAGTGATCTTATTTAGTCCTCAAGGGCAGGGCTTATAGGCAGAAGGGAGTGAACAAACCCTTGCATCCTTACAATTACTTTTTTTGTTTTTAAATATTTTTTCTTAGCCATGGTGTAAGTTTAATGGGGACAGAGTGTCTTGTTCATTACTGTACCTGGGATGGTTCCTCAGCTCAATAAATATTTGAGAAAGGAAGAGTGATATGTTTTGTGTGCTTATGATGTGCATCGTACTTAGGGTGTTTTCTTAAATCTTACTGAAGCCCATGATCTGGTAGGCCTCTCCCCAAAGGTGCCTGTGTATGGACAAAGAATATTTTCTAAAGTTGAATTCAGGGAAGGCAGAGGCTCAGACCCCACGTCAAATAGTCAGTTATAGCACAGACTCAGATCCAGGAAAAGTAAAAGATAGCAGTGGCTAGGTCTGAGAAGGGAGGAGACAAACTCCCCAACCTTGGGGAGGAGGAGGTCAGAGAGTGACTAGGGTCAAAGGGAGAAGACTGAGCAAAGCAAGGACCTGCTGAAGCACCTGGAAATCTCTAAGGTAGGACCAGGTGTCTCTTTGCTTCTTCAGAAAGATACTGGGACAGTCCTTTTGCTTCATTTGAATTTACTCTATTTCCGTTAAATTTAAGATTATAGACCTCTTGTGAAGTACAAATACACTAGGAAGTTTTAGAAAGAATGGTGGTTCTTAATGGTCACCTGCACTTCAGGCTGCACTGTTTAATCAGATTACTTTCTCCATAAAATCTCGCTGAGGTCTTTGAATCTGTTGTTAATAAAACGTTCATGTTTCAGAGATATAAGAGGTTCAAGGAGCTTTGGAATGAAGGCACCTAGGATTGGGGAAGAAGAGTGTTGAGATGTAGAGCAGGAATTCAGAGAGGTGAGTGTGAAACACAAACTTTCCATAATGATTTTCTTTAGGTCTGTTCCTATCTCCCTTCTTTCCAGAAAGCAAGTGAGAAGAGGCCATCTTTAAGGAGGCTTGAGGGAGAGTACAGTCTGCAGTCTGAGGGGAAGCTACCTTTTATTTTATTTTATTTTATTTTATTTTATTTTATTTTATTTTTCAATATATGAAGTTTATTGTCAAATTGGTTTCCATACAACACCCAGTGCTCATCCCAAAAGGTGCCCTCCTCAATACCCATCACCCACCCTCCCTTCCCTCCCACCCCCCATCAACCCTCAGTTTGTTCTCAGTTTTTAAGAGTCTCTTATGCTTTGGCTTTCTCCCACTCTAATTCTCTGTATGGCTTATTTCACTTAGCATAACACTTTCCAGTTCCATCCATGTTGCTACAAAGGGCCATATTTCATTCTTTCTCATTGCCATGTAGTATTCTATTGTGTATATAAACCAGAACTTCTTTATCCATTCATCAGTTGATGGACATTTAGGCTCTTTCCATAATTTGGCTATTGTTGAGAGTGCTGCTATAAACATTGGGGTACAAGTGCCCCTATGCATCAGTACTCCTGTATCCCTAGGGTAAATTCCTAACAGTGCTATTGCTGGGGGGAAGCTACCTTTAGATAGAGGTCCCCAGAGCAACAGTGGTGAGCCGGAGGGCACGCCGGCTTCCCTGGACCCTGGGGCTGAGCCCATCTCTGCATGCTGGGAAGAAGGACTCCTCAACCAAGTTCTGTGAAAAGAGTTAACTTTCACTAGGAAGAAGAAGTTTGCATGATTCCTGGGCCCTCCATGAGAGTTCCTGGAATAAAATCCTAGAGTATCTGTTATCTACCTATTATATCCTTCCCCTGTGCTAGAGTGTGGGATTGTATTGCTGAGACATGGCATCAGTATTTATGGTCGTTGTGGTCTAACAGAGGAGGGAAAAAAAATCAACATAATCATACTATAGTTTGAAAGATGTTTGAAAGGAAATAGAGGATAGATAGAGGACCCGGATTCTAAGGTTACTAATTCTGCAGGGAGGAGAGCAATGTGTGATCAGAGAAAGCAATAGGGAAGAATGATTGTTTAAGGGAAGGGGCGTTAAAATGAGGGAGTCCCTAGGCAGTCAGTGGGAGGGTCTTGAGGCAGAGACAGACTGAAGATACAGCAAGGGAATCAAGGAGCATTAAGTACCAGTCTTCTGTAATCCAGTATCCAGTGATAGTTGTTAATGCTGTGTGGCTTAGGCTCCCAATATGTGCTCGATGCCCTGGAAGATTCAGAATAGTAAATCTTGGTCCCTGTGGTCAGCATGTTACAAGCAAGTTAAGGAGACAAAAGTTACTGACAGGTAACAGTAGCAAACAATGCCAGTGAGTTCCAACAGTAGCTCTCTGTGGTGAAGGTGCGTCCAAAGGAAATCAAGAAAGGAAGAGGAAAACCATTGTAGTAGTCTGGAGCTCTGGGTGAGGAGAGCAGGAGTTAGCTTAGGGAGCATGTGGGGATGGGAGAAAAGGCCCCCAGAGAGGGAAACTGTTTTCCTGACTGGAGCTGGGGTTGTAGGGAGGGTGTGGTGGGGGGGTGGGTAAGGAGCCAGGCTAGCTAGCCAGCTGAAAACCAGGACGAAAGAATTTAGACTTGATTCAGTTAAAATAGCCCGTCTCTGAAAGTGTTTTAACAGAGCAGTCTGTATAGCAAAAGGGGTATTAAGGGATATTGAGGGTGACTGATGTGATGTTGCCTCGCAATGTTACACAGAAAGAGGAGAAAGGGGCAGTGAGGGGACAGGAGATGGAGCTGTAGCTATCACCAGCGAACAGGCTGATAACATACTTGTGACAGTAGGAATGAAGTGAGAGAGACACTGTAATCTGTGACTCCAGGATGTCTGCTGACTCTTCCTGTGGTCGCTGATAGTATCTGGCACTGAGGTTCAGAGGTCAACACGCGAGGCTGCAGCTCGGCACAGACCCTGCTCCCACCACAGAGGAATCCAGGCACTTATGTTGCTTAGGACGCAGGCCGCCCCCTTTCATTTCATTGAGACAATTAGGCAACTAATTATTTTTCTTTGTGGTTTGTTACTTTCTTGATTTGAATAGATCTTTTTGGTTTGGTTGGTTATCGGGAAGTGGCTGAAATGCAACCATGGATAGTCAGGTACAAATAATAAGCGCTTTTTACGAAGCAGCTGTTAGTTCACCAATGTGCCAGTGTGGTCTTGGAAACGTTTTTGGTTTCGGGGAAATAAAAACAACGGCAAACTAAGCCTAGAACAAAACATTGTAAAAGAAGTATCAAACTATAAGGGAGGACAGTAGTCTGCGGGTAAGTAAATCGCCTTCTGGAAGCCCTGATGCTGAAGGCTGGCGCTAGGGTCCTAAAGTCTGAAGCTGATTTTGGAAACCCATCTTGAAGAGGTAGTGAGTGGTGAATGAGTGCTGAGCTGCCCAGGAGGATGGCGGGATTGCAGGAGGAAGCGGGACGTCACGGTATGAGCCTGTACTTCTGCAGACCTGTCACCCTGTCGTCAAACCCCCTCTCGCCAACCCTCCTATGGAAAGATTGGCTTTTTCCTTATTACCAGGGAGGTCTTCAGTCTGAGATTCTACACTTTGTTTCTCTTTATAGGCTCTGGCTAGGGAGAAATTAACCTGGAGCTTCTCTGCTTTGCCTTCTTTAAATAGAAGAAACATACTTCAGCATTTCACCCATTGTTTGTATTGGTAGAATGCCTCTGTATCCATATATCTGCGGTCACATGGGCAATCTCATATGAGCACTTGATAAAATGTGGTGTTCAGGGGCCTCATACATTAGGTGGAGTCATCTTTTGTTACTTTTTTTTTTTTAAATAACAGTGTTATTGAGATATAACTCACATATGATTCAACTCACCAATTTAAAGTGTACAATTAGATAGTTTTAGTGTATTCAGAATTATGCAATAATCACCACAATCAATTTTAGAACATTTTCATCACCTCAGAAAGAAACCTTGTACCTATTAGCAGTCATTCCCCTCTTCTCCCCAACTCCTCCTACCCCTTTGTAACCCAAGCTACTTTTTCACTCTATGGATTTTCCTGTCCTTTTTGACTCTATGGATGTTTCATATAAATGGCACCATTTATATGAATGAGCCTGGATGGCTCAGTCGGTTAAGACCCCAACTTTGGCTTAGGTCACAATCTCAAGGTTCATGAGATCAAGCCCCCCTTTGGGCTCTGTGCTGACAGTGTGGAGCCTGCTTGGGATGCTCTCTCTCCCTTTTGCTCTGCCCCTCTACCACCCACGCTCACTTGCTCTCTCGGTCTCTCTCTCAAAAATAAATAAACATTAAAGAAAAGTATAAAAAAATAAATGGAACCATACAATGGTCTTTTCTCTCTGGCTTATTTCACTTCTTAGCATCATGTCTTCAGGGTTCACATGTGTTGTACACGTGTCGGTACTTCTCTCCTCTTTATTGCCGAATAATATTCTTGTGTATGTGCCACATTTATTCACTGATCATTTGATGGGCATTTGGCTTCTTTCCATGTTTTGGCTATTATGAATAATGCTGTGGACATGGATGTGTAAGTTTTTGGTGTGGATGTATGTTTTCACTGCTCTTGGGGAAGTGTTTAACTTTGGGAGGAACAGCCAGCCTGTATTCCAAAGTGGCTGCACCACTCCTTCATTGTGTCCTTTACCCCCAAAGGGGGAAAACCCATCTTCAATTACTTTGCTATAGTACAGTGGTGATTTGTATTAACTAGAGAGGATAGAGCTGAAATGATCTGAGAGTGGTTTTAGGTATGGTGTCATTTATTTACATCTCCATATCTATAGGTTACAGTATACTTCAGTTTGCCACCATGTGAAAAAGAAAATCCGGTTAATATTTCTGTTCTCCTTTCCCTAAGTTGGTGAGGTGTGGGGCAGGGCTACATCTGAGCTTGCCAGTGTGGTAGCCAGGGGCTGCGTGTGGCTACTGAGCCCTCAAAAATGTGTCTACTTCAAACTGAGATATGCTGTGAGTCTAAAATCTACCAGATTCAGAAGACTTAATGTGACAAAAAGAATGTAAAATATAACAATTTTTATATTGATTACACATTGAAAGGATAATATTTGGGATCTGTTGGGTTAAATAAGATATACTGTTAAAAATAATTTCACCTGTTTCTTTGTACCTTTTTTATGTGGCTATTAGAAAATATTAGATTACATATGTGGCTTATATCTCTATTCGGCAGTGCTATTATATACTATTTTCTAGGCTTGATTTTTTGAATACTGGAAAAGAAAAAAAATTTAACTCTCTTTTGGGTAGATTCAGATGGTTATTGGCAAGTTTCTTTTTTTTTAATCACTAAAGAAAGAGCAGAAATCCATTTGTCCCTTGACTGAGAACAGTGAGTCAGCCTTCAACAGAAGGGTGCTGACTGACCAACTGACCAGCCTTCCTTCAAAATTAATTCATCACCTAACCAACAAAATAAGACAAAGCCTTCACAGAAAAAAGAAACGTGACCATAAAGACATTAAAACAAACTCCTGTGATAATCGAATATAACTCCTTCACTGACTCTCCCAGTAACATGCTGGCCTAGGACAGTGTCCCCTCTCTTTGTGTAGCTCAGGAGAGTGACTGGTGGACATTGCAGGCCAAGAAAGAAAAAAAGACAATATACATGTGGCAAGTTGTTGGGGAAATGTTGGGCGAGGCTGATCTTTCAACTAATATGTGTGGATACCACTTAATCTTAGAGTTGGCCCTGTGTTTCTCACCTGCCTTTTTTTGTTCAAGGTCAGTTTTCAGATTACCAGGAGAGCTATGTTGAAGGCGTAACATACTTGGCAGCCATCTTCTGTAAAGCACACGTTATGTACTGGTGTTTTTAATCTCAACTATTTGGACATAAGATTACCACTGGTGGTTTCATGATTCAGAAAAGAGAACAGACCTTTTTTTTGGCACCATCCCCAGGTAACATAATTTAGCTTGACTCCAGACCTTAAGACAGATAAATTCCTGAATTCTACTCTAGTGGGAAGAAAACTCCTTCCCCTTTGGCTGAGACTTTCGCTGATGTGTAAAATGAAACTTGGGGTGGTGTTGGGGGAATGGATTCAAAAGGTGAGACAAAGTCCATAAAACCTTAGGGCATAGAGTAAATGAAGAATCCTGATCTCTCCCATGGCCCATCCCAAGTGACCATGGAAGAAGAAGGAGAAAAATAGGTGGGAGCCAGTCAGGATTTTGTTCTTGGATGACAGCAGAGAGATTCCACTTGTCTTTAAATGATGTCTCTCGTGAAAAACATTCTTAACTGTTTTACTGATGTTGTTTCTTTGAGCTCACTGCGAAATCAAAATAACTAAGTCTATTTTCTTCTTTCTCTTGATGAGTTCGTAAGTGAAGGATTTGGCAGGTTACTCAATCATCACTCATCACTTGTCCATTTTAAAGGAAGAACTTTAGGGAAGTCCCCCTGGGAAGTACTGAGAGGTCATTATGGTTTACTGAAAAACGGGGTAATTAAGAGAGAGAATGATCCAATAAACTAATTTCTGTGTTGAACACATGTGTTTTATTAGATTTTCTGGTTGATTTTAGGGCCAACTTTACGAGCAATGATCCCCCTTTAAGAAGCTCCTCAGTATCCTTTTTCCCTCCTGTACTGTCCTACCTCCATAACTAAGAGGCATGGGAGAGTCAGGAAATTGTATCCTGGCCCTGGCTCTACTTCCATGAAACTTCTGGAAGGAAGATGGAGAAAAGAATAAGCAAAGGTATTCTAGCACATAGGCAATACTTGCTGTCTTGGTGTGCAGAGGTAGCTGGTTTGGGGTCTCTTGACGTAGACCTGGCATTAGCAGAGTTTTAAGGTAGACAGAACTATCTCAAATGCTCCTCTTATCTACACTCAGGTTTTACATACCACGCTCTGGTCAGTCTCTTCCAGGCATCCTGCCCCTTCACTCTTTCAGGAACCTGAAGTGTGAGAAAAGCTGTCTGATTTAGGATTTAACTTCTAAATACATTCTATACATATGTACCGGGCACTGTGCATGCTTACTTTTCCAGGTGGTCATTCACTCAAAAGGAGACCTTGATGTAAGAGCCCTGTGTAACTCCAAACAAGAACACACAACAAATGACCTTCCAGACTTAGAGCTGATTGGCAGGGCAAAGTCCGTTTCATTGGTACCCTTCATGTCTTAATACAAGATGAACTTCTCTGCCCACACCTAAGTCCCTAAGTCCCTAATCCATCTAAGCTCCTCATTAGAATCTGGGTGATCCAACTCTATCCACCTGTTATTTAGATAGCAAGTAAGAACCAGGTGTGGTGGTAGAGCACAGAGGAAATTGGAGAAATAGCTCCACTTGGGAAAGAGAAGTCTTGGGGAGTGATCATCTGGGGAGAGAATCTGTGGTCATAAATTCTTCAGACAAGAACATAGATGGGAGAAGTCCAAAATAAGGAGGGGCTTCTTTTAACAGGTGGAACTGTCCAACAGTGATCCAGGCCGCCCCATAAGTCTCTACTTCCATCCAGAACTGCTTCCCATTCACAGAAGTGAAGGCTTGCCTCTGCAGAGAGGGCCAGCCCAGATAGCTCCAGCAGGCTTCCCCTCTCCCCGGCCCCACCACCCTCCCATCTTCTCAGTTGTTTGGATAAGTCCTCAAACTCAGGTGGAGAAAGGAGAATTGCTCTAAATTGCCAGAAACGTGTGTCTGTTCAAACACGAAACTCAATTCAGTAGCAGTTAAAAAGATCATTGCTTTTTCAACATGAGAAACAAAAATATGTCCTCAGCGGGATGTTTCAAGGGTATGTTAGGAAATGACTGATAGAATTTTTGGTCCTGACAGGGTCCTCTGAGAGCATTCTTAAAAATTACTTGTTTTATAGATAAGGAAATTTAGAAGAGTAAAATAACTGCAAATGGGACCAAAAACAAAAAAAAATCACAAGCAAGGCTGAACATTTTTCTCTTTTTTCACGTCAGACTTGAGGTTTATCTCACATCCATAGTCCTCCTCTTGCCTGAACTCTTTCCTGGCAGGGTCCAGCGGTCCCTTTGCCCCAAAGAAAATGCAGTACCTCTGGCAAACCACATCTTTATTCAGCCTTAGACATATTTATCTAACTCAGTCGGAAGAACTTAAAAAGATAAATTTCCAATTCTGCAAATTTACTGTAACTTTTGAAAAACGACCTATATCCTGCCTAAGATATGCCATCCCCTTAGTCATAAGCTCTAAATAGTCAAGGATCCCGTTTTTGTTGGCAGTGATGTTGAAAGTGCTGAATGGAGAAGGCTTGTTTTCATTCTCCTCCACTTGGTATGGAGCAGTGAGAATAACAACAAGGGGGAAGCAGCTGAGAAACCCCACCACCATGGGGACGGCAGGATCTTCATGGAAGAGTCTAGTTGACTTCATTTACACCTCATTTCATGTAAACACTGGGCTTCTTAGGCATCTATTTCCAGCCAGCTCAGCAAATCCACCAAAGGATTTTGCAGATTTTATCAGTTGCCCCACCTCAGTCTCAGAGATGAGGAGTTCGAATCAACAGAATTTCAGTCCCCTCTCTGAATATGTAAGCCTTGCTTGACTACTGTACTCAACTCCATCAGCTTGAGCATGTGACATGGACATTCTTCAAGGCAGAGTTAAAAACATCTGCAGGCTCAAAATCAGCCGAGTTCCCCAGGGAGGGTGTTAAATCCAGAGTGTGCTGATCTGTTTCCTGTCTCTGTTATGATTTCTTCACTGTAACTGAATATCCTTTGGCGCTCCAGTGACTGGGTACTCTGGTGCAGCTGTGTCAGCAGGCCAAGGACTGTTGGCTTAGGGGGCTCCATTTGCGTTTACACAGCTAGCTTCCATAATTCCAGTCAGGCCTATTAATTTACAGGGTAAGCCACTCCTTGTCTGCACATCAGCATGCCTCCCTGTGCAGTCCGTGCTGTTAAACATAATCTAATTAAGGCTCATTAAGGGAGAGCAGTCACCTAGCTGTACTGATCCCTGCCAAGAGAAAACTCCCAGGGACATGAGCAAACTACCTTCCGAACAAAATGCCCATGGAAACACTGCCAGAGAGCAGTGAAACATTTAAGAACTTGAAGGTGTTCCCAGGCTCATCTTCAGAGAAGGAGCTAGGGCTAACCACTTGACCAGAAGGAGGGGGCTGAAATCTCAGAGTTGTGTATTGTGTGGCCCTATCTGCATAGCTCTTACCTACCCCCTGTATTTTATGTTTATTTTCTGCTTGGAAAGCTGATCTGCCTTCCCAACAGACTTTCATCCTCACGTGGGATCTCTCCAGAATCAAAAAGGTGAGCAGCTCAGGGGTTACCACTGCCCACATCCCACAGTTCAGTCAGAATCTGTTCTTTGTTGGAAGGGAAACTGTGCCTTTTGGAAATCTTGACGATTACATAGTTTATTCTCAAAACACTGCATCAGCCATCAGTGGGTTTCCAGTAAGCTGTGAGAGCATTTAACCCAAAGTGGGCTTGTGACCTTCTTGAGCTGAGGTGTGGGAAGGCTCCAGTGATGTGGAGAACAGATCATTGGTAACTTAGAAGTCATCCTGCTGTTTCCGGCACTGAAGAGAGAATCCAGCCAATATAGAGTATTTCTCCAGAGGAGGTTTTTGGGAAGCTTTTCTTTCTTTGTGCGAAGTGTTTCATCTGTGTGGGCCTGGCTTATGAGCACAAGTTGCTCACAGCACACTGTTGGTCCAAACTCCCCAGCAAGGATCTGTATTTTGTATGAAGGTTATAGAACTGAGCACTGTGCGAGAGAGAAAGAAATGTTATCTTTCATTAAGGTTTAAACACAATATAACATCAACATCGTAGTTCTGCACTGAGAATTTGAATGGAGCATGGCTACAGTGTGCCTGTTGGATTTTAGTGCTACCATGCCCCACCTCTGTGAGACAGGGTAAATGTGGAAGTCAGATGGTTTCTCTCAATTCCGTAGCTAAGTTCAATTCAGAAAAGTAGTAAAATTCTTTATATAATGTAATGCAAGGCCCTCTTAAAGCAGTCAGCCTTCAGCCACGTGCTTTATAATTCCACCTGAGGGCTAACATATGGCCTGATTTCACACCCTGCCTGGGTATGCCTGATGCACTTAAGTATTGTGTCATTTAAAATAGGTTGCACTTTCTTTTTAAAGATAACATTATAGCATCATGGTGCCTTTCATTTCTGTTTATCTTCCAGTGTAGCTTTCCATTTAGGTACCACACAATCATGGAATGGAAAACTGATTTTTCATATTGTTTCTGTCTGGCTCACATGCACCATCTGAGTGATGGTGTGTGGTCTGTGATTGTAAAAGGTGGCCCTGCTTGTGGGGGTAGTGGAGATTCTTGGACATCAGTAAGAGCAGGAACAATAGAGATCATCAGGTATGATTCCAACCAACATGTATCCTTCGTCTCTTTGAAAATAAAACTAAAAATCCTGATTATAGGAAACCCTTTCTGGCCAATCTCAATGGCTCCACATTTATTTATTGAGATACTGTTGACTATCTGTTATATGCCAGCCTCTGTTCTAGGCTCTGAGAATACAGTGGAGAACAGATAGAAAGCACCTATCCTCAGGCAGGTTGGTTGGGGGATAGGTAATAATCTAATGAGAAAATTCAAATAGTGACAAGGTGCTATGGAGAAATAACAAGACAGAGGACTAGGGAGATGAATGGTTGTTTTGGACAGGATGATTAAGAAAAACCTCTTGGAAGAGGTAACATTGGAACAAGGACACACATGAAATGATGATGGATGCTGTGATTTTGGGGAAGCATTATACGCTGAGGGTATAGTATGTAAAAAGACCCTGAGGTAGAAACAGTCTACAGTGTTCTAGGAACAGTACTAAGCCAGATATTGCTAGAATAAAATGAAAGGGAAGCGGAGGATATGAGGTCAAGAAGTGGGAAGTGTTAAGACCTGGCATCCATGGGGAGGATTTTGGAGTCTTGGAAAGCCTTAGTAGGGTTCGAGTAGAAAAGTAACGTGGTCTGACTTGCATCTCGTAGTATAAGCCACTCTGACTTCTCTATGGAAAAGTGATTATAAGGTATGAGGGATAAGGAGGCAAGTGTGGGAGCAGGGATAGCTAAGGAAGTATGTTGGTAGACCAGATGGAAGATAATGGTGTGTTTGACCAGAATGGCGGTCCTGGAGAAGTGATAGGGTTCAGGGTATATTTTAGAGACTGAGCTGACTGGGCTTGCTGATGTGGGTATAAGGGAAAGGGTGGGGTCAGGAATGTTCAGATATTTGGTCTGTGCTCTTCATGTGTGTCGGGAAGAGCAGGGGAGTCGGGGCCTGATAACTTTCTTTTTCCTCTTTTCCTTTTATTTTCCCCTTTCTTTCCTTTCTTGATTAATTTCCAAATTCTGGAGCTGCCCAACCTGGCCGGGAGTTGATCCTGTGCTTACATCTCCTAGCACATTCCTGTCCTTGTCGATCTCCAGAACACGCTCAGTGATGCTGATCATTGGACAGTGATTCAGAATTCCTCCTTGCTAAATTCACCACCATATTTAAGTAGGGGAAGTTGGACTGTTTAGGGAAGGTGGGGGAGTAAACCATCAAATCCCAGAGACCTCTCTTTTTAAAATTTTTTTTTTTCAGCGTTTATTTATTTATTTTTTTTTTTGGGGACAGAGAGAGACAGAGCATGAACGGGGGAGGGGCAGAGAGAGAGGGAGACACAGAATCGGAAACAGGCTCCAGGCTCTGAGCCATCAGCCCAGAGCCCGACGCGGGGCTCGAACTCCCGGACCGCGAGATCGTGACCTGGCTGAAGTCGGACGCTTAACCGACTGCGCCACCCAGGCGCCCCCCAGAGACCTCTCTTTATTGTTGAGGAGCTCACTGTGTACTAGAAGATGGAGTTGACAGTGTGCCATAAAAAAAACCCAAAAACCAACAACACTAGTTTCCTGCTGCTTTTTAGGGTGATATGTTTTGAATACATTCTTTCAATTTGTGGAATATTAGCTTCAAATTCCCATGGATTAGGATTTCTGATGGTGAGTGCCTGAGTGGCATTGTTTGGTGGGACAAAGGCCATGTCCTTACCCCTCTAAAGCAGCCCTGTGCTCCTGTTAGAAGTGTCTGGTCCTGGGGCGCCTGGGTGGCTCAGTCAGTTAATCGTCCGACTTCAGCCCAGGTCATGATCTCGCAGTCCGTGAGTTCAAGCCCCACGTCAGGCTCTGTGCTGACAGCTCAGAGCCTGGAGCTTGCCTCGGATTCTGTGTCTCCCTCTCTCTCTGCCCCTCCCCTGCTCATGCTCTGACTCTCTCTGTCTCAAAAATAAATAAAAACATTAAAAAAAAAAAAAAGTGTCTGGTCCCAAGGCCCTTAGGTACTTGTGTGGCAGGAGAAACAGATGTGAAGTTCAGTGGAAGAGAAATAAATACACAGCAAAAAACATATCGGCAGAACACAGTAATTTAAAAAATAAGCAAGCCTACAAGTGCTGGAGATCCAATCTTGGAATCCTGGCTTGCACTGGGAAAATTTTTGGTTTTGTCAGGGGTAATATCAGCTGATCTTCTGTACTCCCACAGAATCCTGCCAGAGCCCAACACCTGGAAATGCGGGATTTCTTCCAAGATTCTTAAGAAATGTTCTTTGATGATGATGAGGAGAAGGAGGAGGATGCTACTGCCAAAGAGGAGATTTCTAGAAGCAGCAGTCAGAACCCTTAAAGGAATAAAAACTAATAGTGATGTTGATAATCACCATTCCATGAGTGTTTACATGTACCAGGCATTGTGTGACACTTTTACATGCCTTATCTGAGCTGATCCTTAGTATAGTCCTATACAAGAGACACTAAAGGGAGGGATCCCATTTTACTGCTGGGGAAGCTGAGGCTTCAAGAGGCTGTATAAATCATCTAATGTTATATGCTAGTAGGTGGGAGAAATTTGAAACCAAGTCTGTTTGTTTTCAGAACCTAAGCTCTAATCTAAAACATATATATTGGAGACAGAAGTGCACAAAGTTGGTCTTCTTTTTCTAACACAATCTGTATGAGTGATGATTGATGCCAATATCTGTTCTGTTAACACTAGCCCATGCATTGTGGGGGCATTCAAAAATATGCGACATTGTTTTGTTTGTTTTTTTTTTTTCAAGCAGCTTAGGTGTCAGAGAAGACATAATAAAAAAAAATAGAGACAAGTGTAAGGCAGTAGGTAACGAGCTGCCTAATCAGAGCTATGGACAGATATTACAGATGCTCAAGGGAGAGCAAATGCTGTGACAAAGGTCAAGGTGATATCTTTCCTCTATGATGTAACTATCTTTTCAACTAATGGTGTATAAAACACCATCTTGACTGATACTTAGGATGTACCCTCTATCAAAAGGTTAGTAAAATCCCACTTTCAGAAATACTATCATAACTTTTGTTTCAATAGGAGAATTTATCTGTGAATCCCAAGGAAGACCTCAAATGGGATAGTTTTAGTGTTGTGTATATAATGCAGTTTCTTGAATGAGTTCACTGGTCATCATTTGCTAAGTGAGTGTCTTCTATGTGAGTTCTGTGTGAGGCCAGTGGGATTCCAATATGAAGGAGCTCAGAAGATAGGAGGGCAGATGTGAGAAGTGCAAGACTAGAGCATGGGGAATGAGCCCATGAGCCCAGATGATAAGCACATAAACTCTTAACTTAAAGGCTTTAGCTGGAGAGATTGAGAGATGCTGATGAAGTCAATAAATACTTAGGCAGATAAAAAGTTCTTTTGCACAGCAAAGGACACAATCAGAAAAACAAAAAGACAAACTACTGAATGGGAGAAGATATTTGTGAATGATAGATAAGTGGTTAATAGACAAAATATATAAAAAACTTATACAGCTCAACACCCAAAAAACAATAATCCAATTTAAATATGGGCAGAAGACATGAACAGACATTTCTCCAAAGAAGACATACAGATGGCCAACAGACACATGAAAAGATGCTCAGCATCACTCATCATCGGAGAAACTCAAATCAAAACCACAATAAGAGATTACCTCACACCTGTCAGAATGGCTAAAATAAAAAACACAAGAAACAACAGGTGTTGGTGAAGATAGTGGAGAAAAAGGAGCACTTGTCACAATTAGTGGGAATGCAAACCCATGCAGCCAGTGTGGAAAACAGTATGCAGGTTTCTCAAAAAGTTAAAAATAGAACTACCTTATGATCTAGCAATCATATTACTGGGAATTTACCCAAAGAATCCAAAAACACGAATTAAGATGTATATATGCACCCCAGTGTTTATAGCATAATTATTTACAATAGCCAAGATATGGAAGCAGCCCAAGTGTCTATTAGTAGCTGAATAGCTAGAGAAGAAGTGGTGTGTGACACACACATATACACACACACATATACAATGGAATATTATTCAGTCACAAAAAAAGAATGAAATCTTGCCATTTGCAATGACATGGATGGAGCTAGAGAGTATAATGCTAAGTGAGATAAGTAAGAGAAAGACAAATACTATATGATTTCTCTCATATGTGGAATTTAAAAAGCAAAACAAATTAGCAAAGAAAAAAGAAAAAGACTCTTCATAACTGTAGAGAACAAACTGATGGTTACCAGAGAGGAGGTGGGGGGGCGGGGAATGGGTGAAATAGATGATGGGGATTAAGAGGACACTTCTTGTGATGAGCACTGAGTATAGAATTGTTGACCTACTATGTTGTACACCTGAAACTAGTATAACAGTGTATGTTAATTATACTGGAAATAAATAGGGGGAAAAAGAGCAGTCTCATCCAAAAAACTGTTTTTATATTGAAATGATAATATTTTGGACATGTTGGGTTAAATAAAATATTATTGAAATATGGGGACCCTGGGTGGCTTAGTCAGTTAAGCAGCTGACTTTTGATTTCTGCTCAGGTCATGATCTCACAGTTACGAGATGGAGCCCCGCGTTGGGCTCTGTGCCAGGAGTAGAGTCTGCTTATGATTCTGTCTCTCCCTCTCCCTCTGCCCCTCCCCCACTCATGTGTGTGCCCCCCTCAAAAAATAAATTCATGCATACATATATACATTCATACATACATACATAATTAGGTGGTAAAATAAGCAGGATTGAGCATGGAGTTCAGGGGAAAGCAAGGCATCGGGGAGAACTCCAACACTTCTGAATGGATCAGTGGTGGTGGTGTTACTATCTCACGAATGGAGTATAGGAAGAGCAACATGTTGTTTGGAAGGAGGATAAATTATGTTTTGCATAATGCTGAATTCGAGGTATTTATGGGTTGAGTTATGTTCCCCCAAAAGATGTTGAACTCCGAACTCCTAGTACCTGTGGATATGCCCTTATTTGGAAATGGTGTATTTACAGATAATCAGGCTAAGCTGTCATTAGGGTGGACCCTAATCCAATATGATGGGGGTCCTTATAAAAAGAGGGGAGATTTGGACACAGGACATGCACACAGGGAGAATGTCATGTGAAGATGAAGGCAGAGATCAGGATGATGAGCAGAAACCAAGGAATGCCAATGATGGTCAGAAAACCATTGGAAACTAGAACGGGTATGGAGGACACTCTCCATCACAGCTCTCAGAAGGAATCAGCTTTGCAGACACTGATTTTGGACTTGCAGCCTCCAGGACTTGGAGAGAATACAGTTCTGTTGCTTAAGCTGCCCAGTTTTTGGTACTTTGTTACAGCATCAGCCTTAGGAAACTAATACATTCGGTGCTGTGGTAACAAATCCCTAAAAATGTGGAAGTGGCTTTGGGGTTGGGTAATGGGTAGAGGCTGGAGGAGTTTTGTAGTGCTTGCTAGAGAAAGCTCAGATTGCCTTAAAGAGATTTTGGTACAAATGTGGATGTTATAGGTGGTTCTGGTGAGGACTCAGAAAGAACAGGAGGGCTCTCTACAAGAGAGCTGTAGAGAGAGCTTCTATCTTCTTGGAGAATACATAAATCATCATGAAAAGATTGTTGCTAGAAATATGAATGCTTAAGGTGCTTCTTGTGAGTTCTCAGATGGAAATAAGGAATGTGTTATTTGAAACTGGAGGAAAGGCAATCCTTGTAATGAAGTAGGAGAGAATTTGATTGTGTTCTGTCGGATGGAAAGTGGAACTTATAAGTGATAAACATGGATATTTAGCTGTGGAGATTTCTAAGAAAAGTGTTGAAAGCATGGTGTAGTATCTCCTTGCTGCTTTTGGGAAACTGTGAGAGAAGAGAGATTATTTGAAGAAGGAATTGTTAAGCATAAAAGAAACAGGACCTGAAGATTGGAAAATTCTCAGCCTGTCCATATTGTAAAAAAAAAAAAAAAAAAACAAGAAAGTCTACCATACAGAGAGCATCAAGGGTGTCAACCATCTCAGCAGAAATACTTCCAGTGTGGACTAAAGGGGCCAGAGATGGGATAAAATGAGGGAAGGATGTTATCAGACTTCTAGGAGTCTATAGGGAGGAGATGGGTCAATGGAGCTGTTTGGCCAAGAATATGTATTATCCTTCAGGAAAAGGGAAGAATGAGCCTGAAGGCAGTTCATAGGTCACCAGGGCTGCTGTCATCACCATGGTCCTCTAGGACACAGGCCTGGGGTCAGTGCCTCCTCCTTGATTCCAGAGGGCTGGGTCTGGGGCCGCCATGCTGGTGGGCCTGGAGGGCAGAACATGAAGCCAAAGAGGATTATTCCCAAGCCTTAAAATCTAATGGAATTTGCCCTGTTACTTTTCTTTCTTGCTTGGGACAACATAGTCCCTTTTTTCTCCTTCCAGTTACTCCCTTTCGGAATAGGAATGTGTATCCTTGTATCCTATGCCTGTTCCACAGTTGTATTTTGGAAGGAGATAACCAGTTGTCCAGTTTCACAGCTGGAGAATAATTTTGCTACAGGATGACTCTTACCCCAAGTCTTACCCATTACTGATTTGCATGATGTAGATGATGAGATTTGGGACTTTGAGTTGATGGTGGAATGATTAAGACTTGGGGAGATATAAGTGATGAGGTCAGTGTGTTTTCCACATGGGAAGGACATGAATTTGGGGCAGCAAGAGAATAGACAAGTTATGGGTTGAATTATGTCCCCCAAAAGAGGCTGAAGTCCTAACTCCCCAGTACCTGTGGATATGAGCTTGTTTGGAAACAGGGTCTTTGCAGATTAAGTTAAGATGAAGTCATTAGGATGGGCCCTAATCCAGTATGACTGATGTCCTTATAAAGAGGGGCAGTCTGGACACAGAGGACATCCACTCAGGGAGAACACCATGTAAAGATGAAGGCAGACATCAGGATGATGTATCAGAAGCCAAGGAACACCAGCAGTTTCCAGCAAACCACCAGAAGCTAGGAGAGGCAGGGAGGAGATTCTCCATCACAGCCCTCAGAAGGCATCAACCCTGCTGATCCCTGGACCTTGGACTTCTAGCCTCCAGAACTATGAGAAAACAAGTCTGCTGTTTATGTCCTGTGTTGTGGTACTTTGTTACAGTAGTTGTAGAAAATTAATACAGTACTCCATCAGTTTCTTGTGGTTGCCAAAACAAATTATCATGATCTTGGTTGATTAAAACAGCAGAAATTTCTTCTCTTATAGTTTGGGAGGCCAGAAGTCCAAAATCAGTTTTCACTGGGCCAAAATCAAGATGTCAGCAGGTGGGTTCCTTCTTCAGGCTCTAGGAGGGAATCTGCTCCTTGCCTCTTCCAGCTTCTGGTGGCTGCTGGTATTCCTTGGCTTTTGGGCCCATCCTTTCTATCTGCCTTAGCAGTCACTTTGCCTTCTTCTCTGTGCATTTGTTGAATTTCTCTCTGCCTCTCCCTTGTAAGAACATTTGTGATTTTATTCAGAGCCCACCCAGGTAATCCAGGACAATCTCATCTCAGAATCCTTACTGTCTTCAAAGACTGTTTTTCTAAATAAGGTAACATTTACAGATTCTAGGAATTGGAGTTGATGATCTTTGGGGGCTGTTACCTGCTTACCACAGATCCTCTAGTACCAAGGTGGAAGGTTCAGCGGTTAGTCAGATATGAGTCTGAAGTCCACAGGAGAGGAAATGACCACAACATATATGACAGTGAAAACCATCAGAAGTGGATATGACCACCTACAGGGAACCTGAGGGGGCCAAGGACAGAACTCTGGAGAATGTCCATGTTAAAGAGGTAGATGGAAAAAGATGGATGATCCAGTAAAAATTTAGAGGTGGGAAGAGAATCAGGAAGGTATGGTGTCCCTGGAAGATAAGTAAGGAATTAAAAAAAAAAAAAAAAAAAAAAAAAAAAAAGGTCGTTCATGCTACAACACGAGTGAACCTTGAGGACATGATGCTAAATGAAATAAGCTAGTCACAAGAGGACAAGTACTGCATGATGTCACTTAGGGTTACATAGAGTAGTCACAATCACAGGGGCAAATAGTTGAATGGTGGTTGCCAGGGACTGGAGACGGGGCAGTGGGAAGTTGTTGTTTTATGGGTACAGAGTTTCAGTTTTGCAAGATGAAAGGAGTTCTGGAAATTGGTTGAACAACAACATGTCCTTAACACTACTGAACTTTATACCTAAAAATGGTTAAGATGGTAAATTCTGTGTGTATTTTGCCACAGTGAATAAAGAGAAAGTTCTTGTATTTTATTAATACTTTGTTTGATGTCAACATTCTCCCTTTAAGTAGATGTTTCCTAATGCAAGTGAAGGCAATCTGTGCCTAATTTTTTCACTAAATATTTTATTAATAAATGATTTACCTAGCATACATATTTGACATGATAATAAAAGATAAAATGAAATTATATAAGTGAAAATTGTTTAAAATCATAAGAAATATCTCAATGAAAGTTTTTTAGTCATATTTTTATTACTGATAACAATATTATTTTTGAAATGTTATGTAATTTCTGGGGACACAATTGTTTTTAAAAAGAAGAATGTTTCCTGGCTATGTCTAAACCAGAGTTAGTATCGAGTTTCTAGGAACTGCTTTGCAATAGAGAGGGGAAGCCAGGTCTGAGCTGGAGAGCACAAGGTGTTTGGATGATGTGTCCCAGACATTCTGTTCTCATTTAAAGATCTGTGTGTATACTACAGGTATCCCAGGGCTAGCTCAGCTCCCATTTTTCTCACAAGAATGTAGGTTGGAGCCTAAGGTGTCTACATTTATTTGAGTCCGCTGGAAGGCACATGCCAACACAGAATTAATTGGTGGAAATGTCTTGTGAAGGATAATGGAGTGAAGAAGCCAGAATAACCAGAGAGAGCCTTCAGACTGTAGGGGTCTGACACCTTTGAAAAGAGAGGAGGAAGGAAGGAGGACTGGGTAGGAGAAGCCTCAGACTACAGTGCAGCCAAGGACGGAATCAGTTGGCCTGATGGGGAGCCCCAGAGCAGAGGCTGCCTGTTCAGAAGCATCCCATGTTGAGAACTGACCTAGATCTAGTGTTCCTGCTATGCCCAGTCATTGACTGGGAGCAGACGCAGGACAGTGTGGCCTCAGCAGGAACATTGTTGGAGATCCCAAAAGTATAGTAGCTGGCAGTCACAGCAAGTACTGTCTTGACGGCAGATCTGAGAGGCACACCTCCATGCCTGCATAGTGGTTTTCACCACATTCTAGAAAAGCATCTCAATATGGGAGCCCCTGTGTGAGTTTGCTGAGGAAGCTTCATTATGGTAGCTCATAAGGCAGCTAGTTAACAGCATTTCAGAGACTTCATGGCATTGCAGGTGGCCTTCAAGACAAGCTCTGATATTTGTATATTTCGACTGTAAACAACAGTGAGAAGAACATACTTTTCTTCAACTCCGCCTCAGAGAAAATCTCTCACACTGGAGTTATTTTTTTAAGTGACAGGTTTTTTCTTATTAGTTTAGAAATGTGTATTTTAGAATGTAGAGGTCTGCTGTAACACTCCATCCCCAAAAGACAATCATTGTTTTTAAAAAGGTTGTTCTATATTTAAAAAAAAAAAAACGTTAATGCAGTTGACCCTTGAAAAACCTGGGTTTAAACTGCATGGGTCCACTTACATGTGGATTTTTTATAGTACAGCAGTATAAATGTATTTTCTTTTCCTTGTGATTTTCTTAATAACATCTTTTCTCTACCTTCCTTTATTGTGAGAATACAGTATATAGTGCAGGTAACATACAAAATAGGTGTTAATTGACTGTTTATGTCATCGGTAAGGCTTCTGGTCACGAGTAGGCTATTAGGGGGCATCTGGATGGCTCACTTGGCTAAGTGTCCAACTCTTGATTTTGGCTCAGGTTATGATCCCAGAGTTGTGAGTTGGAGCCCCACATTGGACTCTGCACAGAGCTTGGAGCCTGCTTAGGATTTTCTCTCTCTCTCTCTCTCTCTCTCCCTCTCTCTCCCTCTCTCTCTCCCTCTCTCTCTCCCTCTCTCTCTCCCTCTCTCTCTCCCTCTCTCCCTCCCCTCCTCTAAACATTAAAAAATTTTTTTTTCTCTCCCTCTGCCCTTCCCCCCCATTGAAAAAAGAGTAGGGTATCAGTAAAGTTTTTGTGGAGTCAGAAATTATATATGGCCTTTTTTTTTTTTTTTTTTTTTTTTTTTTTTTACTGTTTGTGGGGTCAGTGTCTCTAAGTGCATTGTTCAAGTGTCAACTGTATATAGACTTCAGTATGATTTCAATGAAACACATGAATTCAAGTAAGGGCACCTGGGTGGCTCAGTTGGTTAAGCGTCTGACTTCAGCTCAGGTCATGATCTCACGGTTCGTGGGTTCGAGCCCCCACATTGGGCTCTGTGCTGACAGCTCAGAACCTGGAGTCTGCTTCAGATTCTGTGTCTCCCTCCTTGTCTGCCGTTCCCTTGCTCATTCTCTGTCTCTGTCTCTCAGCAATAAATAAATGTTAAAAACAAACAAAAAAAGACATGAATTCAAGTAAACAATATTTATTCCACTCCCCCCCCCCCCAGGTGTCATTTCTGTAGGAGCAGAAAAATGACCTTGTTTTGTGTATCTGGCTATTAATTCTTTTTTATTGTTTGTGAACATAGTGTACATCAGTCCTTCAATGAAAATTACTTTTTAAAAGAAACCGTAGTATTTATTCCTTTGTACGCTACAACAGAAGGCACTGCTTTATTGTCATTAAATTTATGTATAATACAGTAGTTTTTCTAAATCTTTTAAACTCATCAGGAAGGGTTTTGGTACTTGTGTAATGGAAACAGCATCAGTTAAAAAGATTTTTCCCCACAAATTTCTATTAGTCATTTTTGTTTAGTTAATTGTTCTAATTTATGCATATTTTTGGCCACTGACAACCATAATGGCCTCACACACATCTCATTTTATTCAAAGTCCCTCAGTAGTTAAAAACCATCTCCCTTTTGGATTCCATAGGAATTTGGACAATAACTGTGAAGTTTTTGGTACAGGAGTAGGGCTTGGGCTGCCCATATATTATGAAAAATAGAGAAGAGAAACATTACTTTTCAAGTAAATTTGGTTTTCCATAGAAGAGTCTGCGCTTAAGCATTCATTCACCGCAGACCCATTGAGGGCTTTAGGAAGTCAGTCTGTTTACACTGTATCTTAAGTCAAGGGTCCTATTTTTACATAAGGTTTGCCAAACCGAGTTATACTACAGTAATGTTCTGCCAAGACAAAGATTACAGGATCAGGTCCTTTGTGAGCAATTGTTTGCCAAACAGTCAGTCATGTTTTATCTAGACAACCCCAGCCTCCCAGATTCATTTTGGAAACTCGATTGTGTTTATCCCACGATGATGACAAAGTGGTTAAAATAAAGATTACTACACAAAGTAATATTTTCAGGAGACACAAAAGGTATCGATGCAGACAGGCTTTAGAGAAAGACAGACTTTGTGGCCACCACTTGGGTATTTGAAAGCAGCAGAATTACTGTTTTTCATTTGCAGTTGGTGCTGCATTCCACATTGAGCTTTTTAGATACATATTTTCATACATACTGTTCCCCAAAGTCAGATTTCCATGCCCCTACACCCTCAAATTACCATTTACCTTGACTGTTGACAATTTTTGGAAAGAGTTCTAAAATATTTGATAATTATAAAAATGAAGGGTGGAGTTTTTCTCCCCATAAGATTATTTTACTGGTGTATTCTGCTAGAGGAAAACAAAGTGATCAGTACATTTATACTTAATAAAATCAGGGATGACAGGATCTGCTTTTGCAGTTTTACTTGTATATTTACTACACATTAGTGAAAGATCCAAGCATTAGAAACGGCTTCTTCATAATGTTGTCAAGTATATGTGAAGGGGTGAATTCCACAAAAGGAGAAGCTGGGTTGTACCCTCCAACTTTCGACAGTGCCCATAAAGAGCAGTACACCAGTTTCTCAGCACTCCGAGGTTATGCTCTGCTGTTTTTCCTGGAGTGCTTCTATGGTGGATCTGTTTCACTTGGTCTGGTGAAGTCATCAAATTCTATTGAAGAAGACAGACTGGGTGGCCGCCATTCAGCATGCTAGGAAGAACTATGGTGAATTTCGAGAAGTGGTAGGCTACTCTGCTTTGCCTCAACCCCCATGAGAAATGGAGAATATTCATGCTGCCCAGGGGAGGTTGAGTGGAGATCTGATTGCCTTCTGATGAAGTCAGATCCTGCTCAGAGGAGCAAGGTATGTCTCCATATAGGAAGGTACCACTGACTGATCCAAGTATTTCTTAGATGGTACAACCATGGCTGACCCCAAATTACTAATAGAAAAAGTATTTACTAAAATATAACCATTTTTGTTGGTTAACAAAGGCCATAAGCCAAGGAGAAAGCCTGAATGCATGTGTTATCTATACAGTGTGAAAAATCTTTCATAAAGAGGGATTCAGCATGTTTTAATCTAACTTAATGGGCATGTAATTCTCAGCAGGAAGTCACTCTGTCCAATCACATGAGCTAGAAGAGCCCATCAATAGTCAGTATCTTGAACATGGGAAGATAAACCAATACTTATGATCAAGAATAACTATGAAGGTGGTCCTGAACACTCAAAGCATACTGTCAAAGATAATCGCATACTTTTTTTGGAAGCCTATTAATGTACATATGCACTCAAAGATCTTATATTCTAAAGAAAAATGGCTAAAATAATTCACAATGATTAGGGAGAAGTCAAATGGAAAATGTGAATTAAATTAAGGCTTTTGATTGCTTTTATGGTTGCTTAATACAAATAAATGGCTGACAGAATGTTGCAATATACATTAATATCAACTGAAATTGCTCTAAGAAGACGATAATTTGCCAGTAACATAGTAAAAATTTTATGCAAATAGTCCTGAAATGTTGAAAGGTTTGGAAATTATTTTAGAAAAGGGGCAGAATATTCCTTTTTTTCTTTTTGCATTTCACATTTGATTTTGTTTACAAAACTTGTTTACATCAACAAGAATGTAAGTGTCTGGTAGTTTCTCAAAAGATTGGACATAGAGTTTTTATATGGCTCAGCCATTCAGCCCTTAGATATGAAATGAAAACATGTCCACCTAAAATTTGCACACAAATGCGTATAGTAGCGTTATTCATAATAGCCAAAAAGGAGAAACAACCCAAGTGTTATTAACTGATGAATAGGTAAATAAAATGTAGTATAATCCATAAAATGGAATATTATTCAGTTATAAAAAGGAAGTACTGGTACATGCTTCAGCATAGATGAACCTTGATCATATTATGTTAACAAAAGAAATCATACACAAAATGATTCTTTTCATGTGAAGTGTCAGAACAGGAAAATCTATAGCAACAGAAAGTAGAGTGGTTGCTAGGGATGGGGTGGGGTGGGGCAGGAGCTGGAGGATGCTAATGGGTATTTGGTTTCTTTCTGGGGTGATGAAAATGTTCTCAAATTGCTTATTGTGATGGTTGCACAGCTATACTAAAAACCCTTGAATTGAACACTTGAAATGAGTGAATTATATGGTATGTGACTATATCTCAACAAAGCTCTTCTATTAAAAAAAAAAGTTAAATGTCAGTCCATCCCTATTAGAACTTTCACAGATATGAATAATTGGCATTGAAATGAGTAAGAGCTGACATACAACATAGGCAACATCTACCACTTAAAAGGAGCAAGGCTGAGAAATGTAGCTTTAACTTAGGAGAGACTGATAAGGTTTTTCCCCAGGTGCTCTGAAATCCACACTAGCTGGAATCTGCTGATGCATACTTTGTGCCACATTGAAAGAACAAGCGCATGTTGCTGTATGATCTGGCACTTTTTCCCTGGCATTCTGTTCTCCATATGAAAATTGTTGTCCCGGTCAGGTTTGATTACTTTATTATATGTTCCCCTCAGAGTGCAAACATCACGTGGGAAAAACATTTCCAACTGGAAGAAACAAACTGTGAATGTCGTAAGAAGAGGGCAACAAGTCAGAGTTGACTTCTGTTTTAAAGTCATATGTAAAAAAAAAAAAAAAGTATCTTAATGAGTAAAAGTAGCTTAAATGGGCAAAATAAAAACAAAACGTAACAAATCAATGAGTAAGTATTTGCTTAGATCCAGAAAAGTGTTGTACATGTTCCCTTCTGTCAGATCTTGCAGGCAGCTTGGAGAATTGCATTTATTGTGAGTATGAGACCTGGTGAGATGCTTTCAGGATATTGTTCCTGACAATGCTAAATTTCTTGCTTTAAGGCAATATGGAAATATCATATGTATATCTCATTTATATAGAGATATATAATTTTTAAAATAAAAGTTATTTCCAGGGGTGCCTGGTTGGCTTAGTCAGTTAAGCGTCCGACTTTGGCTCAGGTCATGATCTCATGGTTTGTGAGTTCGAGCCCCACGTCAGGCTCTGTGCAGACAGCTCAGAACCTAGAGCCTGCTTCAGATTCTGTGTCTCCCTCTCCCTCTGCCCTCCTCTGCTTGCGTCCTGCCTCTCTCTCTCAAAAGTAAATAAACATTAAAAATTTTTTTAAGTTGTTTTCACATGGGAGAAAAATAGTTTTCTTGTTTTTCATACCTGTACTTGTATTTTAACTTTATCTTTCCCTGTTCTATCCAATCTCCTGCTTCCCCTCTACCAAACAAAACAAAACAACACGAAGAAGCAAAACATATATATATTGCTTCAGAAAGAGTTGAGAGTGTCAGGACTATAAGCCACTTCTGGGAATATCATGTCTCAAAAATAAATTAATTTCATATCAAGACTACTTCTGATGTTTTATGTTTACACTGCAGTGTAAATATGGGCTCAGGGTTCTATCTGCATGGCTTTGTTATTATATTTTTTATATTTTCTATCTCTTTGCTGAAGTTCTCACTGATTTCTTCCACTCTCCTCTCCAGCCTGATGAGCATCTTTTTTTATTATTATTAGTTTTTATATTAGAAAGAGAGAGAGAGCACATGAGTGGGGCAAGAAGGGCAGAGGGAGGGAGAGAGAATCCTAAGCAGGCTCCACATTCAGCATAGAGCCTGATGCTGGGCTGAGCCACCTAAGTGCCTCAGCCTGCTAAGCATCTTTACAATCATTACTTTAAACTCTTTGTCAGGTGTATTGCTTATCTCCGTTTCATTTAGTTCTTTTTCTGAGGTTTTATCTTACTCTTTATTTTGGAGTATATTCCTCTGTCTCCCCCTTTTACCTGACCTTCTGTGTTTGTTTCTATGATTTAGGCTGAACAGCTACTTCTAAACTTGAAGGAATGGTCTTGTGGATGGTTGTCCCTTATGTAGACCATGTGTACTTGGTGAATTTGGCTGGCTGGTTGGGGCTATGGCTGGTGTGGGCTGAGGGTCCTGGGGTACACTGTGCTGAGGCTGCCCTGGTGGGATGGCTGGAGGTGAAGTGGGTGTGGGCCAGGGCAGTCCTGAGGCTCTTTGCACAGAGGGTGTTCTGGCAGGACCGTTGAAGGTGAAGTGGGAACATGGCTTTATTAGCTGTGCACATGGCATGTTGTTTCAATTATGTCAGCATTTTCACCCACTGTAGCTTTTGCACTGGACCAGCTCTTAGCTATGGAGTCTAGACTTTATACCAGTGATCTACAAAGTGCAGTATGATCGTGGTTGATTTTTATTTGACAAAAGAAAAGGACATTTAAACTGTAATACTATTTAATATGGACAAACATAGTGGGTGTGTATATATACACATATATATGTATATATGTGGGTGTGTATATATACACATATATGTGTATATATGTGTGTGCGTGTATACCTATATACACGCCTATATACACACACACACATATATAAAATAAATATACTGAAGGACATTTTCTCATTACTTTGTTTCTGATAAGGATGTTTGAACAAAAGTTTGGAGCATGTTCCTTTCTTTGCTTTCTCTTTCCCATCATAATCTAACCCTTATTCTTATGCTCCAGCCTCCATGATTCATTTCCAGTGGTTCCCCTTCCCCTCGCCCTGCACCATTAAGCACCATTAAGGGCACATAGGCACATATTGGGAACCAAGAGTACCTCAGGGTTTGCCAACAGATGCACATTCCCATGAAAACCTGAGGACAGCCACACGTCCAGAGCCAACTGTTCTTAACCACCATTTCAATAGAAGGCCCAAGAGGATATTTAAATGAAAGGAATGGTTTTATTTTACTAACCGAAAGACATGAAAGTGAGATACAAGCTAACTGAGTTTCTTCCAGGTTTGACCCGTGGTTTCTTTCAGCCATGAAAAATTAATGCATCCATTTTTCCAGATTTGGAGATTTTGACCAATAATTTAACTCCAATCTGAAGATACTTAAAAGTCAGTTCAGTACTCAAGTACATACGTTGTTTTAGGTGCTATGGGAAATATTAGAGAAGTACTTGTTCTTGGAGAGTTCATGCATTAGTTGGAAAGAGAATATGCATGTACAGAATACATATTTTTCATATAATATATATATATATATATTCCCTGTTAACACACATATAGAAAATTAGTGAACACTATGGATTGTATATGAGACAGCCTTGGGTGATCAGTAAAAAGAGGTAACTCTCCAGCCAGCAAGTGACTGGACCAAATGAACTCTTGGCAGTGACTTCTAGATTTCCAAGAGATGGCTCTAGGATTATGAAAAGAGCTGGAAGTAAAGGTCCTGGGAGTTTGGAAAAAGCAGAAGTCATTCTGGGCCAGAGTACTTGAAGAAACTTTCACAAGCAAGGTGATACTTGAACTCACTTTGGAGAGGCAGGATATGCAAAGAACAAAGGGCAGGAACATAGAAAACCTAGGAAGTAAGCCTTTCTTACTTCTGGGGCTGTACATTGGCATGGGATTTTTACTCAGTCCTAGCAGGCTCAGCTATTTGCCCAAGGTCATGGCAATCAAGTGCCAGAGGCAAGCTTCTGCCTCTGCTCCAATCCAGTATGTCGGTAACCTGCCATGAGTGAGAGTAGGAGTTCATTGCAGATCAGCTTAGAAAGTTTGGATGGTGTCACGTAGTGGAAGGCATACTACAAACCTCAGTTTTAGGAGCATTTGTATATGCTAGTGTATAAAATGGGTTAAAAGAAAGGAAAGGTTGGAATCAGGAACACTTGTGAGGTAATCTGTTGCTGTTACCTAATTTGAGGTAAACAACGTTAGGTCACGGTAAGATTTTAAAGTAGAAGTATCCACAAAGAGGTGGATCCATCCACTGAGCTCAGGAGAGAAGTCATGGCTGCAGATAAATATTCAAATGCCCTCTATGTAGATGTCACAATCGAAGACTTGAATTTTATAATCCATCTCTATAGGAAATATTGTGGTGATGGAAAATCAGAGAGCCACAGCATGAATATGAAGGAAGGGAAATGCCAGCCTACATTTCACACGTGGTAACCTCTTCTTCATTCTTTGAATCATTGTCTGACTGACTCCTTAGACATCCCCAGCATTGAGGAGAACAGCACTGGCTCACAGGCTCAGAATCCCTGTGTGTAACACTTCCCATTTCCTAATGATGGTCATCAGAAGCAATATTTTGTTATTAGATTCCAGAACTTCATTTTAAGAGAAAGAAATGGTAAAGGAAATCAGAATGATAATGCTGAGAGAGACTTTACATTCTTTTATTATGGCATTCACTGTATCACATGGTAGTTTTGATATGCTTGTCTGTTTTTTTTAATGTTTTTTTTAATGTTTATTTATTTATTTTTGAGAGAGAGCACAAGCAAGGGAGGGGCAGAGACAGACAGACAGAATCCAAAGCAGGCTCCAGGCTGTGAGCTGTCAGCACAGAGCCAGATGTGGGGCTCGAACTTACGAACTGAGAGAGCATGACCTTAGCCGAAGTCGGGTGCTTAAGAAATGTTGGGAGAATCCAGTGCATTAACATATTGAAAATGCTTTTATGTAAAACTCTATTTAAATGTAAGGTATTAGCAGTATTTCCTAATTATTATTACTGCATGTGCTATTCTCCAAATAGATGGTATGTGAATTATATCTTGATACACATTGTTAGGTAGGTAGAGAGAGAGAAAGTTGGAAAAATGAAAAAACTTCATACTTCTGGAAACCATGAGGTTCAGAAAATTTGAATTGTTGTGGCTGTGAGGGTATTCTTCTCTGTGTTCTAGGTTTTCTCTCCCTTGCCAGCCTAATTACCTCTTTCCATTTGCTTGTTCATTCATTCATTCATTCATGCAACAAATACTATTAAGCTCATCTTCAGATGAGCTACTATTTTGGTTGGTATAGGCATACGGACAGTGCCTATGAAGGAAACAAAAAAATCTCTTTTTTAAGTTCATGGTTTTGAGGAAAAGGCAGACATGGAAACAAATAATTATAAAACAGTGAAGAATGTGCCATTGTGGAAGTATTTACAAAGAATGAGGAGATGCCCTTGATTTCTCAGAGCAAGGGCACTGTCAGAGGAAGGTAGAGAAGTTTGAGTTAATTCTGGAAAAAGTTTCCCAGATAGCTGAGGCATGTTAATAGGAACAGCCAGTTCCTATCCAAAATTATAAGTCCTGCTTCCTTTATTTATTATTCTTTCCTGCCAGCTGCTTCTTTAACTTCCCATAATTATGGCCTTGCCCCCAGACTTCTAGTCTGTTCTTTCTTCTGTTCTTTCTGTGACTATTCAGAGAGATTCAGTGAAAGTTTGTAGATGTGGGGTGCTTGGGATTTTGTGGAATGAGAGTTTTTGATCTTGCATTGTATCTCTTCTTTTGTTATAAAGCACAGCTAAACTTGATGTGTAAATTTTTAAAGTATTGCAAATAAAATGACATATGTTCACTTAAGATTTTAATGTGTTTAAAAATAATAGTTGGCAGAAATATTGAGTATATTAAAATTTAGAATGAATTTTAGCTCCATGATATAGTACAATTTTATATTTGAGGCTAAGCTATCAACTTGGAAGAAAGGAGTTAGGAAAAGTAAGTTATTAATTTATTTGTCAGCCCGGGTTGTAAGAGAGTAAGGTTTATGCTGGCATTCTGAGTACAACATCTGAAATCACTCATGTCTACTTTTCTAGATCCAACAGTATCTCTATGGCCAAATTAATTTCTTTTTTACTTTCATTTAAGAATATGGCTTTTACTTTACAATCTAGCACATATGTCATCTTACCCCTTTTATCATTTTTTTAAAAGTTAAACTCAAAATATATCCCAGAGTTCAAAGCTGAATTATACTCAACTATATACATGTACCATGTGTACGTAGACTATAAATTTCTAAAAATTATATTTCTTCAGAAATATGTGTGCTTTGGGATGACAGGTCAAAGCTTTAAATTCTACTTTCCTTAGTCTATTTTATTAGTTGCTAGAGAAATATTGGAGCCTTGTTTTAAAACCCATTTTTGTAGCTCAAATAGTCCATTAAGTGAATTAATAG
The DNA here is from genome assembly GCF_018350155.1 of Leopardus geoffroyi. Taxonomy (NCBI): domain Eukaryota; kingdom Metazoa; phylum Chordata; class Mammalia; order Carnivora; family Felidae; genus Leopardus; species Leopardus geoffroyi. The sequence continues at coordinate 43,293,451 of NC_059339.1, forward strand.
ATGCAAAAGAGCTTAGGAGAAAGTGCCTGGCATCTGGTAAGGGCTCAGTAAATGCAAGCTCTTGTCATTCCTATTATTTCTCCAAAGACTTTTCTTTTCAGTCACATGCTGTGACATGAAGTATCACCATCTGGGTTGACTCAAACCACTTACCCAAATCAGAATAAAACTTTTAGCCCTGGAGTCATTTCCTGTCCTTTCTAATTGTACTTAGGAATATACTAAAGAAAGATAACTCAACCAGCTATCATCTGAGCAAATGATGCAAGTGCCTCATTCCATGTGTGTGCACATACACCACCAATGCAATGAAAACTAACTCGAGAGTATGAGAGAAAAGAGACTACGGAAATAGACTTAAAAAAAAAAATCGGTTTAAGTGGAGAGTCATGGGACAGGTCAAAATGGGCAGGGGAAAGAATTTGAGAGAAATAAAAATGTGGTGCAGGTGGCCACCCTGAAGCTAATTTAACTTGGGTCATCTATGATCTCTTCCAGCTGTGAACATGTGCATGTGGCCCAGTGGCCCAGATGTTCTTCCTCGGTCTTTATGTTGCATAGCCCATAAAATTAAAACAGGATTGGAATTTAATTCTAGGGCTTTCAGAGTCCAATCATCAATATTTAATGGAGCTGTTCTCTGAAAATATAGAGTCCTGGTTAGAGAGTCCCTGGTTTGGGCCAAGACAGCCTACTGTAATTTTTGTAATTTCTCCTCAGTGACTGCTGACTCCCTTCCTCCACTGCCCCCCACCCCCTCCATCTTCAATTTTATTCTACTCAGGGAATGCTTTTCACCTCAGAAGCTGCTGGATCATATAAATATGTGGTTATTTCTAGTCATGAGCTAGAAATCTCTGAAAGACACAAGTAGTGTGCTACTTTCTATAGCAAAATCAATTAATTGAAGATATTTAATGAGCTTGTGCTATATATTTCAACACTGGCGACTCTGTCGGCCGTGTGAGGAATACAAACAAAACATAAAACATGGAACCTGGCCTCAGGAAACATGCAGTCTGGTTGTGAAGGAAAGATGAACACATGTAAGATCATCAAAGAACAATATAAAACTCTTCTGTGGCTCTTTAGAGGAAATCTAAATGCTTCCTTGTGATGGCTACCTCTGGTTGTGACTTTTGATTCAGGTGACTCCCAGATAAACTGGAAGTAAGGCCTGAAAATCCCAGTTGAACACAGAAGAGATCTATGAAATGTCTGTACCAAACTACATTTACACAGTAGAGTCCCACATCTAAATTCCTGAAAGCCATCCTTTCTTTTTTCCTTTGTTACCTGTAAAATAAACAGATCTCTAGCTGAGAAAGACCCCTTTGTCTAGTTAGTCCTGTGGCAGAGCAGGGCCTATTTGAGCAGTATTTTAATCACTAAGTAGTGTTTTTTCATGCAGTCTAGTAACTTGACCAAGAAGCAACAAAGAGTTGATGGCTAGCTAGCTGGAGCTTATTTCGTAGCAATAGTCTGGCTGACATACTATGCACATTAGTCACGGATTCTGACTTAAATTCTCTCCAGAGACAACACAGACACATGGAAGACCAGAGGGGAAAGGTGAACAGTTATTAAGAATATCTGACTGCCAGAAACACAATCAGAGTCTTTTGTGGACAGTTGCTGTGAACAGAAGATAAAGAGTCTAGATTTCAGTCCAGATTTCTGTTGTGTGTTATCAGAAACAAGAGTGCAAAGTTCCAGGAAATTCTTTAGCCTAACCCATCAAAATAATAGTCATTATATTTGGACACTTGTTGTGTTTTGAGAACAAATACGTGTCTTCAACTTATGTGTAGGAGGCTATTCAGTATAATGCAATATTCATATTTTAGATATCCAGAAGGATTCTTATTGAGCAGACAAAATTCTGAATGCTTTGTCTACCTCAGAATATTCAGGAAAAAGCTATGTATAAAGAGAGACTTCAGATATATGTCAGCCATATATTTCTATGAATTTAACTTCTCATCCTTTCTCTTTTATAAGTTCAGCCTAATTACATTTAGTGAATATTAATAGTGTTCATTATGTGCAAGAGAGTGTGCTGGGTGCTAAAATCTTTAACAAATTCAGAATCCAGCTAGGGAAGTGTAAGTGAAGAGAATTACAGTATCAGGAATAAGTACTAAATAACACCAGAAAGCTGCTAGTCAACCTAGGCTGAGCATTGGCCTGGAGCAGGGGCCATATAGGAAGGACACTTCTGTGAATGGCAAGTGTTTTGGCTCAACTGGGGGATGTAGGGATGGCCAGGATGGGAGATGAAGCAGGAAAAGATAGTTTAGACCAGAACAGTGGGGTGCAGTGGAGATGATGTTTGCACTAAAACCCATCCAAAGACTTCTGTAAGGAAAAGGTAGCCATTGTGTGATTGCAGAAGAGAAAGTAAGCTTCAAATATGAATTTTGGGAAGATAATTTTGATGGCTGTGTGAGTAGGGAAGTGATAAGAGAGGAGGTACCTCAGATAGGGGTTTGAGTTTGACAACCATTGCATCCCACCTGGCATGAGATGGTGGCAGCCTGAGCTGATCAGGACAGTGAGGAAGAGTGGCCGGGAGAGGCCTTGTGGAGGAAGAATAAGCTAGATGTGGCTGCTCAGACAATATAGAAACATGGGTGATAGAAACCTAGTGCAAGGTTCATTGTGAAAGCAAGTCACCCCCAATTATGGAGATTTGTCATGGAAATACCATGTACCACATTTATCTCTCTGGGTCATTATCAACCATTATCAGTTTACGTATTTTTAAAGTATCTTCAGTTTTAAGCACTGTGTATCTTCCCTTATTTCTTCCATTGTCAAATGATGCTTTGAACCACTTTTCAGTGGTTGGCATGTTCTTTCACAGTTTTACATCATCAGTGGAAAGCATATATTCTAATAATTCCTGTTCCTTTTTCCCAGCCAGTAAGAATGGCTTAATGATATATGGATAATAGTTCAGTAGTGTTATAGTATTAGTAGTAATAAGACGGCATCCTATAATTGTGTAATGACTCCCTCTTGGGATAGGAGTTTGATTTTTATGGACAATCTTGCAGGGTACTTAACCTTCCTTCTTTTTAAAACAATTTTTTTTAATGTTTATTTATTTTTGAGAGGGAGAGAGAGAGAGCGCAAGCGGGTGAGGAGCAGAGAGAGAGGGAGACATAGAATCTGAAGCAGGTTCCAGGCTGTGTGCTGTCAGCACAGAGCCCAGTGCGGGGCTCGAACCCACAAACTGTGAGATCATGACCTGAGCTGAAGTTGGACGCTCAACCAACTGAATCACCCAGGCACCCCTAAACTTCCTTCTTTCTTCTCTTTTTTCCCATGATTATATTCAGAAGATTACCACCTGCCACAGCAGATCTCTTCTCCAGCCTTTTAAGAAACAGAGCAGACCTAGATTTAGGTGATGATCAGGACCGGCCTCTAAAACCTTGTGTTGTCTTCCACAAGTGGTGACTCCTAGAGCTGATCGGCTTCTGGGCTAAGCAATAACTTGACTTCAGGGCCTCCTCGAGATGCCAGAATCTCGTAAGAAGCCAGCTGTTCAGTTGCCATAGGAGTCTCAGAGAAAAAACTGGCAGCCACATGCCAGTAATCTTCTGACTATATTAAGTTTCTTGGGCCCATACCAGTCCTACCTTAAATGAAGCCCCAAGCATCCTTGATTGTGTAGGAAACCAAGGGCCAGCCTTTCTAAAGTGCTGAATTTTCAAATGCAAGGAAGTAGGTGCTTTTCCTGAGGGAGTAGCAAAATGGACAGCAAATGTGTGGTCATTTAAATGGTATGACTTGGTCCTTTTTTCCCTTATAGGGGGGAAGAAACAAGTTCATACTTAAATTCTTTTTATTTTCAGCCTCCTGTTGATGTGATTCAGCATGTTAAGATTTGTTTAAAGGACTATCAAAGGTAAACATTCAATCTAGGAATGACATAGTGAAGTTTTGCAGAACTGAACGTTAAATTTAAGCATGATCCGAGTACAGTCAGTTCTGCTATCATGCAGCATATTGCCTTCCTAAAAACCACTGCACTATGCAAAATCATGTGATAAAAACCACAGACTAATGGGAAACGTAGGGTAAGGGGCACAGGGCACAACACTCAAAGACTTCACCAGTGACATATGTTTTTTAAAAAAGATAAGATTCTGTAAAAAGATTAGCACAGTTTTATACACATTAAAGAAACATATGTTAAGAAGCATGTAAATACTATGGTAAATGTGGCACTTTATGTTGAGAAGTTTGTTTGAGGAGGTAGATACTGAAAGGGTTGTAGCTTGTGAGTTTTGTGAAAGGGTGGAAGGAAGGTTATCTGATATCAGATAGAAAGTTCTAACACCAGATGTGGATGGGAATGGCTCACAACACACAGGGAACCGAGGTAGCTGGGTGGTGTTTAAAATGTGCGTGGGGAGGGCGGGGGGAGGCACGCACACACACTGCGCATTTTGTGTATTTGCACATGGCTCAATTCAGCTGGATGACGTTTTCTGCATTCACTTAGTGTTTGTCACAGAAGAAATTTTGCATTAGCAACAAAGTGAAATTCATGTTATGCTCAAATTGTTTTCTAATATATCAAATGGTTCGGAAAGAATTTGTATCTTCACACTGGCAGTACAGCAGAACTCCCCCTTAGCTTCTACATAAGGAGTCTGAGACCCAGCCAAGCTAAATGAGGTTTCCTAGTCAGATTAGCAGTAGCTGAGCTGAGTGTGAATTCTTGGACACCCAGGCTCCTTTTGTAGTAGGAATGTCTATGTCATCTGTTGCTTCTTTTACTATTATATCTTTTATTTTTATTGTTAGTGATAACATTATTTTAGTACTTGTTTTAATGTAGGTGTAAGCACTTAACATAGTATGTGGAACTGAATAAATACTTGTCAGTAAATGAATTAATAAATTAATGAGGTTAGTGAATGGCCATAATCAAGCCCAGGTTCATTGTGGAAACAGTTCCAGACCTGCGTGTAGAGGAACAAATAGAAAAGATATGTAGAGTTCAGGATGGCAGTACTCTCCTTATATACTCTTCAAGGTTTCTTGGGTTTGTTTGGATTTTTGTAAAATAATTAAGGTATAGGCTTGTGACAACAGACAAGTTAAATCTCCCTAGATAATACCAGAACTACCTCATTGGGTTTCTGTAACAGTTAGATAAAATCATGTATATAAACTCTTAGCATAATGCCTGGTACATGGCAATGGTTCATTAAGTGTTAGCATGTATCATCATCATCACTACTACTACTGTTGCTGCTGTTTTTCTAGCATAACCCTCTGTACGTTGGAAGGAACCAAGAACCAATGAATGTGAGAGAAGGCGCTCTGGTACTTTTCCTGAGCTGTGGCCCAGTTTTTCCAATTACTCACTGGATACCCCAACCCAGAGATACAATAGCACTTCAAACTCAACACATCCAAAGTCAAACTCATTAGCTTGCTCCCAGTAGACTCCTCCTCATGAGTTCCCACTTTCCTCAATTTACCCAAGCTAGACACCTCAGTGGTCCTTTATTCTCTCCTTCCTCCTCCACATTCCATGGGTCACTCATTCATTCAATTAAGATTTTATTAAACACCAAGTGTGTACGAGGCACTCTCCAAAGTGCCTCAAGAAATAAACGTGAATAAGGCATGATTCTCGTCCTGAAGAATCTTCTGTATAAGACAAGATGCAGAGAACGAAGCGCTGAATGCAAATCCCACATAGTAAGCCTGTCAAGATAAAATGTATTGACCAGCTGTAAGAGGCCGCATGATGTGATCATGGTTCCTATATGTTGCCACTCAAATACAAAGTGGACAACCGTTTACATGGAAAGATGATGAAGGGTACCATCAGGGGATCATCCTGTATTTTAAAAATTTTGGTCCTTTTGGTTAGCAAAACACTTGTCAGGAAAACTAGTGTTTGTTTATTTGTTTTGGTTTGGTTGGTTTTTTTTTTTTTTTTTTTTTGAGAGAGAGGAAGACAGAGGGAGAGAGTACACAGGAGCAGGGGAGGAGGAGGGGCAGAGGAGAGGGAGAATCCCAAGCAGGCTCCATGCTCAGCACAGAGCCCATCTTGGGGCTTCTCTACCTCACAACCCTGAGATCATGACCTGAGCCAAAAGTAAGAGTCAGACCCTTAACCAACTGAGCCACCCAGGCACCCCTGCGAAAACTAGTTTTATTACTTGTTCTCCATTTTGGGTCCTAAAAATATTCTTTCATATGATGATGACTTTACAGTAGAAGTTTTCCCTTTTTTAGAATATTCAGTTCTTTTTTTTAATGTTTATTATTATTATTAGTTTATTATTATTTTGAGAAAGAGAACACAAGGAGGGGAGGGGCAGAGAGAGAGAGACAGAGAATCTGAAGCAGGCTCCAGGCTCCGAGCTGTCAGCACAGAGCCTGATGCAAGGCTTGAACTCACGAACCATGAGATCATGACCTGAGCTGAAGTCAGATGTTTAACCAACTAAGCCACCCAGGTGCCCCTAGAATATTCAGATCTTCAGGTGGACTTGTGTCTGTACGGTAATTGTTTTTTGTGGTGATATGAAGGTAGGTTGAAAATAATTTAAAGTCGACTATTTAAAAATTTTTTTAGGGGCGCCTGGGTGGCGCAGTCGGTTAAGCGTCCGACTTCAGCCAGGTCACGATCTCGCGGTCCGTGAGTTCGAGCCCCGCGTCAGGCTCTGGGCTGATGGCTCAGAGCCTGGAGCCTGTTTCCGATTCTGTGTCTCCCTCTCTCTCTGCCCCTCCCCCGTTCATGCTCTGTCTCTCTCTGTCCCAAAAATAAATAAACGTTGAAAAAAATAAATAAATAAAAATAAAAATTTTTTTAATTTAAAGTTTTAAATTTAAATTAAAGAATTTAAATTTCTACTTTTTATATACTCAGTTGGATTAATAAATTGAGCTTAGCCCATTTATTCTCATATTCTTAGCAGTTTTGTTGTACAAATAAAACCTTAGAGATTTTTAATTCACTGTAAGCTTCAAATGTAACATGTAAGTGAAAGAGAACATTATCTTTCGAATGCACTATAAATAATTTATTCACTAGTAAGTAATTAGGCAGTTAGGAAAGAGCTCTGGAAAAATTAAAGTTTTTAAAATAGGGGTAATTAATAAGCAAAGTTATCTAGGTACAGAGTCTGTAGTTCTCCAAAGGATTTATTTATTGATAACTTCCATGTGCCAGGTCCTGTTCCGGGAGCTGGGGATGCAGCAGTGAGCAAACCAGAACCCAGCCCTGAGACAGTTTACATTCTACTGAGAGAGACAGGAAATAAACTAATAAACAATAAACCTGTGATGCCAGGCAGTGATAAGAGCTATGAATTAAAATAGGGGCAATAAGGGCAGCTCACACACATTCAAGCCAGAAGCACAAGTTGGGACTGGAAAAATTCTTCCGAGGATGGAGGCACAGAGCACCAGGGCTAAGGACAGCTTCACCCAGGTCACCCGCCAGGATGGCCCAGGGGCCCAGGGAAATAGCAGCCGCATGGACAAGGCAGGCAGAGGCCCGGCCGCAGGGAGGCCCGGTTTCCCACCCCTCTCCGGCCCTGGATTCCTAGGTGGGAAAGAAGAAACAAGGAAAATTCCAGTCCCAGCTAACAGATACATGCCATTAAAAGAGAACGGATGCAGAGATTTTCTCCTATTGTAGAACATTTGCGACTTCAGATACGCTTTACCTTGAAATTCAGGAATGTGGAATCAGGACTTGTAAAGAAACCAAGGACGTTAGTATTTTGACAAAAGCAGCTGATTTTGTGAAAGCCTTTCTCTTGGGTTTCAGGTGGAGGACATACTTGCCCTCATTAGGTTGGGTGACCTTTTCCTAGAGTCTTTTGAAATTACAGATGTGATGACCCTAAAGGGAGACCACCTGTGTGGGGCAATAGGAAGAATCACTGGCAAAGGAGGAACCACCCAAATTCACCACAGAGAGTGTGACATGGACAAGGATAATTTTGGCTGATGTGAAGTTTCACATCCTTGGCTCTTTACAAAATATCAAGATGGCAAGAACTGCCATTTGCAGCCTCGTACTGGGGAATCCTCCATCAGAGGTTTATGGCAATACTCAAGCCATGGTTAGTGGAGCAGCAGATCCATTCTGATTTCAAATCACAGACATTTTATCTTGTCTTTGGACTCTAGAGAAAAAGACTTTGCCCTCCACTCATGGTCACAAGAAACCGTGTGAAGGATTTTTCCATTTCTTTAAGTCTCCATCACTTGTTTCGTTCTCAGCCAGAAGCATAAATAGGAAAGGTTTGATTATTCACACCCAGCAGCTTTGAGGGTAATTTCCATATCTAAATTTAGTACCGTTATTATACTTATACATTATTTATAATTTATCACTTCATTTTGAAGAAAAGATATGCATAGTTAATAATTCTCTTATTGGAGGAAAACATTGTTTAAACAGTCCTTTATGAATTCATAAATTTATTTATAAATGTATAACTTTTATAAATTGATAAACATTTCTTGTCTATGGAGTATAATTAAAAGAATCATCCCACTAAAGAAAATAAGGGCAATAAGGATTAGCAAGTGAAGAGTGCTAGATGCAATAGATAAGGTGATGGGAAATCACTCATAGATGGTAGGGCTTCTCTCCCTATTTGGTTGTTCACTAAGATTTCATTATTCACATTGGCCTAAATCAGACATTCGAATTGACATCAACCATCACACAGTCCTACCTTCCCTTTCACTCTGGTGCATATTCTCTGCTAGCTTGTGTTGGTAATGAATTGCATAAGAAAATAGTTCGCGTTGTTTATCAAATCTGCCATGTATAGAGGTTGTCTCGTGTGGCACACATTATTCTAACAATAGTGTAAATACTTTGAAATCTGCATCCTTACTAGTGGGGAGACAAAATGCTTTCATTAAGAAAACACATACATGAAGCAGATGTGAGCAAATTTTAGTCTCAAATTCTATGGCTTCATAATCTCAGAGGGATTTTCCTTCTTACTGTTCAGGAAAACTTACTCCCCACTGCATTTTAAAGAATTAAAAGTCACATTTGTATGTTAAGAATATTCACTTTGGCCTATTAAAAAAATTATGATTGCCCCCCAAAAGGGGGCTTTTATGACCTTTTACATTTTTAAAGTAAAGCCTTCCATCTGGCTAAAAAATATCTAAAAAAAAAATTATTTTACTGTGTTTGTCTTTCCTAGTAAATGTTACATTCATTCCTTAGAAAATTTGCCCTAGGGCAAGTTCATTTTGGCCTGATGTAATTTAATCCAAAGGGAGAAAAACATTAAGTTAATGAAATCTTAATGGAAAGCCATTATATATAGTGTGGTGTCTTAATTATTATTCTCCCAAATTATATTGGCTTATAATTTTTAATTTAGGTCTAAAAAAAAAGATACAGTGTTTAGTTACCTAATTAAATGCAATGCTGATTCATTAGGGGTATAATACATTATTTAATTCCTTTTAAATGAGCTCCCACAGACATGTGTCTGTATGTATCAATTGGATATAATTTCTAATCAATCATTTTTTAGCCATGATAATAGATTGCTGAGCAATCCGTGGCATCTGTTCTGACCACTTGGAGTTATTCAATGAGTAACTTGAAGTAACCAATTATTTTTAACAAAAAGATCAGATTTCTGTATTCTCTGAAAATGGGAACTACCACAGAATCATATGAAAATCAACCTTCTTTGCCATCATTTAACTTGATCTGAAGAGATATAAAAAGTGTGAGTTTTATGGGGCGCCTGGGTGGCGCAGTCGGTTAAGCGTCCGACTTCAGCCAGGTCACGATCTCGCGGTCCGTGAGTTCGAGCCCCGCGTCGGGCTCTGGGCTGATGGCTCAGAGCCTGGAGCCTGTTTCCGATTCTGTGTCTCCCTCTCTCTCTGCCCCTCCCCCGTTCATGCTCTGTCTCTCTCTGTCCCAAAAATAAATAAACGTTGAAAAAAAAAAAATTAAAAAAAAAAAAAAAAAGTGTGAGTTTTTATTGCTTAGGTTATTTATTTTATTTTATTTTTGAAACTCAAGACAAGATTTCTAACAATTTTTTAAGGTTTCCTAGTATAATATAAGTTTGCAAACCACACATCCAGTAAAGGACTAATATCCAAAATACACAAGGGACTCATCCAACTCAATAGCAAAACACCCAAATAACCCAATTAGAAATATTTTCTTTCATTCCATAGTTACCTTTTTATTTTGTTGGTGATTTCCTTTGCCTTGTAGAAGCTTTTTAGTTTGAAGTAGTCCTACGTATTCATTTTTGTTTTTCTGCCTTTGCTTTCAGTGTCAAATCCAGGAAATCATTGCTAAGACCAATGTCAAGGAGCTTATACCCTGTGTTTTCTCCTAGGGGTTTTATGGCTTCAGGTCTTATATTCAAGTCTTTAATCCAATTTGAGTTGACTTTGTATATGGTCTAAGATAGGGGTTCAGTTTCATTCTTTTGCATGTGACTGTCAGTTTTCCCAAGGCCATTTATTGAAGAGGCTATTCTTCTCCCATTGTATATTCTTGGCTCCATTGTCATAAATTAATTGATCATATCATTGTGGGCCTATTTCTAGGCCCTCTAATCTATTCCACTGATCAGTGTGGGTGTTTTTATGCCAGTACCATACATTTTGATCACCGTGACTTCATGACATAGTTTGAAATCAGGGAGCCTGATGCCTCCAGCTTTGTTCTTTCTGATGATTGCTTTGACAAGCAGGCTTTTGTGGTTCCATACACAATTTAGTATTGTTTGCTTTGTTTCTGTGAAAATGCCATTGGAACTTTGATGGGAATTTGCAGGGACTCTGTAGATTGCTTTGGGTAGTATGGATATTTTAACAATATTCTTTCAATTCATGAACACAAAATATCTTTCCATTTATTTGTGTCATCTTCAGTTTTCCATAAATGTCTTACAGTTTTCAGTGTACAGGTCTTTCACCTCCTTGGTTAGATTTATTCCCAGGTTGTTTTATTCTTTTTGATGCAATTTTAAATGGGACTTTTTTCTTAATTTTTTTTCTGATAGTTCATTGTTAATATATAGAAATGCAACTGATTTTTGTATATTGATTTTGTATATTGATTTTGTATCCTGCAACTACTAAATTTGTTGACTAGTCAAACCATTTTTTGGTGTGGTCTTTAGGATTTTCCTTTTTAAAAAATTTTTTTTAAATGTTTATTTATTTTTGAGAGAGAGAGAGAGCACAAGCAGGGAAGGGGCAGAGAGAGAGGGAGACACAGAATCTGAAGCAGGCTCCAAGCTCTGAGCTGTCAGCACAGAGCCTGACACAGGGCTCAAACTCGTGAACGTAAGATCACGACCTGAGCCGAAGTCGGACGCTTAAACGACTGAGTCACCCAGCCACCCCAAGGGTTTTCTATGTATGGTATCATTTCATCTGCAAATAGAGACAATTTTACTTCTCTCTTTATAATTTGGATGCCTTTTAAAAAGTTTTCTTTTAGCTTCATCTGTTTCCTCCCACCATTGTCTCACCTTAAAATGAACATAAACTCTGTGGGAGGAAAGACTTTCTCCATTTTAATCCAGCACACAGAACATGGCATAACCCATGGCAAACATTCAGTCAGCATTTGTTGGGAAAATGTCATTACTTTTTATTCTTTTAAGTTTTTAATTTGTTTTGAGAGAGAGAGAGTATGTGCATGAGTGGGAAAGGGGTAGAGAGAGAAGCCCAAGCAGGCTCTGCACTGTCATCGCACAGAGACCCATGCAGGGCTCAAACTCATGAACCGTGAGATTATGACTTGAGCTGAAACCAAGAGTCGGATGCTTAACCAACTGAGCCACCCAGGTGACCCAGAAAAATGTCATTAAGTAGGCCCTCCATGAGGGCAGATAACAGTTCATGTAGAATTGTGCACTTTTAAAAGACAATAGTTTAACACCAAAGACAACTTTGAAAGGAGAAAATAATACCTCCCAAAGACAGCCAGAGAGGAGAGTGGAATCCAGGGTGCATGTCCCACATGAACGTGGTACGGTGGGCTTGGCATCTCCTTCATTTGGGATAATACCAAGCATGTGGTAGATGTCTAATAAATGTTCGTTGTATTAATTATTTAACTAGCTATGGGCTTATCTTCAGTTATATTCAGTGAACATTTGAGGATTAGTTATGAGCTGTGTCAATCACTGGGCAGACACAAAGATGAATAAGAAAAGATCTTTTTCCTCTAGAGATTAGTAATTACATAGATAAGCCTCAGTCTTGTTAGTCCCAGCCATAGAGTTTCACTTTTCTTCCAAGAGGGCTGCATCCCTGAGTTACCCCCAGAGATCCACTGAAGAGGCTTCCAAAGGGCTCAGCCTTGTGGGGATCACCCAGGACAGTTCTGCCCATGGGGACAAGATATAGAACGCTTCCACCTATGTGTACTGGATGACCTGCAATTCTTGCTTCTTAACCAGTTTTTAAATGAGGATTTTCCCCTCCCCGGAGGCCCAGATTTAAGTACTGAAAGGGCAGGGACCCACGTACGTTACTCCATGCACGTTGTCTTTGTTAGCATTGTGGGCATAACTGAATTTGTCCTCCTCCTTGACCGTCTTGTCCATCTGCTCTTCATTACTTTAGACTAACCAGAAAAATTGTGTCTTGTCTAGGGTGACACTGCTTTTCAGTAGCTGAGCCAGGGCAGGAATGCACCTCTTCTTTTTTTTAATTTTTTTTATTTTTTTTAATGTTTATTTTTGAGAGAGACAGAGACAGAATGTGAGTGGGTTGGGACAGAGAGAGAGGGAGACACAGAATCTGAAACAGGCTCCAGGCTCTGAGCTGTCAGCACAGAGCCCGACGTGGGGCTCGAACTCACGAGCTGCGAGATCATGACCTGAGCTGAAGTTGGACGCTCAACCGACTGAGCCACCCAGGCGCCCCACGAATATACCTCTTCTAACTATGGGGCCAGTGCTATATCCAGGACACTACCTTCCCTCAACTCATGCTGCGTGAGAGACAGATGACATCGAGTACACGTTACGTGTGGGAAAGTACTTTGGAAATTGTCTATCAGTAGGATGTTGATCAACAACCAGAATGAGAATGACTTTAACTTCATGGTGCATGAACTGCAGACCACCATGCACAATTGCTCCAGAGGAACTCACATGCCCACCCCTGTTGAGGACCCTTGCTGCCCTAATTATTTAGTTCCAGATACTGTAGACCCCAAGGAAAAATCAATAGCAGTGGCCTCAGAGAGAAGTGATTCCCTCTTTTACTGACTCTGGGACCTTGAGCAAGCTATCTAATCTTTCTAAACCTCTATCTTCTCATCTAGAAAATGGAGATTATGAGTGCCTGCCTTCTGATGGCTGTGAGAATTCAGTGTATGTAAAGCCCTTAGTAAGGGTTTCTAGTAAGTGCTTAAGAAGTGTTAGCCATTGTTAAAGGGTGATTATTTTAAAAGGGTAAATGATGACTCTCAGATATCAAATGAACACGTGTCAAGGATTTATTTAATTCGCTCATTAATGAGATAATCAGTTGGTTGTTACAATCAGGTACCTGGAAGGCTGCACCACACAATGCCTAGTTTTCTGCTGATAACACCCATTAATCATTCTGATCCATTTCAGAATTTTTCACAATTATTTTCTGCATTTTTTTTTTCTTATTGCAAGTTCCTTATTTGCATGCTAGGAATGTTTTGAGGACCAATAAGATAATAGATAGGAAAATTTGCCATATAAGCTGTGATATATTTTGCAAATAGTAGAGTACAAAAGAGACAGGTGAGGCCAACCTGCATTTCAGGCCAACCTCTGATACTTCCTGTGATACTGTGATCTTGAGCAAGTCACAGAACACCTCTTTGCCTATCTTTCCTTAGCTGTAAGTTAGTGTATTTAAGATTCACTGCACAAGGCTATGGTGATGAAGTTACATGTGGGAAAGTACTTTGGAAAATAAAAAGAATGCTATAGAAAGATGGGATGTGATGTTATTGCTCTCAGCTTAGATTTGGTCCATTTTTCTTTAAGAAGAGACTTTAGAATAAGAGATGGAGTGGTGAGTTCTTAAACTCACCAGGTCATTATTACTGCAAGTTGTAAATCACATGGAGAGGTCTTTAACTCAGTAACAGTGATTTATGGCACTACTGTTGATCCAAAAGCACCTCTCCAATATTCACCCACATGTCCTGATGGCTCCAGAGAGAAGTTCATGGTGCCAGCAGTGGTAATGTTGATGCCCATGGGGCCATGTGTCCTTAATTAAACCTGTAAGAACGGTATTTTACTCTCCTCAACCTCTTCCCCCAGTGCTGTCATCCCAGAGTCTCCCCTGGTTATCCTGTAAAAAGAGATTCATTTAACCAGCCTGTGGAGACTCTCAGGAATTTGCATGAATTGGGAAGGAAAAGTCTTTGGCCCAGCACACTCCTTTCCTGGCCCAGTTCTGGGTTTTGTAATTGAGAAGGGATAAGGAGGGTTTGGAGTGAGTCCAGGACCCGACACTGAAAGCATTGAGAGGAGTTGAGCGAGCTCTGGTAGGAGGGGCTAGGACTGCTTCGCCTGGAAAGGAGCAGGCCACAGCGGGACTCTATGGGCAGATGCTTCCACAGAGGCAGTCTTTCCACCATGCCTGCTGCAGAAGAGAGTGACTTTACCTCAAGGGTTATAGTTATGGAGACTGAAGAACTGTCTGCCTAAGCTAGTGAATGCTGTGGACACATTTATGAAGGTTCTACCAAGTTCTTCTCTAGAGATTTTGAAGAACAAGATTGGGTCTCTCTTAATCTGAAATATTACAGAACATGTCTCCCCCACTGCCCTGCCAAGGCAGAGGCTTGATTCAGATATGAAGAAGGGAAAAGCTGAGACAAGGGAACCATACCTGATTGTCCTACCTTGTCTATTGTGACTAACAGAGCCAGGTGAAGGTGGGAGAGAGATTGAGTAACTGAGCTGACTTCCCTGTTTACCTTCCCTTCCCTGTGCCCTGTGAGGGGACCCCAGCATTTGTGACAGCGTTTATCATACTTACTTCCTCTCCTTAGACTGAGCTCTTCAAAGGCAGAGCCTTGGTCTTCACCCCTGTGTCTCCAGCCCCTAACATAATACCTGACACGTAGTAGGGCTCAGCAAATATTTGTTGAATGAGTGCACAGATATGAATAACTCCTTTGACAGGCAGAGGTCAAGTCAACAGAAACCTCAATGCTGGAGACACTGACAGAAACCCCATTTAAAAGCCAGTTGACCAGCCCAACCTGTGAGTGCTATTGAACTGTTCACCATAAAATAGTAAGGGAAGCCTGAGTTCAAACTTCAGCATTCGTAGTGAGACTATTTTCAGCTTTCTCAGAGACAGCATCTGTAAATAATCAGGCAGAAGCCTTTTATAAAACAACACAGAAAAACCTCAAAGACTATTCTAAGGCTGCAACATTTAAACAAGATTTTAACCCATGGGGACGCCAAGATCAACACGGAGCTTCCTGAACATAAAAGCCTGGAATGTCATAGCAGTGTGGGGGCAAAAGCTATGATCGCATTTCCCCTTTTCTAAATTATATACTGCTTAGTGTTAATGTGAGCGGAGGGCTGGGACAGAGACGGCCCTGTGGGTTACGTAAGTAAATCTCCTTGCACCCTCCATCTCAGCTGTAATGCAGCATCCATGGTGACAGTGGTTGGAGGGAGCCACCAGGCTGGCTGGACTGACGGAAGGCAAAAGGTCACTTGTAGGTCATGCTATGATTTAAGTATTTGATGTAATTTATAACTGGGCTTTTGCCCTATGTAGAAAAATGATCAGGGACATTTGTTGTGTAATTTCTTCTCTCACTAGAAGATGTTGTTCTTAAAACTGAGTTTAGTGGCAGCTATGAAAGACCATCTGTAGCACATTCCAAAATCACTTTCTTTTCCTTCCCAATTGGAAAGAGGGACAAGAAACCAAATGAACCCTTTAGCTCTCTCAACCTGCATGATTGTCTCCTGAGGAGGAGACATCTTTCCCTGTCCCTGTATTAGGGACCACATCAGCCAACCTCAATTATAAACAAGTGAAAACAGAGTGCTCCTAAACCAACCTTACTATCAACCTTACTATGTGTGTGGCCAGTATGATATAAAAACCTGCCCATTTCTAAAGTTACCTGCAACGTTACTTCTTAAGGCTCTTCCAGGGAGACCTGCACTAATAATGAGTCGTCATGTCTTGTTACCTGGGCGAGCTAATATTTCAACAACTATCATAACACCTGACAGTTGATACAACTAACTTTAATTCCTTAAATCATTTTAATTCTTTCAATCCAAAAGGATTTTTGAGGTTATTTTCTTAAAAAATAAGAACATTATTTGGAAAAATAGTACACATACTCATTTTAATTCATGTGTTCTGGACTTAAGGATAAGGCTACATCTTCATTTTTGTACTCCTAGTTGGTGTAGTGTTTGGAAGATGGTCTAAGCCCAATAAATATTTTTTGAATCACTGAGTGAGAGGAATATTTACAGAGCAGAAGCCTCTGTGCTGGTTGGCTGTGAGTCCAGTGGTGTCTTCTTTCTGCAAACTCTGAAAATGTGTATAAACAAAAAGATCAGAGTGAGAATTTAAAAAGAACATTTATTATAATTTTCAATAATATGTACTTTTTAAGCTCATGAATACCATATCTGAAATTGTTCATGGACACACATACACCCCCAACACTTCCCATAGGTACATGCTTAGACTGTCACGCATAGACTGTGTGTGAGTGCATGTATATATATCAATGTTTTTTTTTTAAAAAGATACGGAAAATATAGTTAACAATAGTTATCTCTAAAGAAGGAGTAAATTTGGGAAAGATAAAGGGTACTTTCACAATTTAGCTTATATGTTTCTCATTTTTGAATTCTTCCTATGAGTATGCATTTGTATATCTCAGTTCTTAACACGTGGTCTGGCACTTAGCAAACGTTAAATCGATGTTAAACACACACATAAAGTGAATCAGTGAATGGAGTGACATGTAAATTATACTCAAAACATTTGACTTTGAGAGAGTTAGGAGTAGAATGGTGATAAGGAAACTGAACTGAAGACTTAGGAAAGAGAGGGCATCATCTGGGTCTATCAACGAAAGAAGCCATCAGAAATATAGGAACAGTTTTGGGTTGCTATTGATAAATATATTTTCCAATTAAAAAAAAACAAAATGGCCCCAAATTTACTGCCCACTATTAGCAAATAACATAGTATTATGTAGAGTAACATGGTATTACACATAATTGTATGTGTTCCTCTGGGCTTATATATTGCCTGAACCAAAGGCCAATGGCCTGGCAAGAAGGCCACTAACTTTGGTGATCTGTTAACCTGATAGGGCTGGACAGGCATGGCTTCCTGAAGGGCCTTTGTACTCACAGTCCTGTTCAGGTAACGCTGGTTTGCCGCATCAAATAAAGAACTAATGAGACCATCTGGGGAAGGAGACAGCAATCTAGTGGTTCAAGCATCAGTCATTTGGCTGTCCATGAGCTTGATGTCCATGAGCTTGATGTCCAGAAACTGACATGATGCGTGAGAATGTTTAACCCCAATCCAGCTGGCGTGACCCCAATGCAAGAAACCCTTTCTTGGCCCCTCATCTAGGAAATGAGTTGGCAGTATTTAAAAATGCTTGAATGGCAGCTTGGAGTCTATTTGAAGAAGCTGGTAGAAAGATCCCAAATGGCAGGAATGTCCAGATAAGATTACCACCAGTAGTCGGTTGCTGAAATCACTTAAGTATTTTGATCAGGTGAAAAAAGTGCCACTTAGCTTCAGTCTGGGTGGCAGAGAGTCCTTTTAAATGTAGCTACAGCACAGACGTTCTGTGCATTACTCATGCTGTGAAGTACGTGATTTAAGCCACTGACTTCCTAAATTAAAGACACAAAAAGGCAGACATGTAATTCTTTTAATTACACCTCCAAATTTCTCCTACATTCCTTTGAGTTTGTCTCCTGTTTGTCCATGTTTGCCTGTTTGATCAACCTACCAGCAGAAGATGAGCAGCGGTGAAGGTAGAGGATCTGTAAGAGGATAAAAGACTTGACTTAATTTGTTTTCACTGTAGGAAAATGAAGGCAGTGTTTTTGGAAGTTGAGAAGATAAGAAATTTGATTTCTGCTGATAGTGGAGCATTTCAAGGCAGAACTGAGACATAATGTTTGTATGTTTTTTTGCTATCTGCTGTCCACTAACATGGGTTATTAATAAAACATATTTGACATATCACCAGGCAAGAAGGTTCAATTTTATCTTGTATTTCTAGTAAAGTGCAGCCTTCTAACCTTAACATGTAGTTTTCGTAACTCAGCAATAGAGACAGGCTGCACTTTCAGAAGGTTTGTAGTCATGAACAACTTAAAGCTGTGTGTACTTTTTAAAACTATGCAACCATTGGGGCGCCTGGGTGGCGCAGTCGGTTAAGCGTCCGACTTCAGCCAGGTCACGATCTCGCGGTCCGTGAGTTCGAGCCCCGCGTCAGGCTCTGGGCTGATGGCTCAGAGCCTGGAGCCTGTTTCCAATTCTGTGTCTCCCGCTCTCTCTGCCCCTCCCCCGTTCATGCTCTGTCTCTCTCTGTCCCAAAAATAAATAAAAAACGTTGAAAAAAAAATTAAAAAAAAAAATAAAACTATGCAACCATTTAGATATTTATTTGTAGGAACTAATTGAAGTAGGTACTTAGAAAGCCATGTAAGTTTGTTTTCTGCTAGATGACATGAGAAACCGAATTTTGGAATTAAGCAGCTAAGTTTCTCTCCTCTTTCTCACCTGTTCCCCTTTGTAAGGAAGGGGACATGATGACTTCTTTTAC
The DNA here is from genome assembly GCF_018350155.1 of Leopardus geoffroyi. Classification (NCBI taxonomy): domain Eukaryota; kingdom Metazoa; phylum Chordata; class Mammalia; order Carnivora; family Felidae; genus Leopardus; species Leopardus geoffroyi. Next base: position 43,312,313 of record NC_059339.1, read on the forward strand.
TGTCACAGTTTCTGGGTTGGTTTTCTGATTATAATGGGAGACGTGGTAACCCATCTGTACTCCCAGACTAGGCCTCACTGACATCAGTGCACCAGTCTGAAGGTTGTTAGGTCTCTGTGCCAAGAAAAGCCTCTCTGTAATCCCATGGTCATTAAACTAGTGTAACCTCACCCACCCCAGATTTCTCCCCCAGGTACACTTGACCTCAGCTAAGTCTTTGAACATGTAACCCTTTGAGTGATGTTCTAAGAATGTCCATGTTGGATATGGCCTGGTAAGAGAAGGCTACAATCTTTATTGGGGTTTCTGAGGGAAAGGAAGGGCAGAGCAGGATAAATAGGATTGGCTAGTTTGAATAATTTCTGAAGGATTTTGGCAATGGGGATGGTCTCTAGTTGCCTGGTACCTGGCCCTGGGATGATTAAGGCAGAGGAATATTGTATCCAGGGTGAAGGGAACAGAATGAGGAAGTCTGGCTCTGGATTGGTTAGTTTGCATATCAAAGGCATGCTCCCAGCTGGGCCCTTTGCTATCTCCAAGAATTGTCTATCCCCAGGGGAGGGGGCAGTCTCTTTTCAGCTAGAAAGGGTTTTTTTAAGGTGTCAAAACATCATAATGTACAGAAAATAAAAAACATACACACAATACAAATGAATTTAACATATCTGTCTGAATCTTTCTTAGTTACCTTTTGTGGGTTTGCATGAGTATTTGCCAAATTATGTTATAAAGTGATTTGCCTTTAGTGGTCTACATGATTTCGAATGAATGGTACGGTATTTATACAGCCCTAAGTTACTGTCCAATACCAACTTTAACCTCGACTGTGGCAGGCAAGAGCCCTCTTCCCCTCACCCAGAAACTTTTTGAGGGCTTTTATTAGCCTTTTAGACTTCTTTTTTTTCTTTCTTTTTTTTTTTTTTTTTTTTTTTTTCAGATTTCTGCAGAAGAGATTTTAGCCTACATAGATTTTGTTACTTTACAAAACTTAATGAGGCTTTTCCCCTTTTCACCGTACTTGGAAATACTGAGGACTCATTCCAGTTACCCATAATTTCTCAGACACCCACTGGCAGCTAGCCATAGGAAAATGTTTTCCTGTTCTAGGACTGAGGCAACTGTGGGGCTGAAGTTTCATTTTGGTGACACATACACTCATAAATAACCATGAGATATTTTATCATTTCATGTTTGGATGATTTTCCAGTTATCTATTTTATCTATTGCTGTGAAACAAACCACTCCAAAACCTAGTGGCATAAAGCAGTTTATTACTCTTATATCTCTGGTCTGTGGGTTCAGGATTCTGTGCAGCTCGCCTCTGCAGCACCACCCTGGGGTTTCAGCTGGGATCATAGGAATGGCTGGAACTGGAAAACTTGGGGGCAGCAGGGCAGGTCTCTCTCCTCATATGGTCTCTCCAAGTGACTAAGTGCAAGCTTTCTCACAGAACAGCAGCCTCAGGGTAGCCTTCTGACATGGTTGCTCTGGGCTCCAAAAACAATTCTTCAGGAATCAGAAAGGGGAAGCTGCTGGTCTGTTAAGACTGAGCCTGGAAATTGGCAGGCTACAGCATTCTTTCTGCCATATTGGTTAGGTTGGTTAAGTTTTCACAGAGACACCCACACCCCACCCTGCAGATTCCAGGGCAGAGGACAGACTTCACCTCTCAGTTGGAAGATTAAAATCACAAAGAATCTGTGGTTATCTCTACCGCATGGCGTTTAGCATATCGACAAAAAGAAGATTATTTTTATCTCACTCTGTACCTACCTTAGAAAAGTAGATATTCAGCTGTAGCTCATTTCAGAGTTCTCTCTCTATGAAGATTGTTGACTGTTTGATGGAAAAATTTTGACTTCAAACTCAAATTATGACTTGGTAATCATCTAAACTATATACAGCGTATAGTAGGATATCCAAATGTATATCCTTGCACTTATTGGATATTTTCCAAAGAATTTTAAGATGTATTAAATGATTCTTACATCTGTGCTTGAGTATTACTGTCTTCATTTTGTTCATGAGGAAGTGGAGGCTCTGAGTGGTTAAGTGTCCCACATTACATGGCTACTCATGGTGGCAGAGACAGGACCAGAATTAGATTAGCTGCATACTTTTCACTGATGGCATCTTTGTATTCCTTAATATAGATAAAAGGAAGTCAATGACCATGATAAGAACTTTTAATAAATTTCATCATTTTGGGTGTTAATTTCCTGAAATGAAGAAAAGATCTTTGGTTTCAGGTACATGCTTAGTGTTTGACAGCTCTTAGAGACTTTGTCCCACATGCTGATCTCATGAGAGGTATTGTTAAAGCACCATTTTTCAGATGAGGAAACAGAAGTACAGAGAGGTTAAGTAAACTGCTTGTGGATTGGTCACATGGCTGACTGGTAGAGCTAGTGCCCACGCCCAGAACTTGAAACTCTGAATCTTGTCATGTCTACCTCTTGAATCCCCACTCCCCCACACCCATACACCCTGTTTCTTGGCCTTGGAAGTCTTAAGACAGCATACAAATGGCTCAGTTGTATAGACCAGGACCAGCCTTCTCAGGGACAAAAATGGAGGCCTCAGAGGACTGAAAGAGCAGTGAGAGAAAGGCACAAAGAACAGGGCAGCACTGGCATTATTAGAGGAAATGGGAACACTCTAATTGCAGGCAGTTTCAACTTTGACTGTTTCCAGGAAAAGCTAATACTGTTATGATTTCTCCTGATGCATGTGAAATCAGTTGCTATAGCAATGACCAGTGTTTGTTGGAACTTGCTGACAGCAGCAGGCCTTAGGAGTAAAATCTCTCTGTTAATCATGCTTCTGATGCTGATAGTAATGAACTTGGATCCACCATCTCAGCCCCTCTACCATGTCCATTTCCCACCATGATCTCCTGGCCAGAAGGAAGGGCAAGACAAGTCTCTGCTCATGTCACTAGATAGACATGTTGACAATGGCCTTGGGAACATGGTTCAGCTGTGGCCATGTTCTAGGGAAGGGGAGCCAGGCTGATGATAGGGAAAATGAGGAGTTTGGAGACCAAGTCTGAACCGATCTTGGTAAATGTTTGGGTAGATCCAATATCGTCCATACATCTGTAGATGTCACAAAGAGACTAGGAAATAAATTATTTTGTTATTTGTTCAAGCTGAAACAACATTAGCAAACATTTCCATTTTTCCATTGAGTTGTAAGCAGATGTTGGCAGTAAGCTACAGGACACATTTCCCGGTTCCACATTCCTTCCTCACTGCCACAGCGGCCCTCTTTCACTCCTCAAGCTTCTACTTGCGTTGGGATCTCTGCAGTAGCTACTCCCTGTATGAGTATGACTAGCTCCTTGTTATTCAGAGCTCCGCTTAATAACCGCTTCCTGACTTAGTTTTAATTTATTGTTATTGATTTAGGGTTTTTTTAGGTATAATTGACATACGACATTATATTCATTACAGGTATACAACTTAATCATTTGATATCTGTATACACTGGAAAATGATCACCACAAATGAACTAGTTTACATCCATCACCTTATGTAGCGACATTTTTTTTTTTCTTGTGATGAGAACTTTTCAGGTTTGCTGTCTTAGCAACTTCCAAATATGCAATACAGTATTGTTAACTATAGTCATTGTACTATACATTAAATCCCCATAATGTATTTATTTTATAACTAGAATTTTGTACTCCCTGCCTCTGGAAATCACTGGTCTATTCTCTGATTCTATGAGCTTGATTTTTTGTTTGTTTGTTTTTTAGATTCCTTATAAGTAAGATCATATGGTATTTGACTTTCTTTGACTTATTATACTTAGCATAATGCCCTCAAGGTCCATCCAAGTCGTTGCAAATGGCAAGATTTCATTCTTTTTTCTGATTGAATAATAATATGTATGTGTGTGTGTGTACACACACACACACACACACACACACACACACACACACACAGAAGTAGAATTGCTGGATCATATGGTACTTCTATTTTTAATTTTTTGAGGAACCTCTATACTATTTTCCATAGTGGCTGCACCAATTTACATTCCTACCACCAGTGCACAAGAGTCCTTTTTCTCTACATCTTTACCAACACTTGTTATTTCTTGTCTTTTTGAATATAGCCATTTTAACAGATGTGGGGTATTTTATCTCATTGCAATTTTGATTTGTATTTCCTTGAGGATATCTGGTGTCCATCTTTATATCTTCTTTGGAAAAATATCTATTTAGATCCTCTGCCTATTCTTTAATCAGATTTTTTTTTAGTTTTTGTTCGTTTCTTTGTTTTACTATTGAGTTAAAGGAGTTCTTTATATATTTTGGATATTAACCCCTTACCAGATATATGATTTGCAAATATTTTCTCCCATTTCATAGGTTGCCCTTTTATTTTGTTGATGATTTCCTTCACTGTGCAAAGGTTTTTAATTTGGTGTAGTCCTACTTGCTTATTTGTGCTTTTTTTTTTTTTTTAAACATTTATTTATTTTTGAGAGACAGATAGAGACAGAGCATGAGCAGGAGAGGAATGGAGAGAGAGGGAGACACAGAATCTGAAGCAGGCTCCAGGCTCCGAGCTGTCAGCACAGAGCCCCACGCGGGGCTTGAACTCATGAACTGTGAGATCATGACCTGAGCCGAAATCGAGTTGGACGCTAACCGACTGAGCCACCCAGGTGCCCCAGCTTATTTTTGCTTTTGTTGTCAGATTAAAAAAACACAACCTATGTCAAGGAGCTTACACCAGTGTTTTCTTCAAGGAATTTTATGGTTTCAGATCTTACATTCAAGTTTTTAGATCATTCTGAGTTAATTTTTGTGTATTGTGTAAGATACTTTCTAGTTCCATTCTTTTGCATATGGCTGTTCAGTTTGTCCAGTCATCCATCCATCCATCCATCCAATTATTTATTGAAGAGATTGCCCTTCCTCATTGTATATTCTTAGTTTCTTTCTCATAATTGACCATATATGTGCAGGTTTATTTCTGGTCACTCTGCTCTGGTCTTTTGATGTGTGTCAGTTTTATGTCAATACCATACTGTTTTGATTACTGTGGCTTCAAAATATAGTTTGAAATCAGGGAGCATGATGCCTCTAGGTTTCTTCTTCTTTTTAAATTTGCTTTGGATATTCGCATCTTTTGTGGTTCCACACAAATTTTAGTATTGTTTATTTCTGTGAAAAATGCCATTGGAACTTCAATGGGGATTGCATTGACTCTATAGATTTTTTTGGGTAGTATGGGTTATTTTATTTTATTTTATTTTATTTTATTTTATTTTATATGGACATTATAACAACATTAACTCATTGAATCCATGAACACAGAATATTTTTCTATTTATTTATTTCCATTAATTTCTTTCATTAATGTCTTAAAGTTTTCAGTGTACAACTCTTTCACCTACTTGGTTAAATTTATTCTTAAGTATTTTGTTCTTTTTGATGCCGTTGTAAAGGGGATTGTTTTCTTAATCTTTTTCTGATAGTTTGTGATTACTGTATAGAAATGGAACAGATTTTTGTATCGTGCAATCTTACTGAATTCATCCATTAGTTCTAACACTTATTTGGTGGAGTTTAGTGTTTTCTATATATAATACCACATCATCTGCAAATGACAATTTTCTTCTTCCTTTCCAATTTGGATGTCTCTTATTTCCTCTTCTTGCCTAATTGCCCTGGCTTGGATTTCCAATATTATGTTGAATAAAAGTAGTTAGAGTATACATCCTTATCTTATTCCTGATCTTAGAGGAAAAGCTTTCAGCATTTTACCATTGAGTATAATGTTAGCTGTGGGCTTGTCATATGTGGCCTTTATTATGTTGATATACTTTCCCTCTATACATACTGTTGAGAGTTTTTTATTGTTAAATTTTCTCAAATGCTTTTCTGCATCTATTGAGATGATCATATGATTTTTATCCTTCATTTTATTATGTGATGTATCATAATGATTGATTTTTGTGGAGTTGAACCATTGTGCATCCCTGGAATAAATCTTACTTGATTATGGTGTATGATCCTTTTGATATATTATTGAATTCAGTTTGCTAATATTTTATTGGAGATTTTTAGATTTATGTTCATTAAGGATATTGATGTGTGATTTTTTTTTTTTTTTTTTTTTTTTTTTTTTTTTTTTTGCTGCCATACATGTCTGGTTTTGGTATCAGGGTAATGCTGGCCTTATAAAATGAGTTTGAAAGAACTCTCTCTCCTTCTATTTTTTTGGAAGAGTTTAAGAAGGATTGGTATTCTTTGGATGTTTGGTAGAATCACTAGTGAAGCCATCTGGTCCTGGACTTTTGTTTGTTGGGAGGTTTTTGATTACTGATTCAGTTCCTTACTAGTAACCATTCTTTTCAGATTTTCTGTTTCTTCATGATTCTGTCTTGGCAAGTTATATGTTTCTAGGAATTTATTCATTTCTTCTAGGTTGTCAGGTAGTAGTCTTTTACAGTCCTCTGTTATTACCGTGGTAGCAGTTGTAATGTCTTCTTCATTTCTGATTTATTTATTTGAGTTTTCTCTCTTTTTTTCTTGGTGAGCCTAGCGAAAGGCTTGTCAATTTTATCTTTTTCAGTGAACCAACTCTTAGTTTCATTGATCTTTTCTATTATCTTTTTAGTATCTATTTTATTCATTTCGGCTCTGATATTTATTTCTTTTCTTCTACCAATTTGTACTTTGTTTTTCTTTATCTATTTCTTTGAGGTATAAAGTTAGGTTGTTTGAGATTTTTGCTTGTTTTTTTTTTTTTTTTTGAGATAGTATTCATTGCTATGAATGTCTCTTAGAACTGCTTTTATTGTATCTCATAAATTTTGGTTTGTTGTATTTGCATTTTTATTTGTTTCAAGGAATTTTTAAATTTCTTCTTCAACCCATCAGTAGCATGTTGTTTAATCTTCACATAGTTGTGAATTTTCCAGTTTTCTTGTAATTAATTTCTACTTTTACACCATTGTGGTCGGTAAAGATGCTTGATATTATTTCAGTTCTTCTTAAATTTATTAACACTTGACCTAAGATATGATCTATCCTGAACATAGTGAATGTTCCATGTGCCCTTGAGAAGAGTGTGTGTTCTATTGCTTTTGGAGAGAATGTTCTGTATATATAGGTTAGGTCCATCTGGTCTAACATGTTGTTAAGGCAGATGTTTCCTTGTTGTCTTTTCTGCCTAGATGATCTGTTAGCCTCCTGATTTCTGAAGGACCCAATGTAAAGTAGCCACTTTGATTCTCAGTGTAATACTATTTGAAATTTTCATGTTATTTTATTTATTTTGTGTTTCTTCCCAGCCCCCATACTCTGTCTCAGAGGCAGGTTCATGGAGAAGGGACCTTGTCTGTTGGTCACCACTAGAACCCTGAGAACAATGCCTAGTTACTGCAGTTCTTTAAACCAGGTATACTTTCCCACACATCAATACCTTTGCACATGCTGGACCCTCTACCTGGAGTGCCCTTTTCCTCCCTTCTTCTTTCTATAACCCCCCAATTTGTTTACCAAACTTTATCTTGTGCTGTCCAGAATGTGGGCAAGATGAATGTTCTAACTTTAATTTTATTATTACTATTACTATTACTACTACTACTATTATTATTATTATTATTATTATTATTATTATTTACATACTTTAGGTGAAGAGATCTGTCACTCTGATTGTTAGAGCAAAAGATCTATCCTCTGATTAAGGACTTCAGTCTTCACTAGAGCTGGTACTTTCCCATGACACATTCAAGAGAAGCATGTGAACAGTGCCTGCACAGCAGGTCATGGAAGAGTCCCAAAGCCTCATTGTGTGGATGGAAATTTGAAGTTATCTCCCTGCTCTTAACAGGAGAAATTCCCTACTAGAGAGGAGACACAGAAGCCACTTTCAATGGCTTGTGAAGTTCTTGTAGGATATAATAACAAGATATTTAAATAAAATGTTGGGAGAGCAGTTAGAGATGTATAACTCCTAGATATTGTGACAGTGTCTCTCAGTACATCCCTTTTCAACCTCTGATTTTATTCATCTTTCTTTTCTTTTTTTCCTCTACATCAGATAATCTCATGAAACTCAGTTCTGCTTAATGTTGGAATCATCTACAATAACCAGCATGTGATAAGTACTTTACTAGATATTCCTGGCTGCTCTTTGTTAGCTTTTGCTTTTTCCTTAAACAGTTCTCAAACTGAATTTTTTGTGGGTCAGTACATGTAACATGTTCATTTTGAAATTTGATCTGTTGGACCTTCTTGTTTCTTTAACAGCAAAAAAAAAGGAACTGGAGAATCTAGAGTTTTAAAAGTCATCTCTCCACCCTAAAAATATTTCACCCACATCTCCTAGCATGATGATAACTCAGTTGAGGGCAGTGAAAATCAGTAGCCTGACCAGGAACTAGTGCTGTTGATTATCATTTCTTATTTATTTTTTTTCAGTCCAACTTATTTTAAGCCTAACGTATTCAACACCAGAGTATTTAGTAGTTGAAGAAAGACAGATGTGAATTACAACATAATTAGGTTCATATGTCAGGATGATAGGCAACTGAATAAACCTCCATGTTATTGCACATTTATCCAGAAAAGCTGTGCTAATTATTCTATTTTTCTGGGCCTCCATTTCTTATCTTCAGATTAACAGATCAAACTAGTTGATAATTAAAAGTTCTTCTACCTCTAAGGGTCAGCGTTTGCATGAGTGTTTATTTTTTGCTTGTTTTGTTTTGCTTTTGCTTACTTTCCTTACTAGTTTGCAAGTCACCTCTGAAGCATTAAATTTTAACTTAAATTTTGTTTTGAAATCATTGTAAATTCTTATGCAGTTGTAGGAAATAATACAGAGTAAGCTTGTGTATCCTTTACCCAGTTTCCCCCAGTGGTAACATCTTGCAGAACTATAGGACACTATCACAACCAGGATTTTGGCAATGGTAGAGTCAAGATACAGAAAATGTCCTTTGTCTCAAGGTTCCCACACATTTCCCTTATGTAGATAGCTTTACTAACTTCCTTCCCTTCCACCTTCTCGTAATCCCTGGCAATCACTAATCAGTAGTCCGTTTCTATAATTCTGTCATTTCAAGAAATGTATAAATAGGATTGTACTATATGTAACCTTTCATGGTTGACTCCCCCCCCCCCACACACACACACTGAGCATTCTGTGTAGCCTCATTAAGATTGTTGTGTGTATCAGTACTTCCTTCCTTTTTTATTGTTGAGTAATATTCCATGGGATAGTCATTCATTCACTGAAGGACATCTGATTTGTTTCCAGTTTGTGGCTATTATGAATAAATCTGCTATAAACATTCATTTACAGATTTTTTTTGTGAACATAAGTCTTCCCTTTTTTTCTGGGATAAATGCCAAAGGAATGCAATTCCTGGATCATATAGTATTTGCATATTTAGTTGTTTAAGAAACTCCCAACTTTTTTTCAGAGTGACTGCACTGTTTTACATTCCATTCACATTCTAGAGTGATCTAGTTTTTCCACACCCTCACTAGCATTTGGTGGTATCACTATTTTTTATTTTAGCTATTTTGATAGATGTGTAGTGGTATATATTATGGTGGTTTTAATGTACATTACCGTCATGGCTAGTGATGGTGGATATCTAATGGCTGATGATGTTGGATATCTTGTAATTTACATGACTCTAATGGCTGCTGATGTTGGTTTTAATTTACATCATTCTAATGGCAGATGATGTTGGATGTGCTTATTTGCCATCTGTCTATCTTTTTGGCAAAATGTCTCTTCATGTTCCTTTGAATGTCTCTTCATGTTTGCCTATGTTCCAATTGAAAAATTTTGGGTTTTTTTTTTTTTCTTGAGTTTCTGAAAATGCCTTATACATTCTATATTAGTTCTTTGTTTGAATATATGGTTTGCAAATATTTTCTCCCTCTCTCTAGCTTGTCTTTTCAGCTTCTTAGATAACAGGACTTTTTTCCAAAGGCAAAGGTTTTAATTTTGGTGAAGTTCAACTTACCAGTTTTTTTTAAATGTATTTTGCTTTTCGTGTAAAGTCTAAGAACTCTTTACCTAACTAAAGAGCCTAAAAATGTTCTTCTATTACTTTTTCTTTATAAGTCTTTTGTTTTATGTTTAAGTCCGTGATGCATTCAAGTTAAGTTTTATATCAGGTGTGAGAATTGCTTGTCAGTATCCAATTGCTTCAGCATAGTTTGTTGGAAATGCTAAATTTCCTCTATTGAATGGCTTTTGTGCCTTTGTCAAAAATCAGGTGGGCATGTTTGGGGTCTGTTTCTGGGTTCTCTGTTCTGAATCACGTGTGCAGTACAATCTTGATTACTGTAGTTATATAAAGTTTTGAAATAGGGTAAATTGATTCCTCTGATTTGATGATTCCTTTTCAAAATTGTTTTAGCTATTTCAATTCCTCCACTCCTTTTTGGGAGTTTTTAAATTATGAATTCATGGGGTGCCTAGGTGGCTCAGTTGGTTGAGTGGGCGACTTTGGCTCAGGTCATGATCTCACGGTTCGTGAGTTCAAGCCCTGTGTTGGGCTCTGTGCTGACAGTGCAGAGCCTGCTTTGGATTCTCTGTTTCCCTCTCTCTCTGTCCCTCCCCTGCTTGCACTCACTCTCTCTCTCAAAAGTGAACAAACATTTAAAAAGTAAATAAATTAGGGGCTCCTGGGTGGCTCAGTCAGTTAAGTGTCCGACTTCAGCTCAGGTCATGACCTCAGCATTCGTGAGTTTGAGCCCGTGCCCCACATCAGTCTCAGTGCTGACAGCTTAAATCCTGGAGCCTGCTTCCAATTCTGTGTGTGTCTCTTTCTCTGCTCCTCCCCAGCTTGCATTCTGTGTCTCAGAAATAAGTAAACATAAAAATTTAAATAAATAAATAAATAAATAAATAAATAAATAAATAAATTCATTTTCCTCAATACATATAGGAATACATATATTATTTCATGTTAAGTGGGTTGTGGTAGTTTGGGTTTCTTTGAGGAATTTGTTCATTTCATAGAAGTTGTCAAATTTATTCATGTAGAATTGTTCTTAATATTTCTTTATTATCCTTTTGATGTCTGCTGGGTCTGTAGTGATATCCCATTTTTTTCCTGATACTGTTGGTAGTTTACATATATATTTTTTGTCGATTCCACTGAAGTGAATTTTTTGTCACTTTTATTATCTTGGCAAAGAACCAGCTCTTCAGTTTACTATTTTCTCTACTGTTTTTGCATTTTAATATTCATTGGTTTCTGCTCTTATCTTGATTATTTCCTTCCTTCTGCTTGCTTTGGGTTTATTTTGTTTCTTTGTAGGTTCTTGAGCGGGGAGCTTAGATTATTGATTTCAGACTTTTCTTCTTCTTTTTTAGTTTATCTATTTTGAGAGAGAGAGAGAGAGAGAGAGAGAGAGCATGAACTAGAAGGGGTAGAGAGAGAGGGAGAGAGAGAATCTCAAGCAGGCTCTGTGCTCTCAGCATGGAGCCTGACGCGGGGCTCAATCCCACAAACTGAGAGACCATGACCTAAGCTGATACCAAGAGTTAGATGCTCAACCAACTAAACCACTCAGGTGACCTTCTCCTTTCTAATGTATATATTTAGTGCTGTATATTTTCCTCTCAGCCCTGATTTAGTTGTGTCCCACAAATGTTGATATGTTGTATTTTCATTTTCATCAGTTCAATGTATTTATTTCACTGAAATTTCCTTTTGACACATGGATTACTTAGCAGATTGTTATTTAGTGTCAGTGTTTGCAAATTTTAGTGTTATCTTTCTGTTACTGATTTCTAGTTTGATTCCATTGTGATCAGAGAACACACTTTGTATGATTTCAACTCTTTTAAATTGATGATGTTTGTATTATAACTCAGGATTTGGTCTATCTTGATATACGTGCTGTGGGCACTTGTAAAGAATGTATATCCTGCAGTTGTTGGGCAGAGTGTTCTAGAAATTATAATTAGACCCTGTTGGTTGTTGATGGTGTTGAGTTCTTCTATGTCCTGCTGATTTGCTGTTGAAAATCATTTTCGAGGTGCCTGGGTAGCTTGGTGGGTTAAGCGTCTGACTTCAGCTCAGGTCATGATGTCATGGTCCGTGGGTTCAAGCCCTGCATTGGGCTCTGTGTTGACAGCTCAGATCCTGGAGCCTGCTTCGGATTCTGTGTGTGTCTCTCTCTCTGCCCCACCCCCATTCACTCTCTGTCTCTCAAAAAATAAATAAATAAACATTTAAAAAAAACTTAAAAGAAAATCAATTTCAACCAATTGTTGAAAGAATGGTGTTAAATTTCTCAACCATAATTCTTAAGTTGTTTATTTCTCCTTTCAATTTTATCAGTTTTTGCTTCACATATTCTACAGTTCTGGTGTTTGGTGCACATACACTTAGGATTTCCAAGTCTTGTTGGAGTGACCCTGTTATCATTATGTAGTATCCCTCTCTGTCTCTGGTCATTTTATTTTCTCTGAAGTCTACGTTATCGGATAGTAATATAACCACTCCTGCTTTCCTTTGATAATATTTGTCTGATGTATCTTCTTCCATCCTCTTACTTGAATATACCTTCCTATATTGCTATATTTGAAATGAGTTTCTTGTAGATAACATATTCTTAAGTAACACTTTTAAATATGCTCTGCCATTCACTATCTTTTAATTGGTTTATTTAGATTGTTTGCACTTAATGGATTTATTGATATGTTAGGGCTTACGTCATCTGTTTTATTTTTTTTGTCATTATTCTCTGTTTTCTTTTGTTTTTTCTTTTTTTTTTTTTTTTGCTTTTCAGTGGGTTATTTGAACATTTTTTAGAATTCCATTTTGACTTATTCATAGTGTTTTTGGGTGTATCTTTTCGTATAGCTTTCTTTTGGTGGTTGCTCTAAATACTATATTGTGTATCTACATAGTTTATCACAGCCTACTGCTATTTTCTTTTTACCAATTCAAATGAAGTGTAGAAACCTTACCTCCCTTTACCTTTCTCCATTTATAATATACTTGTCTTAAATAGTTCATCTACATACATTTGGAACCAAATCAAACAGTCCTGTTAATTTTGCTTCACCATCAAACATAATTTAGAAAACTCCAAAGGAAGATAAAAGTCTATTGCATTTATCTTTTTTTTGTTTACTGTCTCTTCCTTCTTGATGTTCCACAGTTTCTTTTATGTTTAGAGAACTTTCTTTAGCTGTTCTTTCAGAGTGGGTCTTTTAGCTACAATTTTTCTTGGTTTTCCTTCTTCTGAGAGTGTCTTCATTTCTCCATTCCTTCCTAAAGTATGTTTTTTCAAGGTATAGGATTCTGTATTCACAGTTGTTTTCTCTCAGCACTTGAAAAATCTTGTTCCCCCTTCCATATTCTCAGATGAGAAAACCACTGTTGTGTGAATTGCTTTTCCCCTGTAGGTAAAGTGTTGTTTCTCTCTTGCTGCTTTCAAAATATTTTCTTGTCTTTTGTTTTCAGAAGTTTAATGATGATGTGTGTTGGCATAGATTTCTTTGGCTTTATCCTGGTTGGGGTTCACTCAGCTTCTGAACTTGTAGGTTCTGTCTCTTGCCAAATTTGAGAAGTTTTCTCAGCCATTATTTCTTCAAGTACTTTTCTAGCTCCTCCTTCTTTCTCTTTTCCTTCAAGACTCTGCTGACATGAATGTTGGATTTTTCTAACAGGTTCCTGAGGTTCTCTTCATTTTCTTTTTAATCTATTTTCTCTCTATTCAGATGGGTAGCTTTTATTCTTCTGTCTTCCAGTTCACTGTTTCTTTCCTCTGTTCCGTCCATTCTGCTGTGGAGCCCTTCCAATGAGCTTTTTATTGTAGTTATTACATTTTTGTTTGTTTGAAGTTTCCATTTCATTTTTCTTTAGGTCATCTGGTTTTACACTTAAACTTTCTTTTTCTTTTCTAACTTTTTAACTTGTTTCATTTGAAATATATTCATAATTGCAATACAAGAAGCAATTTATAGAAGCAATTTATAATGGCTGCTTTAAAATCTTTGTCAGGTTATCCTAAAATCTCTTGTCATCTCATTACTGGCAGCTGTTGATTGTTATTTTTTACTGAGTTTGAGATTTTTCTGCTTATTGGTATGACAAGTGATTTCAATTGAAACTCAGTTATTTTCATATTATTTTATGAGACTCTGGATTTTACTGAAACCCTGTTTTAAACTGGCTTTCTTGGGCCTTCGGCAGAAGAAGGCGTGAGCATTGCCTCATTACTGTTTAGGTGGAGGCAGACATGCAGGTCCCCTACTCAGGCTGTGTTGACACTTGAGGGGTGTCATTCTTGTTCACTATTATCATTGCTCATTATTAAGCATTATTGCTGGACAGGGGTGGAGGTTCTCCTTTGACACCACAGGCAGGGTGGCCTCATTATCACTAGGCTATAATGAAAGTCCTGACACCACCACCACCCCACTGCGGGTATTTGGGCACCTTATTACAGCCTCACAAGGGTGGAAGTCTAGGCTCCCCACCTGGGAGGTTGGGTCACATTTTTTGTGTGTGCAATGTTTAGCTGGAGCACAGTGTTTTGTTTTGTTTTAATTTTTTTTAATGTTTATTTATTTTTGAGACAGAGAGAGACACAGCATGAGCAGGAAAGGGGCAGAGAAAGAGAGGGAGACACAGAATGTGAAGCAGGCTCCAGGCTCTGAGCTGTCAGCACAGAGTCCGACGCGGGGCTCGAACTCACGAACCATGAGATCATGACCTGAGCCGGACACTTAACTGACTGAGCCACCCAGGCGCCCCTGGAGCACAGTGTTTATTAATTTAAAAGTTTACTACCTTGCAAGGCTGCCCCTTTCCAAAGCAGGTTTTGTTGGGGGTATTTGACATACAAAGAAATAAGAACAACGCACCACTGTGTTGTTCCATGTGTCCTGAGTTCTCTAACTAGTCTGCCTTCTCCTTCCTCTTACAGTGTCACATTTGTTTAATATTTGACGTCCAGGGTTTCATTTTTACTTAGTAGGAAAAACGAGAGTAAGTGCATCCACTTCATCTCCCTGGAAGCTGGAAGTCCTGGAGCTTTAGTTTTAGTCAGCTTGGTTTTCAAGCTCAATATTGTACGAACACGCAGTACCACTTAACAAACCAGAAGGACACCAAACCACCTGCAGGAAACATTTGTTTCTTGGGTTTATGCAAGAGGAAAAGTGTCTACCGCGTGCTTGGTACTTTATGCATAATTTCACTTAATCCTCAAAAATAATGCTACAGGGAGGGTATTTATTAACCCTATTTTGCAGAGGTGAGAACTGAAGTTTAGAGAAATTAAGTAACTTGTTCCAGATCGCACAATTTAGTAATTTGCTGACATTTTCCTTCCACCACATGCCTCACTCAGCTTGTTAACTCAGCCAGGACAGAGATGATCTTTCCTGCTTCTTTTGCATGTGCATACCTAATAAATCCCATGCAACTCCACATCAGTTTTCAGTTAGGTGAACCGTATTCTTATAGGTGTGGTTGTTGTGTATAAATATAAATACACCTGCATAGTTAGAGAGGAGTCTTATACTAACAGTAGGAAACTAATAAATACCTATTGGATCAAATCAGTGAGAGAACTCACCATGTTAGTGTGTTCCAGTATTGCTATGTAAGTTGTGCCTGCAATGTAATAGACTGATTTCATAAGTAAATACATATGTAAAAAATCATAAGTAAAAGAAGTCATTGCCACTCTTTATAGGAATGCTCACATTTTGGGGAAAGGAAACATTTCTTTAAGAACTTAAAAACATTTGTCTGCTAGCAGAATATCCAAATGATATTCTTTTGGTTTTGAAGAATCATTGCTCCATTTAAGGTTAATAAGCTGATAATAATTGTCAAACACGATCATTTCTGAGTTAGGCATTGCAAGCCTTATTTTAGTGTGAATTAATTTGTGGCAAAATTATTTTTTGAGGGGCTTTGGACACATTACTGATTTTAGACCTATTTCCTGTCTCTGAAATTTGACTTAAAGAAATCATCTTCATCTCTTTCTTCCCTTTTATTTTCCCCCATTTTTTCCCTCAATATTTGGCAATACTTGAATTCCTTGGAGAGTTTCAACTTTGAGACAGCTATGAATAATTCAAGTTTAATCCTGCATTCATACCTTTTCAAGTTCAAAATCTGACATCTTTTTTTTTTCTGTTTATGAACCACAGGAGTTTTTGGTACAAGATAGTGATTGAAAAGAAAGACTGCTAAAAGAGATGTGGTATGTGATGTATTATTTATGTACTGAAAACATAGATGGGATTACATGTATGATGGTAACGTTTTCGGTTCTCAAGTTTTAATAATACTTGATCCCTGCTGAGTTTAGAGGAAGAGAATGGCCTTTGCTGGTATCCTGTCAGGGTCGGGCATTGTGCTGACCTTCTAAGAGTGTCGACTCAGCCATCATTATCCCTAGTTTACCAGTTAGGAAATGGGGGTTGCGGGGGATTTGTGAGAGGCTAAATAACTCTGTGGTAGAGCTGGGATTGAACCTAAGTCTTTCAGACCCTGAAACCCATACACTTTCCAGGATACATTCCCCACGCCAAGCTGGAAAATCCTCTTATGCTGAAAACCAAAGAAATTGACTTAACCTCTTGCATTCTGAAGAAGACCTACTAAAAATTCATCTCCTAGGCTAGTGCCAGCAACTGGATTCCATCTGTTCATCATTTCTCCAACCATTTATTGTATTCCTTTTAGTCCAGAGCTTTGCAATTATGACCACATATCAGATCATTGGGCAGGTGTTTTTGTTTTTGGGGGTTTTTTAATTATGTCAGGCTCCATTTCACAGAGGTTCTGATTTTTGGCCCGAGATGGGGCCCAGACAGCTATTTCTAAAGTCCCCAGGTGACTCTGATATGCAGCCAGGATTGACACCTCGCAGTCTCCTTGCTCCCTGTAATCTGTAAGGTCACTTTCTGTGATGGTCAAATCTCATGTGTCTATTTGATTGGGCTGTGAGGTGCCCAGACATTTGGTCAAGTATTTATTCTAGGTGTGTTTGTAAGAGTGTTTCGGAATGAGATTAACATTTGAATCAGTGGACTGAATAAAGCAGATTGCCCTCCCTGATATGAGTGGCCATCTACAATTAGTCAAAGACCTGAATAGAAGAAAAAGGCTGACCCTCTTGGGAGTAACTGGGTCCTTCTGTCTGACTGCCTTGAGCTGGAACCTTGGTCTCTTCCTGCCTTTGACTGAACTGAAACACTGGTGTTTCTTGGGTCTCAACTGGCTTTCAGTCTGACATCATCAGCTCTCCTGGGTTATAGCTTGCCAAAGGCCAGTCTTGGGACTTCTCAGCCTCTATAATTCCACAAGCCAATTCCTTATAATAAATCTCTCTATACACATATGCATATCATATTTTAACTAAGACTTCTTGACACCTTTTCCATCTCTGAGATTTTTCATACTTTATGTCCTTCTAGATATCATAAGGAGAGCTTTTTTGAAATGGGGTTGGATGGGCATTTCTTTAACATTCTTTAACATTCCACCTCAATATTGATGCTGGGGATGCAGTTCAGCCACAGGAAACTCACATTCCTGCCCCTGTGCTTCCCTCAACCAGCTTGATCTGATTCTTGGCCTCTACACTTATGTTCTTCCAGCAGAAGCAGCTGTGAAATCAAGGAACACAATACCTTGCTATCAAAACACAGCCTAGATAAAGTGGCCTCAACACAGGAAGAGCAGCCTGGGGGATAAAGGCACCTTATGGTACCTATTGTGTTTTTTTTTTTTTTATTGTTGTTCGTTTGTTTCTTAAATATAATTTATTGTCAAATTGGTTTCCATACAACACCCAGTGCTCATCCCAACAGGTGTCCTCCTCAATGCCCATCACCCACTTTCCCCTCTCCCCCAACCCTCATCAACCCTCAGTTATGGTACCCGTTGTTAACGCACACTAGTTGTCCCTCCTGGTGGTCTGGATCAATCTGCTCAGAGTGTTGGCCAGATACCCAAATCTGAACTTGGCATCTAGAGTCAACACTGAGTGGGGAGGTGACTACCCAGAGATACAAGAGCAAAATGAACCAAAGAGGGGTACAGGCCAATCCTAGAGAGCACTGAGGGCCAGGCTAGTGTCCCATGCCAGTCCAAGGGGCAAGCAGGGAGCCAGAGAGGGAAGAAAGGTCGAAGGTCAGAGCCCAGTAGATGTGGCCAGAGGAGAATAGGATGGGGTGGGGTGAGAGGGAGATGGGAAGGTAAACCAGATGTTCCCATCATTGCATATCTGATTCATTCATATTGACTGCCAGCCATATGGCCATGAATAAATCAGTTTGGTTGAAAGTCCTGTGTTGGAATGGCTATTTTTTTTAAGTTTTTATTTTGGAAGAGAGAGAGAGAGTGAGTGAGTGCAAAGTGGAGGAGGGGCAGAGAGAGAGGGAGAGAGAGAATCCCAAGCAGGCTCCTTCAGCGTGGAGCCTGATGTGGAGCTTGATCTCATGAACCATGAGATCATGACCTGAGCGAAAACCAAGAGTCAGACGCTTAACTGACTGACGCTCAGGCGCTCCTGAGTGGCTACTTTTTCATCCAATTTTTACAGCCCCATCCTTAGTTCCACTTTATATTAAGATGTGGCTCCATCTGTCTTTTGAATATTTCATTTTATTCAGTAACACAAGTTCATGACTTGGTCAAAAAAAAAAAAGCCTTGGTTTATAACACCATAAGCCAGTGCCTCATAAATTTCTATCACACTGATCATATCTTTAAATATATGAAAGGCACTTTGGGATTCCATATTGTTAGAGTAAATTTTAATTTATTTTAGTATCTTGTAAATCGCTGGCAGAGGAGTGATATTCTTGTTTTATCATTTGCTTCCCCCCCTCTCCTTTTTCCAAACTTTGAAAAACAATTGCTAATAAACAGAGCCATAGGAATTATTCTGGTTCAAGGGAATAAACGGATTTTGAGAGATCAGAAGTCACCGAAGTTTATCTAGGGCTGCTTTCATGACTGTATCCTACCAGCACATCAGGGCTGCCGTGTGTGAAGATAAAAGCATCAGAGTTTCCATGTCGTGCTTAATTTTCAGATGGTTTTGCTATTCTCATTTTACCTAAAGTAAATTTAAAAACCCAACTAGGAATACATTTGGGGAAAAAAAGGAAGATGCCCTGGGTTGGATCTTGGAGTCCTTCCAGTTCTATAGCAGCAAAAGAAAACCTCTTCCAACCCCTCCCCCCCTTTTTTTAGAACCATAGGTATGTGAGAACAAAATGTAACCATCCCTTTTTCATGTTTGCTTGGCTTCAGGGGAATGAGAAGGCTGCCCAGGGACCTGAAAAAATTGGGACCATAGAGAGTATGGACATTTTAGATTTGAAAAGATAACTTGTCTTTTAGTTTTGTCCAAGCTGGATACTTTTGTCAGCTCCCCACTTTGGTTAGCTAATGGAAATACAACTTTTTAATCTTTTTGTCTCCATTTATCTTTTGGATTGAAATTTCCAGCAGAAATTAGATTGATAGGTTTTCATTCCAAGCTGTTTTTTCAGAAATTTGGATAGTAAAGAGTCACTGAAGGCAAAAGAAGCTACTCTTTGCTTCATATTCTGTTGTTTTATGCATTTTTATAAGTGGTATTAGCACACACAGTGCTGTATTGGAAGGTTTGGCAAATGGGTGCTGTTAGTCTGGATTTTCCCACTCTGGGCATCAGAATCTTGTCTTTTATAGGCACCTGTGTCTACCCAGGTCATATGTTTATTTACAACAACCTCTGAAAGGTTGTTTTTTTTTTTTTTTTTAAACCCAGGGTCTGTATGAAGACAGCAAAGGAATTTCTTGGGAGTGATTAAAAACACACCCTCTGATAAGTAAGGACCTTATACAACTTGTGTAGACACCACAAACCATAAAGAAGAGAATGGGTTTTGCTATCAGTTGCTGGTTCCATATCCCTGAGGATTTGGTCACCCTTAGTGGGGCTCTGCTCCCGTCTGAGTCCTTTCTATCATGATCTTGTCTCACTTGGTCTGGTTTGCACTTCTTACCTCAAGGTCTTTCATAAGCTGGTTACACATAGCTGTTAGTCTTTGTTTCTTAAAGTTTAGCTCTTAAGAAGCAAGTATTTAAAAGTCCTCCAAGGATTAGCATTCTTCTGAATGCTAAGGCTACAGATGGGGAGTTGAAAAGTCCTTTTGAAGGGCAGAGTAACTTAACCCTTAAAGAAGTGAACATGGACTGCTCGTTGTCAGAAGCACCAACACTATTTAACACTATAGACTCTCCCCCAAATTGGCAACTCAGGCCATAGTTGTTTAATCACTTTGTGCCCAGTACACGTTTCCTGCTTTTGTGCACACCTAATCCACCAAGTTCTCCCACGCACACACCCGAAAGCAAGGAACAGACGTTCACTGCTGCCCATGGTGGGGGATGGGGGTGGCAGTGGAATTGTGTCAGCCATGGAAATAGCCCTAATTCAACTACTGCTAAGACGGCAACTACTTTATTATGTGAAAGTAGAAGTTCTGGATCTTTTAGATTACAGGAGATGAGACATGGGCATCTTCTATACCTCACTTCTGGTTCATCTTTGTGTCATCTGGCCAGGCTATCATAAGTTCCCTCTTTCATACAGTTACATTGCAGCTTTGCTCCACCACAGTCTGCTAAGACATGATTCTGACTAGAATGGAATTACAGAGTCACGCAACAAACCTGAAGGTGTCCTGAAGGTTGTTGAATATCCAACTCTCATTGTATAGGTGAGGAAACCATGAAGTGCGGTGAAGCAGCAGTTGGACTCAGAATGTATTAACTGTGCTTTCCAGTGTTTAGATCTTTCTGCTGGTGTAACGTAGAGGAGGACTTTGTCAGAGCTAAGTGTTGGGTCTTTCAAGAAGCCACCCATCCCTTTCAGGCCACCTCGGGTCCTCTGAGTTCCAGACCATCATGTAACACAGCTAGTTTTCAGCCTTCCTGTCCCTGGACCCTGAAGAAAGAAGGTTTGAAGCCTGCTGTGAAGTCTTATGCAATATGATGTGGCCAGTGCCATGCCTCCAGGAATTATACAGAAGCAAGTATTTGAGCATATTCCTTTGAGGTACTTTGTGGAGTATCTGTAAAGGATAAGATGGCCCAGCTTCATAAACAAGAACATTGAGATGCCAAGAGGATGCACAGTGGAGCTAAGCCAAGTGCTAGCATTGGCCCCACCCACGACACCTGGAGACTTTTGATCTGAGATCACAAAACACTGAGGACAAGTCCTTGGTGACAATTAGAAAGTATCTTTTCTGTTGATAATAATTGTACTTTCATGAGCAGCTAAGGCGCCAAGGACCATTTGGCTTTTTGAAAACCTGGTCTGTTTCCCTTGGAATAGAGGTTGAATCCCTGTAAGGAAGCCAAAGGTAACTGCATTGCTTTGAGTGGCGGAGTTACTGGAGATTTTACAGAGGAATTATTTAAAAGGCCAGCTGGTGTGAACTGGTTACAGATCTGAAGAACTATAATGCAAATACAAATATTTTATTTCACTCATGAATAACTAATTTTAGATACCTAAATACTAAGAAGGTTGAAGCAAGCCTGAGTGCAGATAGTATTGAAAAAAAGCACATGTTTGTGGCTCCTAGGTAAGAATTGTTGTTTCATGATTAGAAGACATTCATGTGCAAGATAGTCTACATTCCATTAGCCCCTGCCTCCAGAGGCTCTAATGAGATTGATGTTCCCATGTAGATAAATTCCAAGGAAATAAAATTCCATTAACTAATCTAGTCTTGGTTTCACTAGGAATAAAGAATTCATCTTAACAAAATAAGAAAGGAAAGTTTATTTTTCAGGAAGCTGAAACCATATGTTCCCAGATGCTGCCTTGCTACAAAACTTGGGGAAAGAAGGTTGAGGCTATTTCTTTGGGCGGTGGGGGGAACACTCAAATTGTTATTTCTTAAAACAGAACAACAAGACCTCAAAAATAGTAAATGTTACCAGAACAATAATAAATAATGGCACAAATGCCCATCTTAAGAAACATGGTCAGTCACGTCTTCCATTGCGCAATAGACAGCCATGTGCTCAGGCATTTCTGTGATGATTGAAGACACATTCCGACAGTTATAAACATCCATCACAGATTCAAGTATGCAGCTCAGGATTCCAGAACCACAGTCTGCCAGTTGTTGACCGTTAGTGACATACCAAATATTACTAAGATCTCTGCAAGATATCTGGGTTTGCACGAAACAGCTGAAATACTACTCAGAATAAGAAAGTACCTGGGGTGAAATAACCCTTCAGGAAGCCTAATAAAAGAAGAAAGGAAATGTGCCATTTAAAGCTAAAATTGCTTTCCTGAAGCATGGTCAAATCATACATGAAACACAATGGCCTTTCCATGCCAGAGGAGTAATAGCTCATTTCCCCTGCACGCCCTGGACTCTCTTTTCCCTTAAGTTTTATTACATGTTTAACTATACGTTATTGGTTATTCCAAGTGCATGAACTTATGACAGATCAGAAGGATCTATTCATTCTAGAAACTGTTGAACACTCAGCTGGCGTGATTTAAACTGAAAGTTGCTCCACTCTTAGAGCACACCAGTGCTTCATTATCCAGTACCCAGAGATTATCCAGATTAGACTTTATGTGTGCCCTTTCCAGCTTCTAGATATCCACTTGCCACTGTCTTTTTGCAGTTTTACTCCTCCCAAGCACTACCAAGCACTACCTCAGTCTGCACTGAGGACGCAGATGGAGATGAAAAGGGTTAATCACTTACACAAAGAGAGAGCTGAAAGTCTAGCTAAAACTGTGTCTTGGGACTTTCTATAGACTCTGAATAAATATAGCCTCTCCAGTCATTGCCCCCCCCCCCATGTACACCCCTTTAACAAGGGTTGTCTGAGGACTGAGCCAAGAACCGGGGTCTGTTATAGCTTGGGCTAGTCCCAAGCAAACTGTGAAACAGATGAAAATTAATTTCCCAAGTGCTCTACCATGGTTCCCACCACACATCTGCCCCAGTGCTTCCTTCCAGGTACTCAGTATCAGTCTGAATTTCAAAACCCTGCTTAACTAACAACTGGCAACAGCCAAGTCTAGTTCTGCCCCACAGTGTCTACATGTTAACCAGGATTAAAACTCAAGCAAACAGCCTGCCAGAGAGACTTAGAGAAAGCTCCAAATGAAGGTAGAGGCCATGTGTGTTCCATTCATGCGTATATCCCCAGGACTTGACCCTTAGGAGGAATTTAATAAATATTTGCTAAATGGACAAATAAATTAGTAAATGACATGACATGGATGGCAGAGCATGGCCTGCCATTGGGGAGAGTTTGACAGAAAGGACTCCCAACTACTAGGAACAGCTACAAGGGCACAGAGCTGCCCACCTGGGACTGAGAAGTACCTTTCCTTCCTTCCCTCCCTCCTTCCTTCCTTCCTTCCTTCCTTCCTTCCTTCCTTCCTTCTTTCTTTCTTTCTTCTTTCTAATGTTTATTTTTGAGAGAGAGAGAGAGTGAGTGAGTGAGCATGAGTGGGGGAGGGGCAGAGAGAGAGGGAGACACAGAATCTGAAGCAGTCTCCAGGCTCTGAGCTGTCCACACAGAGCCTGACGCAGGGCCCCAACTCACGGACCACGAGATCATGACCTGAGCTGAAGTCGGATGCTTAACCGCCTGAGCCACCTGGGTCCCCCGAGAAGTATCTTTTCAACTAAGTTGCTCTCCTGGCTCATTTCCCTGTCACACACCCCAGGTCTCTAGTGCTGGTGGTCCCCACCCCAGTCATCTGAAATTCAGTCCTGAGACAGGGTGGAAAATGTCCTCAACCTCAGACTCCATTGTGCATTTTCTGGGATCACATTTTGGGTTTGTTTTTGTGTGTTGTCTTTTGTTGGTTTATTTGGTTGGTTTTGCTTTTTTATAAATAGTGCCTCGAGCTGCTGATAAAGTAGCCTGGTATACATGGGTGGCCCTCAACTGCTTGGCATTATTTGGACCTGCTTTGTTTGCTTACATTGATCTTAACAAGATCAGAAGAATTTGGATATGTTTGGGTTAGGATTTAGGTCTGGATACTACATATAGGCCAGCTTTTAATTCCTTCTTTTCTTCTTGTATTAAGTCCATGGGCACTTAGAATCACCTAGTGCAAAAAGAGGCAGCACGTAGAACTTGAGGTCAAAGCTGTCAGCTTACATGTTTCCCCCATTCCAGAAAAGACTAGAGATTCTGGATGTCTCAATCCCTAGCCTCAGTTGGCTTCAGTGCTGGTTTTCTTCTTGTTCTTTATAATAACTGACTTCTTTGAACTTCATTACAGATGCCAGTGAATCAGAGAGTTCATTGGAGAAGCTAACTTAGAGTTAACTTATGGTTAACTAACTCCTCTAACTCTTGCACAGTTTGAATCTGCTTTTCCCATCGATAGAATTTTCCTGTGACTGACCCTGCTAAGTTGCTAAGTCAGCTTCCCCACCCTTCTCCCAGACTCCCTCTCTTGTATCAGGCCCACTGAATGCACAGAGATGCTTCTGCCGTCAGAGAGAGAGGCTTGTGCACAGAGGGGAGACCTGGCTCAGAAGGGCCAGTATTCAAGCATTGGAGAAAAGTCTTCACTGGCAACATTGGAGAAATGCGCTGATCTTGTGT
The DNA here is from genome assembly GCF_018350155.1 of Leopardus geoffroyi. NCBI lineage: Eukaryota > Metazoa > Chordata > Mammalia > Carnivora > Felidae > Leopardus > Leopardus geoffroyi. The sequence continues at coordinate 43,336,961 of NC_059339.1, forward strand.
TTTTACCGTAGAAGTGGGTGGAAAGGGGAATTTGTGGCTAGTTCCTTTCATCTTGTTGGTGGTTGCTTTTCTTGGATAAAGTAGCAACATTCCTCAAAAACTAGAAATCACGACCCTTCGGATTGAAAATGTATATAGCAGCTCTAATTTTTCAAACCTAGAATGGGGTGACAAAATCAATTTACAGAAGGTGTTAAGACTGTAGGTATTATTATTACAGAAGGTAAGGCAATGTGGGCTAATGGAAGGAGGAACAGCATGCCTTTTGCTGCTGTCTTGTAGCTCCCGTGCTTTTTTTGAAGTGCCCATGGAGGAAAGATGAGTGAAGACAGACCCTGTTTTGTTTTGTTTTGTTTTGTTTGTTTTAAGCCTAGAAAGTTAGGTTGTATACTTTACCTGCTTCCCTTTGGAGGCATTTAAGACATTTGGACATACATGGTATCTGTAACTTCCTTTCTCTTGCTAGGAAGTGCTCTGAACCAGAAATGATGTAGATGTGGAGTCAGCTCTGAAATTCTCATGTTTCTGGTGGCTGTAAAACCCACTGCATTTTTTCCTGGCTGGGTGACATGGTATTAACCCTAAGTGAAAGAGTGGGCCAATCTTTAGACTTTTGTCTCCAAGTCCTCAAAGGCAGAGAGTACTCCATGCTTGGTTACTGGTACCTAGTTGAATGGATTTAACAGTTGTATTGTCTAGTTTTAACCTCCACGAAATGAACATATGACTTTAAAAGACCCCTGTAGGGGCATCTGGGTGGCTCAGTCAGTTAAGTGTCTGACTTCGACTCAGGTCATGATCTCACAGTTCGTGGGTTTGGGGCCCACGTCAGGCTCTATGCTGACAGGTTATGTGGAGCCTACTTTGGATTCTGTGTCTCCCTCTCTCTCTCTGCTCCTCCCCTGCCCATATGCTTGCACATGCTCTCGTTCTCTCTCTCTCTCAAAAATAAACATTAAAAAAATAAATAAAAATAAAAGACTCCTATAAAGGAACCATGGATTAAAGGTAGCATTCTATCAGTACATCCCTGAGAGAACCAAATAGACAAAAATTGAACACAGGAAACACTTCTCCTATGCCTCCCAAAAATGGTTTGCCAATCACATTATAAGGTGACAGTGTTACAGGGTAGACACAGTGACAGTCTCTTGTGATTTGCCAAGCATTAGCCAAAAAACCATCAAAATTATTAAAATGTCACTGGGGGATATGGATGAAAATTTACATGTGTAACTGTTACAATAGCTTTCACTCTAAGTGTATTTTGAACTATTAAGTAGTGATGTGATAGCCTGCATTGATAATTTATCAGTTAACAAAGAATAAATAAAGTAATGAAGTTGGGGGTTCTATGTTCGAATGCTTGGAACCCATTGAACTAGGAAATAGCACCTACTAAAGTTGGTGGTCAGAGTTTGGTGGTCTGTTCAAAGTTAAGAGTGGCCACAGAGGACAGGCCTGCCTGCAAAATCTGAGGGATGATAAAGGCCACTGACAAGAAGTGGGAAGGCATATACAAACCAGGAGGACAGGAAATCTCCCTGTCATTCCAGAGGTATGCAGAACTAAGGACACAGCTTAAGAAAGTGGACACAAACTCACCAAAGCAACAAGTTCTGTCTGGCAGCTGGTTCTTGGGCAAACTGAGGATTATCAGCTCATCTGGCCAGATGGAGGCCCATCGGGTATGGCTAACTCATGCCAGCCTTGCCATCCAGCCCTCTGTGGGACTCAGCATTCAGCAAACACAAATAAAAATATATGGTAGGGTTTTGTGGGGTTTTTTTTTTAATGCTTATTTTTGAGAGACAGAGCATGTGAGCAGGGGAGGGGCGGAGAGAGAGAAAATCCCAAGCAAACTCCACACTGTTAGCACAGAGCCCGATTCAGGGCTAAAACCCATGAACCGTGAGATCATGACCTGAGCCAAAGGTGGTCGCTTAACTGAGCCATCCAGATGCCCCATGGTAGGTTTTGATTAGAACCTTTGACCTCTTGCATTTAATCATCCTAGTGTGGCTTTTCCAGTTAAAGCAAATAAACTTTAGAGTTTCTGTCACTTTTTAAGGTCTCTGGAAAGACAAGGCCTAGGAAAAGCTCTTGCCAGGGTTGCTGCAGTCACTTGTGCAGGTTTGGCTCTGCAGAAGGGTTTCCAGAAGGGCTGATCTGCCTGGAGGGGCACCTTTTCCTAAGTCATGCAAAGACACTTATGTTGTCCTGCCACGGCTTTGGAGTCAATTTTGGCAGAATAGAGCCAAAAATCAGAAAAAAAGATCCAACAGGCAAAACACTAAGTCTAATGAATTTTCATCCTTCATCCCAGAGTGTGGCTTTATGTAGGCCCAGGTAACATAGGTTCACGTTACCATCATCTTCAGTGTTGTTAGAGAAGCCACTTGAATTCAGATTAGGTGGTGCAGAGAAGCCCAGTGTGAGAATTGTATTGCAGTCACCAGGAGCCACCCCAAAGACAGCAGGGATAAAAAAAAAAAAAAGGAAGAGCACGTAGATTTCGTTTTGTGACCAAGTCTTTTTGAGTTGCTGCACAAATGCCATTAATTTCCAACAATTAACAAGCTGTGTGTTTCTCATTCTCATTAACTGCTGCCACTCTTTCCCAGACACACTTGCTTTAAGGTCTTCACCCACTGTGTGACTAAGAAGGGGAGTTAGTTGTGACCCAGACTAGAAGTGAAAGAGAGCTCACTGGAGGATGGGAAGGTGTTCTCTCCACATACAAAGCTGGGAGCCATGTAATCAAACCAAGCAGCACTGAGAGCCCAGCCCGCCTCCCTGGCAGCTCTTTTCATCACAGTGTGCTCTGGGTTACAGAAGACCTGTAAAACTGCATAGTAATGGCTGATTCCTCAGCAGGAATAAACATGTGCTTTGAGTTTTCCAAATGAGTCAGATGCACGCTGTGAGATAAATACTGATAGCAAGCAGATGTGACGTGTGCTTTTCAAGAGGGACAGAGAGGGATCATGTGTTGGCATCTCCCACACTTTCTGAGATGATGGACTGACACTTAATGGGGTCTGGTCCCTTAACAAGAAACATTGGGTGATTTTCCCCCCTCATTCTTTCTTTCTGTAAGAGGAATCTACATTTTAAGCCTTAAATGTAAACGTGTCCTGGCTCCAATTTGTCGGCTGACTCTAATCGCCTCGGAACTTATATAAACTCTAGGTGAGTAATTTCCCCAAGTACAGTGCCCCCTTGGAATGTGTGTGCTGTGAACTCAGATTAAACTTTTAACCTCACATTTTTCTGGGAAGGATTATGATCCATGTTTTTATTGTTTAAAAAAGGCAATCAGAAACTCAAAAAAGTCTAGTGCCCTTCCCGTGGTTGAGTTGGTACATCCTAACATGAGCCTTTGCCTTGTGCTGTGTGTGCCCAGGGATTGTGGACACATGTGGCCCCCTAAAATTGGGATATTGTGCCAGAATTGAAACCAGAAGGCACCAGCACTCTTGTGTTCCTTATGGCACTTCCAACTGAATTGTGAACTGTTTGTAGAGCCCTGTGCCCTCCCAACTCAACTGCAGAAACCCTGAGTGTCTTTTTGCTGATGCACGCCATGTCCCAGTTGCCAAGTGACATACATAACACATTCGTCAGCAGAGTAGGAGATCTGAGACCAAGATTTCTGCTGCATTCTTGCACACCCTGCTTTCATTCACCTCCTCTCCTTCTTCCAACACTTGGGTCAGCAGATGCTAGGCTCTCTCCAAGTGTTTACAGAATCAGTCCCAGATGCCAAGCTCGAAGATAGAACATTTCTTTGCAACCTTGTCCCTGTCCCTGTACACATTAATCACTTGCTCAGATGTTTAACGGAGTCTGTTAGCCCTTTAATAGAGGGCTTTTTCTTTTCTTTTAACTGAGTTGGCATTAATGTAGAAACAAGTGGGTTGGTTTATTCTCCCAGGAGTTTCTGGTTATTTGTACTTAATTTTTGTCTGAGGACTACCAGGAGACAGCTGGCATGAGATCCTGGGAGCAACAATGGTCTGAGTATCAAGCATTGATTCTGCTGCCAGTTCATTGTGTAGCATTGACAACTCAGTGTATCTGACAGGGGCTCGGCTTGCCCACTTGTAAAATGGAGGTGTTGGACTCCGTGGTCTTCCTGTTGAAACTGTAGTAGTCCTATTAGTTTTACTGTGAGGTTTCCAGGAAAGCAAACACCAAGCAAAAGGCAAAAATGGGAAAGCTCCAAGGCAGAAAGTTACTGCTTACTATATTAAAATTGCTCTGCAATTTGAATGTGTTTTGGTGCAAGACTCTTCTGTAAACAGTGTGATGCTATTTTCATGTTCTGTTTCATCATCCAGTGGATATTTTGGATTCTTGAACAAACGAGAAGTTATGCTGGCACTGGAAGGACAGGGGAGGCTGTGGTAGCATCATTTCCATCCCAGTGTTTGGAAAATTGATTGAATCATTGGTTGCTGGTGTTAGCTTTCCTCAACATTCATATGCATGCGTGCACCCTTGAGGCCCCCAGTATACCAGATTACTTCCTACCTGCTGCCTTTACCTGGGCCCCTCTTCTCTGTCCCGTGGAATCAAAAAGCAGAATCAGGTGTAGCTTTTTTTATATTTTGGGTTTGGTATTGTGGTGTTAGCATCACAAATGCCAAACAGCTGGAATTTGACTAGGTAGCAAATGCCATAGGCAAGAGTCGTGGGAGGAAAAAAGCATCCCTGTATTCCTGTCTCCAGAAGAAATTTGGAGGATTGGGGTTTGCTCTGAGGAAAGACTGATGTAGCCAGTTATCTCAAACTCTGGAAGATACCAGCATGTGTACCTGTGCCTCCAGCAGCCACCACTGTGAAGCCCATGTGAATACTGAAATGCAGCTTGTTATCAAACTTCGTTACGAGTCTCCCAGGGGTCCCAGTTCTGGTTCTGGAGTATTCATTGACTTGTTACTTTTACAAACATTTGTTGAGCACTTGTTATATATATATATATATATATAGATAGATAGATAGATAGATAGATAGATAGATATAGATATAGATATATAGATATATAGATATAGATATGGAGCTGTGGTGAGGCGCTGGAGATACAAAGATAAATGCAAATTGCCTTCAAGGAGTTTATGATCTAGCAAAGGACCCAGGTGTATACCTAGTGTACTGGAGATAATATAAATGCTATCCTGGTGGCATGGATGAAAAGCCATACAGGAACAAAGACAGAAACTATGAGTTCTGCCAGGATTTCACTTGACTAAGAAACAGGCAAAGGGTCTTCCAGGCAGAGGAATCTGCATAGACAGATGGAGAACAACACAGAAGGGCACAGCATAGTCAAGGCATGATGCAGGTCAGTGTGACTGGGTCCCAGAGTCATGGTAGAAAATGGCAAAAGACAAGGCTGGAAAGGCAGATGTGATCTGGCAGAGCCTTTTCAGGGCCCACAAGTTAAATGCACATTTGTTCTCCAAAAATTTAGGAGAGTTTACAGAAATACACATAATAAACACATTAAGAAGAAATTAAACAGTAGAAAGTATGAGGGATGAGGATGGAAAAGACCATGAAAGTTAGTTGTTCATATACAGTTTAAGTACAGTTAGTTGTTAGAGGTAGCACAAAAATTTGACTCTGTGCTTCCTAAAACCACAGCAAAAAGGGAAATAGGCACTTTCCTGTGCCCATATCAAGAAAGCCAGAGAAACAGGTTTGTGCTGGAACTAAGACCCAAGGGACGTTTCTCCACTGATTCTCATCAAATGCTCAATGTGGAGATACAGTGGAAATATCTTCAACAACATTCTTACACTAGCAGTTTTTATAGAACTGTTTCTTATAATGTCCCTCACTGCAAGCCAATGGCATACTGCCAAAGTGTAATTCAGTAAAAGCAGCTCTACACAGGGCCAGAGCGGTTCAGCCTAAGCCTGCTGCTTTTTTGATCATTTGGCTTGATGTGCGGATACAATTTTGGGTATATAAAGGGATAGAAGTTCTTCGTATCTTTTAGGCAATCATCCATGAATATTATTTCTTACAACAGGACTCTTAAAAAGTATTGGACAGCAGGCAGTGAACTTAAGCTTCTATTCATTGTCAAAGAACTCAAGAACAAAAGAGTTTGAATGTTGGGTTATGTAACACAGAAATCCTTTCCAAAGATGTTTAATCATAGAAGGAAAGTAACTGTCATTCTGGACTAATAGTGTAATCCATGGCTCAGCTCCAGCTGACCTGGAATTAGGACTGGGTTGCTAAAGTGAGTTCCCTGACCTGACAGCACGTGTCTTGCTGTGAACTCTAGGTTGAAGGTAGATGTATAAAGAGCCCTTACATTATACAAGTCAAGCTGTGAGCTGAGCATCTTTTGACATTAGCCCTTTTCCTTAGCAGCTGAAGCAATAGTGTGAAGCATAAACATAGATCCAACAGGCTGGTGTGTGTGTGTGGCATTCACCAAATAGCATGTAAACTAAAAGAGTGTAAATTTTACCACATATAAAACACACTTTCCACATATTTATGCAACATTGTACAATTTATAAAGTAGATTTCCATCATTCCAGCCCAGCATCTAATTTGAATTGCATAAAACTTTGAGCAGGACTGGTATGATTATCCCATAATACAGATGAGAAAAGTAAAGGCTTGACCAAGTTGACATGGACATGGGGTAGGAGAACAAGGGTCATAACCTGGGTCTTTTATTTTTTTCTTTCTTCCAAGATGTATCTGACTTATCCAAAAGAATAGTGAATTGTAGGTTATGATAACTGTGCTCAGCAGCCACCAGGCTATATACTGCCAATTGGAAAAAATTCCATGCACTGTAGGGATGGAAGGCTCCCTGCAGTTTAACCCAGAAAAAAATATCAACTCCTTAGGCAGAAATGCTAAAGCCATGTACTTCCTATTTCCTGTGCTCCCTGGATGGTCCCAGGTACTCATGGGCCAGAGACCATCCAAGGATTTGTTCTTTCGGTCTTCTATTTACTAAACATACAAAGTTTATTGCCACACATGAGTGTGTGGACGTGCATGTTCTCAGTATAATGTAAGATTAGTTCCAAAAACATTGTATAAACTTTAAGTAATCTTATCTGTTGATATTAAATGACGAGATCTTCCCAAAGGTACTTACTATAGATGTAAGGATGAACTTGAACTCTGTATATTGTAATAATTGGTTTTCTGAGTACTCTACTTAAGTGAAAATAAACTCTTGCTGCCTCCTACCTACTTTTTCATTGAACATCCAAAGAGCTAACTTGTATCTAGTTACTTTGGTGTGCAGCAGGGAATTTGTGGTTGTAGGCTGTTTTCTCTTGGTCCCCCCCAAAAATACAAATAGGAAGTAAAATTCAGACATCGATGGCACAGTGCACTAATTATAAACTACTGTCCCAAAAGACAGAATCTCCTCCCAATCAACAAGAGTTCTTACAACAAGAGCCACAGGCACTCAAAAAGGTGATCTCAAGATAGCACTAAATATCTCCAGTTTATTGCCCAAGAGGAGATGACAGATCTTAATATGGCATACTGCCTGTTAACTTATAACATGTTGTGTATTTGCTGAAAAATGGAGACACTTTTGCTGCAGTTACTTGCCAAAGATACCCCAAAGTAACCCCTCCCCAAATCAATCAGGGTAAAACATTCCAGAACGTCTTTCCCTATTCTCTTTTCTGTTTGGGCACACACATTACCACGCACCCCTTTCCATTTGGCATCCAGTTGGTACATACTCTTCAAATGAGAGAATGTATCATCTCCTAAGTCTTTTTCAGTTCAAAACATTGGGAGTCTACAAGATGAAAGTAGGTACATACCCAAAGAGCTTTCTTCTCTCCAACCTCCCAAGTTGTTAGAGATGGAGTTCATGTTAAGTCGGTGGAAACAAGACTCTGACATCCAAACCTGAGACTGGTTTGGAAAAAGCCATTAAATGGCTCTGCAGTAAAACTGGAAATTCACATGAGAAAGAAAGGAAGGAAGGAAGAGAGAAAGAGTGGAACCAGTTCCCCATCAACACACAGCTTCCCTCAGCCACCTGCATGGTTACTTCCTAACAGATCCCAGTTTGCTGCTATGGGGATGATGTCTGACCCACCAGTGTAGCAGGCAAGAACTGTCCTTCTGTCTTTGTGACCTGCTGCTGTACTGTGACCAGGGCATTAGGAAAACAGGGCCTTCTTAAGTCTTTAGGATTATAATTCATGCACCAAAGGAGCCTTTGCCTTTGTTATCTTTTTAACCTTTAAGTACAGTAAAGATCATTTGCTAAATGATCTTTTGTGCCTTGAAATAGTTAATGGAACATTTCTGAAAATATCTGGGTCCTGGAAAGTAGTTTCTGCTTTGAAAGATTCTAATTCAACTTACTCATCTTGCCTCTTTTTCAAAAATAGCTCACAGGACAACAGGCGTAGGCCTGTTCCGTAACAAACCACCGTTTGTGCAGCAGGACTGGCTTCCCTTCCCAGATTTTGAGAGCATCTGAGGCCTGCTCTTGGGAAATGCAGATGTGATTTGGAGCACTTTAGCCCCTTGCTGGGCAAAGCACTTACGGGTCCTGGGATAGGCCTCGGGTTGACATGGCATCCTGTGAAATTAGAGTCTGACATTGTGTTTGCTGTATGTTTTTATTTATATGTGCGTTTTTTAAAGGTTTACTTACTTTAGAGAGGGGCAAGGGCAGAGGATCTGAAGCAGGCTGTGCACTGACAGCACAGAGCCCCACATGGGGCTTGCACCCACGAACCGTGAGATCATGACCTGAGCCGAAGTTAGGCACTTAACTGACTGAGCCACCCAGGTGCCCCTTTGTGCTTTTAATGTTAAGGAAAAATTCCATCAGGATCTTATCGTTGGCCTTTCAATTAGAATGAAAGCCAGTCATCAGAAAGCTGTAGATGAGGTCTGTGGATACCATGGCAGAAAATGGATTTGCATCTGTGGCCTGATCTGTGAGGGTGATTTTGACCACAGATGAGATTTCCACATCCATTGGCCAGGGTCAGTGCTGAACAATTTTTCAGAGGTGCTGTGCCAGGTTTTCAGCTCTGTTCTTCAGGCTTGAGTCTGTGGGTGGCATTTTGAGTGAGCTTGATTCTCTCAGGGAGTAGGTGGAGCAGAGGGGATGATTATTCTGAAATAGTGGGAGAAGACCAGTGATGACCTTATTTTTGACCTTGTGGTTGGATTAAAGAATCCCTAAAGGGGCTTGCTGTTACAGTACCTTGGAGAGTTTCCACTTAAGTATATATGGCACTATGTCATTTTAAAAAATTGCTGCATAGTATTGTACAGCATGGCTGTGTGTGTGTGAAATGGATATAGGTATCTTTTCAAACATCCTTTCCTTATTCTGCCTGAAACAGCTTCCTTTTCAAAGTTACACTGGTTGGAAGTCTATCAATGATAAATTCAATATTGTCAATAAGCTCATCCTTTCAATTGTTAATACCCTTGGGAGAGTTGTGGCTAGTTGTTCTATTTTCACAATAAATTGTGAATCATACAGACAAGTTGTTTCTTTCTAACACCTGGCTTACATACTCACCAGGAGAGGAAATGTATGTTATAGAAGGAAGAGGTCATCAGAATCCAGGGGCATTGGAGAGGGCAGCAAGTGAGGAAATGCCACTAGCTGATAGGCACAGTGAGTTCACCGGGAGCCGGGAGACAGGTAGATGGCATTCGGGAGAAAGAAGAGCAATGCAGAGATGGGGACAGGAGGACTCCAAAGTGATGGGGACAGGAGGGCTCCAAACTTCTCCCTATGTTGAAAGTGTAAAGCAGACCCTGGCTTGGGACGAAAGGTGTGTGATCTCCCAAGTGTTCCTTGGCCTGAAGGAAAGGGAGCAGTAATGGTGAGTGAGAATTTTATAAGCACAGTCAGTTATTACAAGTACTGATGTGCCTGCTCCTCTTCAAGTGTCCCTGGGACTCTGATTTTGTGACAAAAGCTGGCTTCAGGGTCACATTAATTAGTTGGTAGCCCATCATTGCCAGGAATACCTCCCATTGTTTCTCCAGTGTTATCTCTATTTAGTCCATCCCTGTGACATAGTGGCTCTTGGACATTGGCTGGCCACAAGTAGTTAATCAGTTCAGTAAGTTAAAGTTGAGGTTTACCACCTTCACTGGATGTATGCTTGGCATTTGGGGAGACCCACATACATATGTTTGAGTGAATCTCTTCATAAAAAGGCGGGTGGGGGCGCCTGGGTGGCTCAGTCGGTTAAGCATCTGACTTTGGTTCAGGTCATGACCTCTTGGTTCATGAGTTTGAGTATCGCATTGGGTGAGCTCAAGCCCCACTTCAGGTGAGCATGAGTCCCACTGTGGGTGATCCCTGCTTCTCTCTCTCTCCCTCCCCTCTCCCCCCCCCCCCCCGCCTCTAATGGGATTCTTTCTCTCTGTGTGTGTCTCTCTTTCCCTCCCTCTCTCTCTGTGTGGGATTCTCTCTAGTGGGATTCTCTCTCTCTGTGTGTCTCTCCCTCCCTCTCTTGCTCTGCACCCCCACACATGCACTCTCTCTCTTTAAAAAAAAAAAAAAAGGTAAGTGGCTAATGCTAGCTGCTACTTGGAAGGCATGTGAGTGTGTGCAGTATTGATGGCGCCATGCTAATTAAGACTAATGGCCAAGAGAGCCATTGCTGATGACCCAATTAGGCAGATTTAGTTAGAGATTATACAGATAACTCTGGTTAAGACATCAATCTAGTTCAATTTTACAAGGCTTCCATTTAAAATGAGGTGGTATTTGACTATAATAAAATAGTATAATAAGTAGTTTACTGTGTCTTGCCTTTGTGGAAGCTGAGTGCTACTAACAGCCTTAAAAATTACCATTTTAGCTTGATTTTTTTCATGTACCAATTATGTAGATGGCTTATTACCAAGTTCTTTTTGCTCATTATCCCTCCTGTTGTCCAGCTGAGATTGTTTTACAGTTCCCTAGCCCCTTGACAAGAAGGTAGACATGAAGAAGGTGAAGCTCACATCTATCTGCCTAGCAGCAAATCTAGTAAAACATTTTGTGGGGAAGATACTGAAACTATTGGCTGAAAACAGACCTATGTGTTCCCGCATGGATTACATTTTCCTTTGATTCCCTTAGATCCCCAATGTTGGAAAGAGCTAACAATTGGCTGAACTGAATATTTCTTGGTAGGATAAAAAGTAAACTCAGCAGGATTTTGCTTTATATGGCATTAATTTTGTTACATGTAAGGAAAAACAGTGATAAATCCAACAGGATTTTGAAGATTTTCAAATTACACATGATTTGTTCAGTGATTACACTCATCAAAACAGTTTTTGCATAATTCTGTAAATACTGTCAACAAAGTTTCTGAATTTTCTTAGAGTACATTATTTTTAAGAGCTATAAAAATACAGTCATTTATAGTTGTATCTGAATCAATGGTGCTGAGATTGATAGTTCTCAAATATTGCATAAGAAAATATCACCGAGGGATTGCCCTATGGCTTAGAAGCCTTCAAATATTTCTTATGTTTTTGTTTTTTAATTTTTTACTTTTGAGAGAGAGACAGAGCATGGGCAGGGAGGGACAGAGAGAGAGGGAGACACAGAATCCAAAGCAGTCTCCAGGCTCCGAGCCATCAGCACAGAGCCCAATGCAGGGCTTGAACCCACGAACCATGAGAACATGACCTGAGCTGAAGTCAGCGCTCAACTGACTGAGCCACCCAGGTGCCCCACTTCAAACATTTCTTAAATGGGGAGAGGGAAATCACAATATTATACCAGTAGAAATTTTATCATCGGGCTTAAACTGGATGCAGAAGTTTTTCTGCCTCTTGCCTTTAAGCACGGGTTTGGTGGGGAGGAGAAAGGGGGGGAGTGAGAGGATCGAGAAAAGGAAAAAGGCTAGTAGAAGGGTATTCCAGCTTCTGCTAGTTTATTGCTTTCTCTAACGCTCCTAGTCACTGCCATATGATAAATGCCTCAGTGCACCCTTCAGTTTCTTGCCCTGATGCAAGAAAACACCAGCTAAAGAAGGACATATGTTACCCCCCTTGGAAAAAGAAATAACAAATAATTAAGACCACAGCTCAGAGGGACCCACATTTATTAGCAATAAAAGGCAGCTGTGCTGACAACTCTACCAATTAATCTGCCAAAAGCGAGCTTGTCACTGTGTTAGAAAACAGCACTGGAAACATCCAGGGATCTATATAAAGCTTGGACAGCAGTCTTAAAGAACATGGGCAGCAGTGTGGTACCCCACCCTTCAGCAGATGAAGTAGAGTTCTCCATTCTTGCCCAACAAAACTCCTCACCACGTGGAGAGCCCTTGAAGCCTCAGTGAGGAGTGCAGCTGGCCCCTTTCAGAGGTTCTGTGCCTCTGGAAGGTACCAATAGGAACAATAACTTTTTGGAAGTTACATTTTTTGTGGACCTTGAGCTCTTTCAGGTGTTTCACTAAATCTTCACAATTATGCTACTAGGCAAGTATTAGCATCGTAGTGGCCACAGGTGAGGAAACTGAGGCACAGAGCTTCCAAATTCAGGTCTCCCTGGCTTCCATATTCATTATTTTCCCATAACAACATATGTTTCCAGATGAAGCAGCAAGAAATGTGTGTTCTGGGCCTGGCTTCCATGAATTTATGGTGTGACTTTGGGCAAGTCGTTTAACTTCTCTGGGCCTCAGCTCTGTAGCTAGGAAATGAAAGGTTATTCTTGTAAAACTAAACATACTCTTACCATACAATCCAGCGATCATACTCTTTGACATTTACTCAAAGGAGATGAAAACTTATGTCTACACTAACACCTGTGCACAGATGTTTATAGCAGCTTTATTCATAATTGCCAAAACTTATAAGCCACCAAGATGTCCTTCAGTAGGTGAATGGATAAACTATAATGCATCCAGATTATGGAATATAATTTAGCATTAGAAATAAAGAAGCTATCAGGCCATGAAAATACATGGAGGAGACATAAATGCATATTACTAAGTGAAGGAAGCCAGTCTGAAAAGGCTACATATTGTATAATTCCAACTGTGTGACATTCTGGAAAAGGCAAAACTATGGAGACAGTAAAAATGTCAGTGATTGTCAGGCGTAATGGGGAGGGAGGGGTGAATACATGGAGCACAGAGTTTTTTAGGGCAATGAATCTACTGTGTGTGATGCTATAATGGTGAATACACGTTATTACACATTTATCTAAACCCACAAGATGTGCAACATCAGGAATGAACTCTAATGTGAACTGTGGACTTTGGGTGATCATGATGTGTCCATGTAGGTGTGTCACCTATAACAAATGTGCCACTCTGATGGGGGATGTGGATAATGGGGGAGACTGTGCAAGTGGGTAGGCAGGAAGTACATGGGAAATCTTGTACCTTCCCCTCAATTTTGCTGCAAACCTAAAACTGCCTTAAAAATAGTCTTTTTTTTTTATTATTATTATTTTTAAATGGGAGGATAGAAATTCTAAGGTCTCTTACCAAAGTGCTTCTCCAGCTTTAATGAGCCAAAGGAATCACTTAAGGATCTTGTTAAAATGCGGATTCTGATTCAGTAGGTCTGGGGGGAGGCCTGACGTTCTGCTTCTGAGAAGCTTCCATCCAGGTGATGCTATTGCTGCTGGTGCACAGATAGCACTTTGAGTGTGGAGGTCTTTTATTTTTTAATTTTTTTTTAACTTTTATTCATTTTTGAGAGATAGAGAGCGACAGAGCATGAGCAGGGAAGGGGCAGAGAGAGGGAGACACAGAATCTGAAGCAGGCTCCAGGCTCTGAGCTGTCAGCACAGAGCCTGACGCGGGGCTTGAACTCATGAACTGTGAGATCATGACCTGAGCCGAAGTCGGATGCTCAACGGACTGAGCCACCCAGGCGCCCCGAGTGTGGAGGTCTTAATAGCATTATCCTCCTGAGACTCGAAGATGGCAGCAGGCATGTCTTAGTCTTCCCATCATTGCTGTATGCTCACATTTGGTTAGATGCCTTGCATGTAATAACATTAGACATGTTGGATCTAGTTAGTACAGAAAAGTGGCTCAAAGGGACATAGATGGATGGGAGTTTGTAACTTTAGCTGCTCAGTGATTCTGTAGTCCTCTAAAGGTTCCATTCCTCCAGGACCAAACCAAGACTGTCCTTATTCCCATCCCCACCCACAGCACGTTTACTATTAATCCTTTCTCCCAGGTGGGCATACCCACCCTAACTCTATCCTCAGTTCACTCTGACTGACTTGATCCAAAATGAGATGACCTTAAAGTACATCTTAATCGTAGATGACATTAGGAAACACCTACCCTTCCAGAGATTTTATTTTGCATGTTAAATCACATCCTCCCCCACATGCATTGTTACATATAAAGTTTCTTCCTCCAGTCCAACACCTCTCTTTGCTCTGGTAATCAATACCTGCACTTTATTAGCTGTCTATGGTAGTACCATGCATTTTTCCTTGTTCAGTGGAAGTGATTACTCTTAGGAATGGTTGCAGAAACCAGAAGTCAGCTTTTCATTATCTCTATGGGGAAACATATTCATAATCTCAGGACAACAAGATGGCATGAATTCAAAATTTCTTTTCTTTTTTAAAAAAATCCCATTATAAACTACTTGTTTAGAGTTAGGTTTAATTAGAGTACTTTAGAAATAAGGGCTTACTGTGTTGAACCTATAAAGAAGTAGATGCTATTTTTTTAACCTGATCTTTTCTTATAATGCCCAGAAGGATAACACTATGTATTTTTGTATGACTATCAAGGGACAGAGGCAGCTCCAAACATTTGACCTAGATAAACAGATTACCATTCACTTCATCTGAAAATATAGGGATAATTAACTTGGACAGCCATATAAACAGCAGGGAGCTCCTCCAGAGTGTCTGCCTTCTCAAATCAGATAGCTCCTGGAGAGCTGCTGCAGAGAGGGCATTCAGCGTAGCTGCCTTTCACTGCTGTATTTTGAATTGTTCTAATGAACTGTATGGTATTGTGGAAAGAGCTCTGGGGCATTTTAGTCTTCTTGAGTTTGTTCCTACATCCCAGCCCACTCATGTTTACCCATTAGGTAAGAGTTATTAATGGGTTTGTTTTCCTGAGTTAAACGAAATTTTTTTCTTCATCATGTAAAGTTGATAACTTAGTCCATTACTAGCATCAAGCCCCGGAAATCACAGACCTGCACCAGACCTGAAAAGCTGTCCAGTCTGATCCCCCATCTGATGCCTGATTTCCCATTATAGAATCTCTGGCCTCTGGGGCCTCACACCAGTCTGCGCTCATTCACGTCCAGCTGTGGGTTGTGCATTCCCTCAGGGCCTCTTCATCTTTGAAGAGTTCTCCTTCTAAGAAAGTTCTTCCTGAGATTGAACTGAAATCATTTCCCTCTAGTTTCCATCCTTTGATAGTCATGCAGGGAGAACAAAACGGTTTTTTTCCTACACTTGACAGGGCTCCAGGTATTTTATTTTTATTTAGTTTTTTTTTTCATTAAAAAATTTTTTTTAAATTTTTCCTGAAGTTTGAAATATACACTTATAACTGACCCATCTCTGTTTTCACATAACACTTTTTATTTTATTTTATTTTATTTTATTTTATTTTATTTTATTTTATTTTATTTTATTTTATTTTTAATTTATATCCAAATTAGTTAGCATATAGTGCCACAATGATTTCAGGAGTAGATTCCTTAGTGCCCCTTACCCATTTAGCCCATCCCCCCTCCCTCACCCCTTCCAGTAACCCTCTGTTTGTTCTCCATATTTATGAGTCTCTTATGTTTCGTTCCCCTCCCTGTTTTTATATTATTTTTGTTTCCCTTCCCTTATGTTCATCTGTTTTGTCTCTTAAAGTCCTCTTATGAGTGAAGTCATATGATTTTTGTCTTTCTCTGACTAATTTCACTTAGCAAAATACCCTCCAGTTCTATCCACATAGTTGCAAATGGCAAGATTTCATTTTTTTTGATTGTGAGTAATACTCCATTGTATATATATACCATCTCTTCTTTATCCACTCATCCATCGATGGACATTTGGGCTCTTTCCATACTTTGGCTATTCTCGATAGTGCTGCTATAAACATTGGGGTGCATGTGTCCCTTCGAAACAGCACACCTGTATCCCTTGGATTAATACCTAGTAGTGCAATTGCTGGGTCATAGGGTAGTTCTATTTTTAGTTTTTTGAAGAGCCTCCATACCGTTTTCCAGAGTGGCTGCACCAGCTTGCATTCCCACCAGCAGTGCAAAAGAGATGCTCTTTCTCCACATCCTCGCCAACATCTGTTGTTGCTGGAGTTGTTAATGTTAGCCATTCTGACAGGTGTGAGGTGGTATCTCAGTTTGTATTTTCCTGATGATGAGTGATGTGGAGCATTTTTTCATGTGTCGGTTGGCCATCTAGATGTCTTCTTTGGAGAAGACATATTCATGTCTTTTGCCCATTTCTTCACTGGATTATTTGTTTTTTGGGCGTTGAGTTTGATAAGTTCTTTATAGATTTTGGATCCTAACCCTTTATCTGATATGTCGTTTGCAAATATCTTCTCCCATTCTGTCGGTTGCCTTTTAGTTTTGCTGATTGTTTCCTTTGCTGTGCAGAAGCTTTTTTATTTTGATGAGGTCCCAGTAGTTCATATTTGCTTTTGTTTACCTTGCCTCCTGAGACGTGTTGAGTAAGAAGCTGCTGCGGCTAAGATCAAAGAGGTTTTTTCATGCTTTCTCCTTGAGGATTTTGATGGCTTCCTATCTTACATTGAGGTCTTTCATCCATTTTGAGTTTATTTTTGTGTATGGTGTAAGAAAGTGGTCCAGGTTCGTTCTTCTGCATGTCGCTGCCCAGTTTTCCGAGCATCACTTGCTGAAGAGACTGTCTTTATTCCATGGATATTCTTTCCTGCTTTGTCAAAGATTAATTGACCATACATTTGTGGGTCCATTTCTGGGTTCTCTATTCTGTTCCATTGATCTGAGTGTCTGTTCTTGTGCCAGTACCATACTGTCTTGATGATTACAGCTTTGTAGTATAGCCTGAAGTCCAGAATTATGATGCCTCCTGCGTTGGTTTTCTTTTTCAAGATTGCTTTGGCTATTTGGGATCTTTTCTGGTTCCCTACAAATTTTAGGATTATTTGTTCTAGTTCTGTGAATAATGCTGGTGTTATTTTGATAGGAATTGCACTGAATATGTAGATTGCTTTGGGTAGTATTAACTCCACGTATGTTAAGTATCGATTATACACCCCCTGAGTATATTCTCCTCATCTCCATGTCCCTTGCCAGTTGTCCTTCTGTCACTATCCTGGTCATTCTCATTTGAACAGGCTCCCAACTCTCTCCAATCTTCCTCAAGTTTGTGGACCAGAACTGGTACCATCCTCTGGGTTCAAGTGGGACCAGCATTCTAGAGCAGTGGTTCTTGACCTTGACTGTGCATTGGAATCACCTGGATTTTACTGACCTGGGTTCAAGATTTGTACAGACTTCTGGGGTATATCATGCAACTGAGGTTGAGAACCACTACTGTAGAGTCTTTACTGATCAAAGGCATTCCTGGGTGCATGGGCTGAGTGTGGAGAAGGGATGGGGAGGGTGGTTAGGGTGGAGGAGAAGCTATAACCTGTTGTTGAATTGGTAGGTTTCTCCTTAAGATGGAACTAGGGTTACTTGGTTTTTAGGTTTTAATCTTTAATTATGTTGCATTAATACAAAACCAATATAATCATAACTTAAGTTTCACGGCTGAGCTAGGTAAGCTCATGTTTTCATGTTCCACATTTTATCATGTTTCTGGCAGGTATTTTGTTTTGCTATGGGATGTTATGACAAGGCATTTTGGGAGTTGGGATATGGGGACATACAGTCTCCCTCCTGAGGTATCACTCCCCTCCATACCTCTATCACACTACATATTACACATTAGCTACACCAGATCCCTAACTTATATTGAATTTGCTACTCACCTAAACTCCTAGTCTTTTTTCCCTCATGCTACTACTAAGCCATTACCCCATCTTATATTTCAGCAGATGCTTTTTTTTATTAATTAAAAAATTCACCTTTAATACTGATAAAGGCTAGGTAGGAGGATGTGGCTTAGGTGTACCACAGCAATGAGCTTCCCAATCCTGGACTCTAGAATTAGCTGGACTTTCCCACAGGGAATACTAGAAAACCACAGACTTCTTATGTGGAGACTGTCTTGTAAAACGTACTGCGTGGAGGCACAGACCATAAAGTGTGTTCTCTGTCTGCAGGCAGACACCCCAAAAAGGGAATTACATTTTACAAGGAAAGAAGAGGTAACTATGATGCATTGGCCCAATATGTACCACATTTACCATATTCATTGTAAATGCATGATTTCACTTAATCTGTACAATAATTTTGTGATGTGCATGTAATTATGCCCACATTACAGAGAAGAAAGCTAGTGCTCAGAGGGGCAGAGTGCTAATAAGTGGAGTGTCAGGAGCGAAATGTGTGTCATGCCCTTTCCACCACACCATACTGCTAAGGTAAGGGAGGCACTTCATCTGTATTGAATTTCATTGTATTGGGTTCACTCCAGAATTCCAGGCTGTCAGTCTTTCTGGGTCCTATTTCTGCATGGCGTACATTTGCTAGGTTACAAAAACCTGCTCCACTGTGATGAAATGCAGAACACTTAGGAGATACTCTACCTTCCTTGGAGCAACTTGCTGTATAAAGTAGTAAGTCAGACTATACACTTGTGAAACTAATTGATCCTATATTCTTGACTCTGCATGAAAAGTAGAAGAGGGGATTTTTTTTTTTCATCAGTGTGTCTGAATGATTTATACAGGTAGTTCCTAACTTGGAACAGGCAAAGTAATTTGTAAGGCAGATGTTTGATCATTTAAAGATACATTTCTCTCTAGAAATAATGTTTTACCTTCTGATCATCTGCAATGCCTGTTTAACCCACTGTGTACCTGGTATGTATAGTGAAAATACTATTCCAACTCCACCATGAATATATTATGGATTATTATAGCAGTGTATTCCTAATTCCTAGTAAAGCTCCTGTCTCCCCTGTGGTGGCAGTAGCAGTTTTTAGATCTCTAGAAGATCACAGACCTGGTATGCTTGTTTAACGTGCCCAAATAATGAGTTCTTGACATTTGTAAATCCAGCAGTTTCTTTCCTGATGAGAGGTGAGCACACCTACAAACTACCAACTACACCCAGTTTCAGAAGTGCAGAATATTCCAGATTTAGATACCCCTTTCTCCTCCTGTCAGTTTCATGCCAGACTTCTTGAAAATTGAGGTTTTGGAGCAGAATTATATCTCTGTACAATGAACTATTTCAAAAATTCCTTTGTACATAAATACCCACTTCTGTACCTTTCTACACTTTTCTGCACATGCTTTGGAATGCAAGGGGTCCCTTCCTGCACTTACCTGACTTTCTCGGAGTCTGGCTCCACTGCCTTTGACATTTACAAAAGTCTCAAGTGCTTACCTCAGCATCTTTGACATTCTGTGGTTCTTGGGAAAAGGCTAGTTAAAATGGATGGAAATAATAAATGACTCTTTATATAGAGCCACTAGCCAGGGGCCATTTGCCCAGGAGGCTGGAAGGGGGGGACCAGGAGTGAGACTCTGCACAAGACCCTGTACCCGCTCTGTCTGCTCTCACTCACTTTGATTTACAACCTCCCTACCCCCCACTTGCAAACATTTATACTCTGAGTTGAAGACTAAGGACTGTGGATAGGAAATACTTCTAAGCATTTGAAGCCATTCATTTCCAGGTTTCAAACTTGATTTCTGATAGACCACTCACTCTGTTCATCACATCACATCTGTCCCAACCTTGGGGCCCTGGTCAAAAACTTCTAACCAGTGTCCTAACTAGAACCCACAACCCTAGAGATGCAGGAGGTGATGACAGTGTGTGTGTGTGTGTGTGTGTGTGTGTGTGTGTGTAATTAAATATGTATACATGTAGAATTCAAACAAATGATATCTGAATATTCTGAATATGTTTGGGGCACTGCCTGTGTGCTAGGCACTGGTTGCAAAAAGATGGAAAGATACAGCTCTAGTCTCTATTACGGTAAAAGATAATTAGTAGAATGGAAACACATTCAAGTTCTGTGGGCATCCAGGAGAGGGAACGCCTTAGAAGTCAGGATTCACAGAGGAGCTGGAGTTTTAGATGGGTTATAGCGGATGAGTAAAATTTGGGCAGGAAGGCAAGCAAGCAGGAGAAAGTGTTCGAAGCAGAGGGAAAATCATGAGACAGTGTAATGTGTTCTGGAAGGTGCAAGTCCTCTGAAGTCTGAGCTGAGAATGCGGGAAGAAGACAAGAAGTGTTAGGCAGAGGTCTCTTCGTGGTGGCCTTTGGTGCCATGCGGTGGAGTTTACGTTTTACGCTCTAGGCAGTGGGAAGCTACTGAAAAATTTCAGGCAGGGGAAGAGAGACATGGCCAGACGTGTTGGGCATCAAAGCTGAGGCATGTATGCTAAAAATAATTCAAATCAGAGGGAAGTAGAATTCTTTCTTCATCACTGGAAAAAAAAATAATAAAATAAAGCTCTTACCTCAGCTTTGGGTAGAAGTCTTTGCTTTTTCCTCCGGAAATACAGCTCCATCTTCTCCTTTGTGGTTTCTGGGCTAGTGCTTTCTTAATCTGGTCTTGCAAGCAAAGCTACCAGATGGCTCCTGTCCCTTCTGCCGTCCTGGGCATGCCCGCCTGTCAGGGTTGATGGATGGACTCCTCCCTTGTATTTCTGACCTTTGCATTGCCACCTTTCCAACTGTGTGACTCCAGACTCTCTCGATCTAACCGTCATGCATGGAGATTCATGAGCCCCCTTGGGAGCAGACCACTTGTCTTAAATCACTTGTCAGAGGCACTGAGAGGCTGCTACTTAGTGGAACATTAAAAACAGTTTTAGTATTTTGAACCTTGACCTGTATCCAGTGTGATCACTCTGAAATTGAGTCTCTCTCTCCTGCTCTTTATTCCTTTTATTTCTTCCTTTTATCCTCCAATTTTCCTTTTTTGCTTTAACAGAATTTTTAGGCTGCATGGATCTGGGCTGGGAGTAAGTGACCTGTTCTAACTTTTTCTCCTAGTGAAGCTCTAGTTTGTGATAAAAGAGTGAACAGTCCCTCCAGCTCTGGCCTACCAGAAGGAATCCTGGGCTGGTGGGGGCATGTTGTTGGAAACCATCCTTCACATTTCTACCTTGCCCCACTCCATCCTCAGTCACAAGCACTCGGGGTTCTTTCTGGTGGTCCAGATGTAAGGTTCTTGAAGGCACTGTTGGAAAGAAAGAAATAGAGCTGCTAAGAATCAAAGAGACTGCCATGGAGAACTGGCTCTAGGGAAAGAAGGAAAAGAAAGGTGAGAATGGAGAAGGTAGCGATCTACTAGGAGTGAGAAGGAGAAGGGAAAATAGATTGGGAAGAAAAACACTGTGTCAGAAGAGTCCTGAAAGGACAAAACAGGGGCACCTGAATCATCTGACTCTTAATTTTGGCTCAGGTCCTGATCATTATAGTTCGTGAGTTCGAGCCTCACATTGGGCTCTGTGCTGATAGTATGGGGCCTGCTTGGGATCTCTCTCCCTCCCTCCCTCTCTGCACCCCCCCTACTCTGTCTCTTAAAATAAATAAATAAATAAATAAATAAATAAATAAATAAATAAATAAATAAACAAACAAACAAACAAATAAATAAGACAAAACAAACTGTGGTTCTGTCAGTATCTCCTTTAGCACTTACAGTCTTTCCCTGCTGAGTAGTGAGAGACTGCTGCATGGAAGGAGCCTAGTTATCTACAACTATGACAGTAATTGCAAAGACTTCGATTTTAAGTTTCTGGAGGCTGGGCATTGGGTGCTGTTTGCTTCTTTCTTTCTCCCTCCCTAGCCATGCCCTTCGGGACTTGATGTGGGTCTTCCTGCTGAAGGACCTGTGGCAATCACATCTGAGTTTTTTCATTCACAAAGCAATACACTTGGGGTTTTTACACAATTTGACAGGAATGGAAGAATTTTCTCCAAGCCCTGGCACCTGTCCTCACAGCTCCTTTCCCAAAACAGTGGAGCAACTTAAAATAGCCATTCATCGTCTACTTTTATAACAGTTCTTGTTTTTAATTCACAACTAGGGCATGCAGTCCATCTTCTGATGTACCATTGAGCTCTCTGTGGCCAGGTGACCATGGAGCAGGGCGCCCTCCAGGCAAAGTTCCAGGCAGTGAGAGCTGCGTGTCAACAGTGGAAAGTGTTGGCTGCTCTGGGATATTCCACCCACAAGTAATTGCTGTGGTATTTTTAAAACATCTCTGTCAGGATATAGGTAGGGCTGATGCTCAGCAGGGAGCACCATGGTATATTCCGTCTGATTGATCAGTGCCCATGCCAAAGCATTTATTAAATATTTGGACAATCACCCCTAGATATGGGGTTGGGGCTGACGTGCACAATCACATATTTTCCTTTTGGTTGAACTGGTATTTGGGATATGGGATGTTTTAATGTCTGAATTAAACCTCAGTCCTCTCAGTGGGGAAGGATGTAGCCCCCCCCAACCCCACTTTTTGCCAGGCTAGAGCCCAAGAGTAGGGCTTAAAGGTACCCAATGAGGGGTGCTCCTTGAATCTTCTTTCCGCGTGCTGCTCATTGGCTTCCCTATCTTTCTTTGAAAGGCAAATGCTCCAAGTTCAGGCTCTGAATAGACAGAGGATTAAAGGCTTTTGAAGTCAAAAATAGGTCTTCAAAGCTGCCAGCAGTGGCCAAGGATTCCCTCCACTATAGCATGGGTCCAAAAACCCAGCCCAGCACACATCTCCCAAATGCTTTGGGAAGCTCATTTCCTTTGTGCAACAAGACCTGTGTTGTCTGTGAGCCTCAGACTTGGATGCTGGGGAGCAAGCATTGCTGGAGGAGGGAGGGAGGTGACTTCTGTGCTGACTGATCCAGTACTGGAATAGTACAGTCCAGCCAGGGGATCCAAGTTTGCTGGGGGTCCATTTCTAGTTCATATAGGTTCTTTATGAGTGTGGGCCACCAGCCCTGCTGATGGGCATCAGATCCCTTGGGCTCACTTGTGCTGAGTGCATCACGTGCTGGTTGTTCTCCCGCCATCTGGAAATCATTAGCATTGAAATGGTTTCAGCCGCTGTGTACTTGGTGTGTCACAGGAGGCGCAGCCCAGCACAGCCCCAGTTCTAGGAACCAGGAGCCTTTTGCTTCCTGTAGGATTTCCAGTTTAAAACCCAGTGAAGCCCTAGCCTCCAGGCCATCATCAGGTCCCCTTCTATCTCTTCCCTTTCCTCTCCTTTTGGAGCCCAAGAGTAACGACATTTGCAGGGAGATTCTGACATCTGTCTTTCTGTCATTTCTTGCCTACTTTGTAGGTTTGAAGGGGTGGGGTGTGCAGGTAAGTCACTCTTTAAAAAGCCCCCAGGAGAGGATTTGCATTTTACATCCTCTGCTATGTGCATTTTGCAAAGTGGAATGTCTCAAACGAACCCTCAGAGGAAATTGGGACTCAAGCCTCTAGCCACTTAAAAATCATCATAAAAACTATATTATTATAATAATAGCTGCTGGCGGTGCCTGGTAACATGCTAGGAGTGACGTCTGCCTTCCTTACTCCTCACATAGCCCTGTGGACGAGGACCCTGAGTCTCAGAATGCTGCACAGCTAATAAAAGAAACAGTGGATTCTAACCATGATCTTTGTGAATCCAAAACCTACGCTCTTTCTGCTTTACAAGCTCATGACCTGGTTAGGCCTGGGCAGGGTGGAAGCCCCAGGAGGACAGAGGAGCAAAGGAGGAACAAACATCTGCAATTCACACTAGATAGCCCAGTCATGGGTTTCTCTAAGGAAGCAAAATGATCTTTTGAAAGGAAACTCACGCAGTCCATCAGCTTCTTGCCAACATTAGGACGGTACAACTTGCCAAAAACAGCCAAACCTTGTTTTGGGTATGAAAGCAGCTGTTATAATAAACTCCTCTCTCTACCTCTTTTTCCTGTTATGGTAGAATGACTGTGTAAAGTAAATGTCTCCAATACATGGATTTTCTGGGGTCATGAAAACATTTTTTAATTGGCAGGCTCTTCTACATTTTTCGGTGAAGTTAGGAAGTAAACAGAATGCCACACGCCATTTCAGATTCACGCAATACAAAGGTCTCTGGATTCGAGAAACTTTATTCCCTGCCCCCCACTCCCTTGGGCTGGAGCCTTCTCAGGCTTTGTGGGCTTGTTCCAGAATGAATGGATTGCTGCCTCTCTTCTGTGCTGGGAATTACAAAGCAGAGTGAGGGGAATGAGCGCACAGAACTTAAGAGTCAGATCTGGGTTTGAATCCTGGTTCTGCCAATTGCTAATATGTCACCTCAAGTGAGTTACTCTGAGCTTCAGTCTCCTAATACGTAAAATGGCATAGTAGTAATTACTCATTAGGTTGTCATGAAGTTTAAAACAAAATTCAAAATGGGGCGCCTGGGTGGCTCAGTCAGTTGAGCGTCCAACTTTGACTCGGGTCATGATCTCGTGGTTCGCGTGTTCGAGCCTGGAGCCTGCTTCGGATTCTGTGTCTCCCTCTCTCCCCCCCTCCCCTGCTCACACTCTCTCTCTCAAAAATAAACATTTTTTTAAAATAATAAAATAAAACAAAATTCAAATAATAGCCAACATTTACATAATTCTTGTTATATGCTCTGTGCTGTTAGGTTTGACATGACTCATTTAATCTTCTCAACAACCACGTGGGGTAGGCACCATACTAGCCATATTCTAGCCCTTGGGGATATAGTAGTGAGTTGGAAGTGACTGACAAAAATCTCTGCCTGCATGAAACCTACATTCTTTTTGAGGAAAGACAAAAGATAAGTAAAATAAGTAGCATGTTAAATGGTGCTTAGTGCTATGGAGAAAGATAAAACAGGAATGGGGAATGGTGAGGGATGGGTAGTGTTGTTATTTCTCAAAAGAATGATCAGGGAAAGCCTCTCTGACAAGATGATATTTGAGTAAAGACTTTAAGGGAGAGAGGGAGCCATGAGGATATCCCAGAGAGAGAGAGTCTGGGTAGAGGAAAAGACAAATGCAAAGGCCCTGTAGAAACATGTCTAGTGTATCCAAGGTGCAGCAAGGAGACCAGTGTGGCTGGAGTAGAAAGAGCAGATGAGGTCAGAGAGGTCAGGGTTGGGGCACAGACTGTGTAGGGCTTTGTGGGCCTTAGCTCTTTGTCTCTGTGAGATGAGAAGCTACCAGAAGAACTTGAGCAGAGGAGGGGCATGATGAAGATGAAGCCAGATGTGTAGAAAGGACACTTCTGATTCATTCACTACAGCTGCTGCCCCTGCTGTTGGTTCCCACAAGGATAGTTGCCAACTTTTTGAGACTGTTTAAGTAGGAAATTTCTTAACAGGACATCTGGGCCTCCACTGTCAACATTGTACTTGTTGATTTTGACAGCAGATGAGCTTTCCCCAACTTCCCCTCTATCTGGGTCCAGCCTCCCTTCTGGATGATTCTGTCCTTTGCTGCCTCTCTGCACTGGATTGTCTCGATGATACTGCTAATGTGGTCTATACTTGTGATTCATAATGTGTTGCTGCATTTGCATTAGTTATTGGGACCGGGACTCACAGATAAATATTGCTTTGGCTGGGCAACCAAGAGAACCAGTGGAGACCAAGGATGTGGAAAGCCATGTTTGTCAATGAACTTGCCCCCTGCAGTGTGGCAGACAGAGAACTCACTAGCACCTATAAATTCCTTTGGGAAAAGATTATGATATCCTTATATTCCTGTGAGGGGCCAGGCATCACAAACTCTGAGCCTTAGGTATGGCGAGCTTCTAGAGCCCAGAGATCTCCTGAAATAATGTCCAGTGTACATCATCACAATTGCAGGCCATACTTACATATGGATATGCTAGTGCACTAACCTATATGCCAGCATGTGGCAATATACACATTTCAAAAAGGGGCTTAAAGGGATCTTTTAGTTTCCTAATATTAAGAATCTGTAAAATTTCTATTTAACAAATATTACTTGTAGGATTTCTAAGATAGAAAGATAAATCATGGTCTCTAGGAAGGCATGGAATGTATTTTTGAGGACATCAAGGTGTGTTATCACACAAGGTCTGTTTTGCCTCCATGCTCAGTGACTAAACTGCTAGGAATTCACCCGCTGTATTAGATCACTTATTCTCATATGCTCCTCATTGCCTTTGAAACACCTCCAACTTTAGCAATGCTTTACAGACATGCACATGAGCCAAATGGTTTAAAACAACAACCTAGGCCTTAGGTATTTGGAAGCACCCACATCCCCTTGGGTCCTTAGTGGAACAGAGCTCACACACAACATGAGGTCCAAGCTGCAAAGGGGAAAAGAGACGAAAATTTAATAGGGAAGCATAGTGACTTCGCAGCAGTGCAGTGATAGAAATAGACGTTCCTAAAGTCGTGCTGGCACATCCCGACGTGTTCCTGTACTGAAGGCAGGCTATGCACCTGGCATATCTATTGGTTGCCGCTCATCTGCAGATGTACCCGAAGCACACCAGGCGGAATTTGGTGGGTTGCTGCTTCCCCTGGGCACATTAGTCCATGGGGCCCAGTGCAGAGAAGCCCTCAAGGGGTTCTTAGCTGGGACTTAGAGAAGTCAACAAAAGGATTTGTTGAGAATGACTGATCCCACGCCCTGGAATGCAAACCCTGCACAGTTTATGGTACATAATTATATACAATAAACTATAAAGAACATACAGTGGGTTTTGATATCAGGTTCCAGCTCCTCCTCACTAAAGGAACTGGTAAAAACCCTTCATCATTGTGGCTAAGGAAATAGTTCTGGTCCTGTCTGAATCTGCTTCCATAGGTCCACCCTGCTCTTCCCCCACTGTTTAGTCTCACTGACT
The DNA here is from genome assembly GCF_018350155.1 of Leopardus geoffroyi. Classification (NCBI taxonomy): domain Eukaryota; kingdom Metazoa; phylum Chordata; class Mammalia; order Carnivora; family Felidae; genus Leopardus; species Leopardus geoffroyi. The sequence goes on from NC_059339.1 coordinate 43,363,908, forward strand.
AAAGAGATGTCTGCTTCTCACGTCAGGGTCAGGAACATCCATAAGCCTTCCTATTTTTTTCTGTGGAGGGGAAAAACTAGGACCATCAGAAACATGGTCAAATATGATTAAGCTTGTATTTGATAACTGGAGAAGATCCATGATACACATTACGAAACAGAAGCCGGTTTATTTTGTTCTTCAATTGCATAGAAATTTCACATTTTTTATTGAGATGAGAACTTTAAAAAGGAAAACTATGAAAACGTTTGCTACCGGTTCAGTCTGTGTTTCTGTCCACCAACACCAGCAACGTTTCAGTTTTATCCTGGCCACAGGGAGCCCTAGTCTCTGTTCCTCTCTAACTTGAAAATCCTGTCAGAAGATAAAGTGAGGCATGTTAAAAATTTTAAGAGTTTAAGCAAACATCTGTTCAAATTGGGGCAGGCAAACCAGAAGTGGTTAGGAGCCCAGGGAAAGACTTAAAGAGAAGGTGCGGAAGCAAGGAAAGGAAAATATTTGATTGGCTAATGCTTAGGCCTAGTTGGCTGTTTGTGATTGGCTACTCTTGGGTTGGGATTTTGTAACCTTAAGGCATTTACAGACTTAGGCTTTGGTTTGATTATGTAGGCTGCCAGGGCATGAGAGCCACCTCAGTCTAATGGCCTCCTGATTTAATTAATTTAACAATACCAGTCTCTCAAAAAGATTCATTATCTTTTGCTACAAAGCTGTAATCTCTGTTTCCTGGAAAGATGGGAGGAGGTTTAACCTCTTTGGCCGGAACCTTTTTTCTGCTGGAAGATCAGACCAAAAACTGGATCCCCTATTTGGGAGGTATCAGTACGCTTCCTGTGTCACGTTACATGTCCACTTGTCAGAAATTGCTTTGCCAAAAGTGCTGCCCAGTGTCAGTAAATGACACTTATAGGTATCCCCTACAAGATGATAGAGCTGGGAAATTATTTTGCTCCCACCTCTGCACCATCTTAAGGGTTGGACTAGTTTGCTCCCAGCTGTGGCTCAGAGACTTCAGAACTGTAGTACTTGACTTACTAGAAATGAGATAGTGCAGTAAAAATAGAGTCAGTTTGGTCTCTTCAGTTGATTACCTGTTTCATGAGGGTGGGTAGAGGAAAAATAATTGAGGTTGAGGAAGAACTCTGAAATGGGTCTACTAAAAAAGAATGCTTTCATTGTCTAGACATAGCACCCCAAGTAGGGAGCATCCAACCTGTGGGCTGAGCCACGGTGTTTGGGTCCCAGTGGGGGCCACACAAGAGCACCTGGCCATGATGTCCGTGGTGGGAGGGGTGGTGAGGGTTGAGTGGAAGCCAAAGTCTCACCCTACTCTGAGGACCAGGTGTGCAGGACCAGGTGTGCAGCTATAAAACCTTAGTATTGGCCATTTGGGAACTTAAGAATCACTGCATTTTAACAGCAGGAGCTCCATTGGTACTCATTTCTTTACCTAACAGACTTACTTGATTATGCCCTAGATGTCCAAGTAATTTTCTATGACTTGTGCAGATACTTGTATCATGCTCTAGTTTGTTTTCTCTTTACTTTCTAGAACCCACTCTTCATTACTAACAGAAATAATCTATATCATCTCTATGTTCCAATGCATGGAGCATAGACATTCCACCTCAGGATTTCCCCGCTTGTTGGGACACAAATGACTCAGTGATATCAACCTTCCTTATAGTGTCTTTCAAGGCCTTTTGTTGCTTATTTTCATTTCTCTGTTGCTACAGCTCTCCCCTTTCTTTTGTTATTTCTAGATACTCACAAATCTTTGCTCTTCTTCTAAAAAACTTTTTTTTTGGTTATTTCTGTCTCCTACTCTGAGATCCTTTCCTTCCTACTCTAAGCCTGTACAGCTGAAGGCCTTGAGAGGAGTGCTCCCTGAGCCCCTGACTCTCCCAGCCCCACTTGAACAAACATTTCCATTAGGTGATTTGTGCCCACTTGTTTTGTGTGCCTGGGAAGTAAGCAAGAGTAGATGGAAACCGACAGATCTTCCCACCCAGCTCCAAGCCAAGAAGATTTACTTCTACACGCTAGTCCCATAGATACAATTGAGTAAATCTACAATCACATAGTCATTGGGGGCTCTGTATACCCTAGTAAATTAGTGCTTCTAATTTTATAAGGACTGTCATAACCACAGTTGTAAGTGGGATTTTTCCTTTTACTGTAGTATATGTTCCTGTGCTTTACTAGGTGTTGTTTATTAGGTGTTGTTTCCCCTAAGTGCTATATAAAGTGACAGATTGTTTCAAGGCAACCAGTAGACTGTATTTACAGGTGGTTGGTTGTCTTTACTAGCTTTACTGCTACAACACAACTGCTTTCTGGCAGGAGGGAACATCACATACTAGCTGGAGTTATTAAGTCCAGACTTTATTCTATTCCTCATTTAGGAATGGATGTTCTGTGAATCACTGAATCCTTGTTTAATTCCTCTTCAGGGCCATCTGTGACGTCAAAGTAATGAAATAGCACTGTCTTTTGATTGTAGGATCACACTGCCGGACTGTTAGCAATAGGATGAGAGCTTTTCCAACACTTCCAAGACTTCATGGGGAAGTCTTGCCGCTCCAGGAAGGAAGATCCCTGCTTAGGCCCTGGTTTGTTGTTGTTGTTTTTAAGTTTGTTTGTTTGTTTGTTTATTTATCTACTTATTTTGAGACGGGGGCAGGGGGGCAGTGGGCAAAGAATCCCCAAGCAGGCTCCACACTGTCAGCACAGAGCCCAATGTGAAACTCAGACCCACAAACTGTGAGATCAGTACCTGAACCAAAATCAAGAGTCGGGCATTTATTATTATTATTATTATTATTATTATTATTATTATTATTATTATTATTTGGCCTAGCCACCCAGGTGCCCCAGGCACACCCAGGTGCCCAGGTGCCCAGGCACACCCAGAAGGGGTGTGTGTCCTTGGTCTGCTGAGCCAAGCCAGGCCTGTCCCTCGCATCCCACTGTGCAGTGACCACTCAAGACAAGTACTTCTTTACTGGAAGGGACCAGAGGATATTTTAAAGAATAATAAGCAATGAACTCACACTACATTCCCAACTATATCTAGCTTACTAGGACTTAATGTAAATAAATATGTGCTACAAATTAGAAATGAAATACATGAATGACTCACTAGTGGGTGATTCTGATACCAATTTCAAATTCCACATTCACTGGCATAGTGGAGAAAACCCTGACTTAGGTGAGGGTTAGACAGCATTGTTAAGAACTTGTCCTAACCCTCTTCTTTCCATCTGTTTAACCAGTTTACTGATGTAATTAAAAGCTGTTTGGCCATTTGGGCAATAAAATGCATTTTGTGGAGCATGGAGTAGAATTAAGTGATTTGACCCTAAGAAGTTCATATTGGTGAAATTGTGTGTATACTGTCTGCATCTCTGATCTCCACTGAATAATGAACCAGAGCTAATGTGGCCCTGACCAAATTTTGCAATTTTCTGCTACAAGAGGTCAAGTTCAAAAGGTATTCTGCCTCCACTATTTGCAGCTCAGCTGGTGTATTTCTGATGTTTTCCTGTTTCTGTCTGTCTCTGGGTCTGATGGATGCTGTCACAGATATTTGTGCATCTCATGAATGTATAGAGATCTTATGCTCCTTTGGACTCTTGGACATTTTTAATGTTTAAAATTTATTATGATTATGATTATGATTATTATTTGGCCTAGCAGATGGTGTTTTAATTCCTTCAGAATTTTAGGAGGCAAAGAGAATGTCTTCCAGACTGAGGCTTGTCATTTGATGTGCCCTCCACAACTCTCTGTCCTTAGACTGATTCATCTATGCTCCACCTCTTAACTTTGCTGCACTAACTTCATGTAGGTGACAGACTAGGCCAACCCTTCTGCACATCATCTCCAAAGCGAGAAGAAAATTCACTTTCAGGCTGGTTGGTCAGAATTAAGTCAAACTTGTATCCATGGTATGAAGTTAACAGACATGTGGGAATTGAATCCTAAACATTGTCAGTTTCACTAGGAATGGAAGATTATTGTACCCCATAGAGATTATGAATTTGAAATGTATTAAGTATCCCTGGAAATTTTGAATTCAAAACATCTCATGTGCACAAATTCACTAATAAGAATACGCATCTGATCTCTATAACCTGGAGGGGGAGAGAAGAAACAAAGGTCCAGTGTTATCTTCACTCTGTCCAACAATCCCGAACTTCTCAAGTGATTACTCCAGATGGACAGAGCAGTTTGATTTGTTTAAATGTGATGGGTCAATTGAACCAGGCTGAGTAGTGTGCTGGCAGATGTTTAACAACCAGCTTTCCAGGGGACAAAAGCCCTGATTTGTAGCATTTGCTGATTTTTTTGGTGTAAATACTCCCAGTGTGACCAGTTCCAAGCTGCCAATGTAAAGTCACTGAACGTAGAGTTGTGAAGAGATACAAATACTTGGTTCTCACCAGTCAGTGTCAGCTGGCTCAGGCACACACCTGAGGAATCCATGGGAAATTGTGAATTTGGATTTTGACTTAGAGATCCATTTTTAAAACATTTCTACTGTCAAGAAAATCACTTTGTGTGTGTGTGCATATGTATACAAGTGTGTGCACTTATCCATTTTTTTTTATGTAGTTATTTCAGTTTTAGATAATTTCCTAAATTTAACTCTGCGAACTCTTTACAAAGTCATGGAAAATTTAATAAGCATACATCTTCCCATTTATTTTATGTTCAATTATAATTCATTGCATGCCTTCTGACTCTCTTGTGTAGTGGGTTTCCATTTTTATATTCTTTTGACCTCTACAACCATAGCTGCCTGCCCCGTGGAAACATTTCTTCCTCTCTCTGTCCTTTGTCCGCCCTTAATAACAAGTAAGAATAACAAGCTGGTGAATGGGATGCTCTTCACCGAATCTGGGGACCTCATTCTTCTCACCGCTGGGCCATAGTCTGTAAAATAGATCCCCCCCCCCATTTCCCTCATTATTTATTTGCCAACTCTTCCTCATTTGGGTCATTTCAAGTTGATTGACTCCTTTCTCATCAAGGTTCAGAACTGGGGCTACATTCAATGCAGAGTAGATAATTACTTTAAAACACCAACAGTAAAATTTGGTGCTCTGTCTTGGCTCACTTTTCCCTTAATTTAAGTGTCCTCCACTACAGTGTTCACTTGAAGAAAGTAAAAAACACATATTCATAAAGGAATGAGGAATGTCTGTCAGGCTGATTGATATTTTCATTTACATCAAGGCCCCTTTTTTTTCCCATCAAAACACTAGTTCTGTTGGTTTGAAAAAATCAAGTAGGTATGTGAGAGAGAGTGGATTAGTCTCTTTTTTATGCCAGCACCTGCTCCACAGCATAATTTCCACATGTCCCAACACTGTTTCAGTGATAAACAGCAAATACACTATCATTAGCTGAGACTCACTCCCCCTTGGCTCAGCAGGGTTCCCATCATCATGATATTAGCTCCTCTGCTGCCCCCCAAATAACACTTTTTAAAGCAAAAGCACTCTGGGGCACCTGGGTGGCTCAGTTAAGGGTCCACCTCTTGATTTCAGCTCAGGTCATGATCTCAGGGTTCCTGGGTTCAAGCCCCATGTCGGGCTCTGCACTCACATTGCGGAGCCTGCTTGGGATTCTCTGTCTCCCCCTCTCTCTCTGTTCCTCCCCCACTTGTGTGAGAACACTCTCTGTCTCAAAAATAAATAAACTTTTAAATAAATAAATCTTTTAAAAAAATAAAGCAACAACACTCAAGGCAGATGTTGGATTGCGGGTTCACTTTTCTCATCTTTGCCCTACTGGATTTAGTTTTGTGAGTACTGAGGGACAAAAAACATAGAAATGCTGCTGCATGCCCCACATTAGATCTTGGGATTCATTTCAGGCTGGGCTGGGGTCTAAAGAATGCCTTGAGTTTCTTTTGTCAGTAAACCCCACTGCACTCCCCAACTCCCGTGGTGAAAAAGAAAACTCTTCCTTTCAGGCTGTGGGCTCCTGATTGTTCCAGGCAGTGTTGTTATGAATGTCTGCATTTTGACTGTCAGGCCTCTGAGCTGAATGCCTCTCCCAGGATGGCTGCATACATCCTGGCCCGCAAGTGAGATCAGCATGTCACTCATCAGGTAGAAGGCAAGATGGGAGAAAAGGTTGTGAAATCCCAGCACCTGAGAGCTGAGGGAAGTGGCCACTTCCGGTTTGTGTGAGAGACCTTCACTGAGGGAGTGACAGAGACTGCTTTTCTCACTTTGTTAAACGGCTTGATGTGTAGGGTTCTAGAGAGAAATAACTGGTTTGTTTAGAGATATCCAAAAGCAATCATGCAGAGAAATAAAATTTCCACACCTACAAGAGGTGGTAGCCATACATATGGCCTTCAAAAACCCAAATGAGTATAGATTTATACACTGTAAACCACACAGGTACTAAAGGGGTTCAGGCCCAGCTGGGCATGGGGTGGGGCTAATTTTACAAAAGGATTCACAAATGTGTGAGTAAAGTTTTAAAAGAAGTCGTTTGATGGAGAGGAAACGTTTTGCAGGGAGAAGGAGGACAGATCTCAAGACCTGGAGAAGGAATGAGCACATGTTTGGGGAATGTTTGGGGAGTGCAGTGTGAGCTCCACACAGGTACCCTGGTGCTCTTTCCCACATTCCCCCAAGCTTTTGCTTCAGTGTTACTCTCTGAAGCCTTCTCTGACCACACTATTTAAATTGCCATCCAGGGGCGCCTGGGTGGCTCAGTCGGTTGAGCGGCCAACTTCAGCTCAGGTCATGATCTCGCGGCCCGTGAGTTCGAGCCTCGCGTCAGGCTCTGTGCTGACAGCTCAGAGCCTGGAGCCTGTTTCAGATTCTGTGTCTCCCTCTCTCTGACCCTCCCCCCTTCATGCTCTGTCTTTCTCTGTCTCAAAAATAAATACACGTTAAAAAAATTTTCTTTTTTAAATAAAAAATAAAAAAAAATAAATAGCCATCCATCTCCTCTCCCACAAGCCCTTTGCCCATTCCTGGCTTGATTTTTCTCCATAGTGTTTATCACCTTCCGACACCTTACTATATCTTCCTACTGGTGTGTAAGTTCCATAAGAGCCAAGATTTGTTGTCTGTTTTGTTGACCATTATACCCAGTGCCTGGTACATAGTTGGTGCTCCATATTTATTTCTTGAATAAATGAATAAATGGGATGTAACAAGAAAGAAGCATAAGGAGGTGGGCAGGGTTTGGGGGTCTAGATTAGAATTCTGGCAGAGAATCGGGAAACCTGAATCCTAAAGACAAGGCTGGCCCGTGGAATGGGGCAGACAGTGGAGTTCACTGGGCTGTAGTTTCCTCACTGTAAGATGGATGTTGGCCTAGATGACAACTGATTCTCCTCCTGGCCCTGAGGTTCTTCAGACCTGTGTGGTTAGAGGAGGCTAGCTGGTGTGCATCTTGGAATCTACTTTGAGCCACCTGGAACTTACTATGGCAGTGGAGAACACCATGGGTTTCTGAAGCATTGGGTCAAGCTGGTATTTGTGAAAAGGTTATCCCAATATACTCAAGCAGATTTTTTGTTTGAGGGGGTGGTTAAGAATCTACAGATAAATTATTTTTTTTATCACCATCTAATTAATCCTTCTTGCACCTCCTTCTTTCCACTAACTTATCTCACCCAACTTCTGCAGGTGTGAACCTCCTGTTAAATGGTCCATTGGAGACCGGCTTTTGTGGCTACTGTGTCATGTACTAGAAGTTCAGAAGAAAACTCCTTAGGAGCAACCAACTTGCTTTGGTTCCAAGCTTAAACTGTGCAAGCCCCCTGCACGTCTCATAGTTTGCCTTGAAATTATAAAGCTGCCTTCTCTTCTCGGCCCACCCCATTCCAAAAATTCCATCACCATTGGTGGGTGATTCCCCTGAAAGGCCAATAGACCTTACCAGCCAACCTTCAAGACAGTCCTGACCTCTCACAGAGATAATGAGCATTTATTTAGGGTGGAATTAACTTGCTTTTCAGTATGTCATCACAGAAGAGCCAGAGAGAAATTACAGTCAGTAGAAGCCCCAGGCCTGTAATAGTTAACTTACTGGAGACTGAATTTTACTGCTCATTTCTGAGAAAGGCTTATCTATCAACGTTTGAAAAGATGTTTCTACACCGCTTTGTTTTGACAGAGTGCTTCTAAGAGTCTAACCTGTCAGTTTTCTACAGTTTATCTTGTTAGGCATCCTTAATCTCACTTTGTTTTGCTTTCCACTTCTGGAAGTCAGTGAGCTTGGAGAAGCAGCATATGATAACTATGAGTTCAGCTCGCAGTTTAGCCGCTCACTGGCTTGGATAGTCAACCTCTTTGATGCCCACTTTCCCAAACTCTGTAACATTAGGGTCAGAATTCCTACTTTGCAGAATTGTGAAAGGGATCGTAAGTAACCAGGAGAGGGTGCCTGGCACATATCAGGGCCTCAGGAAGAGCAGCCGTCCTCAGCAGTGCCTCTTTGCCTTAGCAGCAACGGCAGACTCTCACCCACTAAACAAATGTTCAGTGGCCTTCCTCCAGATACCTGTGCAGTGTATGTGTCTGGCTCAGTTATACAACAGACTCTGATGGCCTGAGCTGGAGCTGCATTTTCATAAGTCCTTTTCATTAAAAGATTCAGTGCCTAATCACAGAAGGACATTGTTTGGTAGTGCCAGATAATGAAGTAGTCAGGGCTGCTGAAATGTATCAACAGGATTGTTGACAGCTCACTCTGTGTCCATAGGATAAAATGAACAGGACTGGAGCCAAGAGGAGGGGGGCCAGCGAGGAGGGACAAATGCAGGAGATGTGATGGTTGAGCTCCCTGATGAGCCCGGATTCCGTTCCTCAGAATCGAAAGCATTTGTGTACGGTTCATATAATAAAGGATTTCTTATTTTAAAAGCCACAAAGAGAAAATAATGGTGTTCTGTCGAGACAGTATATATTCTGGCAGACACTATATACTCTGAGTGGCTCATTACATCTGGCTTTTTCCTACAGCAGTTCTTTTTTAGTAGGCAGGGCACTAATGATAAATTTTAAACAAATAATACATACTCTTTTTTAAAATATTAAACCCAAACCAGAACTGACTGCCATATATATATATAAATATATATATATTTATATATATATATGGCAGTCATATATATATTTATATATATATGGCAGTCAGTTCTGGTGTGTGTGTATATATATATATATATATATATATAATTGTTTTAATGAAAAAAACTATACCCTTGTTAAATGTGCAGAATATTAATATAAGCTCAGAAGGAGTACTGAAGATTTCAAACTCTCCTCTAAATAATTTTCCTGGTTTGAATATACTTTTATGAATGCAGAAATGCTGTAAGGCTTCATTTATTTTGTGCGGAAAGTTATTTCATTCCCAAGTCTTGTCCTGCTTCCGTTTTCATGATTCTCCACATCGTTTAGGAAATTTGGCATAATAAGGTGTCCAGGGCTGGGATTTATATTTGGGGAACTAAATTACTCATTAATAAAAAAAATTTTTGCTAACTAAATCCATATTCCACCATTTAGTAAATGGCCTTTATAATAAGCAAAAAAACTAATTATTTGTGGGTTAAAGTGTTTGATGTATTTAACTTTTGTTCTAATGATATTGCATAATATCCAAATAACTAACCAGGATGTTAACTCTTACTGTTTTGTTGTTTTTGAGGGCATTTTAATTGTAGGAGTTTATTTGAATCATCAGTTTTACTGTTAGAGCCAAATCATTCTCATGGGCTTATGGGAATATATGCCACCAGGCGGTAGATTAATAACTATAAAAAAACCACATGAAAAGGTCACTGCAAATCTGGGATCAAAACCTGTGGTTTTCTGGATTTTGCAACCCACCAGCTTTTTGAAGCTCCTCTCTGGTAATATGATTTTTATGACAACACCACAGAGCTTTTATAGACACTTGTGATAATTAGGACAGACCAGGAGTACTCCACACTTGCCCACAGTGCCAGGCTTCTTCACCTGACAAGTAAGGACATTGATCAGCACAAGTCTGTTTCAAAAGACAAGCCATCCTTGTGATGGCAGAAAAGTATGATAGTGAATGAAGGAGACCCTTTTGTTCTCCAAACAGATTGGGAAAACAGACTGGATTGGAGCCTGGACCGCAGCACTTGGGAGGGCTCTTTATGGAGAACCACAGCAGAAAGGAATTCTCTGCTGGAGAATTCTGGCCCTTTGCACTGTCATTCCTGCAGTGTTGCAGTTATTCTCTCCAACCAGCTAACCGCCAGCCCCCTGATCAGTGGCCCCACCCGCCCCCCATCCTTCTTACTTTAAACTTGTGTTATTGGAAACAGGGCAACACGAGGAACTTTGAATTTGGGCCCTGGGGATCATATTGTCAGTCTATTCTGAACTTCCGTGCGATACCCAAGGACTTAACTGGGAGTGATTCTGATTTCACTGGGCCCCCAAACTTACTTTTGCATAAGAAAGACTAGGACCCTGGAAAACACATTTAAAACATGAGCCAAGAATCAAGTTCAGTGGGAGCTAGTTTAAGAGGGATAACCAACAGAAAAGCATGGATCCTTCAGGCACGTTCTGTCTGTGGCCTGCTGAATCACAAATGTGCTATTTGGGCCAGGTTTTTTGATCCGCTGAGTGTCCTGGTGGTACAGGGGCAAAACTGCTTCATTTCCTGAACTAGAATGCCTTATCTCCAGCGCTCTGCAGACTGATTCCCTTGCCCTTCCTTCCACCCCCAGCCCCTCCAACAGGAACAAAGTCCCCAGTCTCTGGAAAGTAATGCTGAGAAAACAAACAGTACAAAGGCTGGTAACAGGGGGATATCTCTCTCGAATGTTTTTTGTGACCATCTAGGTTCAAGGAGGAGGGGTCCCCCAGCTACGTGAGCCAGCAGGATCTCTTTGTAGTAGGCATCTGTATGTTTGGCCAGGTGTCCTCCCAGCAGAGGGCAGAGAGGGAAAGATAAAACAGAATTCTTATTAAAAATAAGTCTCTGGGGAGAGAAAAAACAAGACACAGAAAGTGTGTCAAGTGGAAAGGGAGGCCAGGCGGTGCCATCTGATATTGATTAAATGCTTGATTAGGCCAGCAGGGAGAAAGGCACATCACGAGGAAATGACCCTGCTCTTCAGAATATGAACCAGTGACAGCGGTCTGGGAGCAGGTCTGCATGAATACCACATGCACAAGATGTCCGGTGGTAAACACAGTCCTAGCACACATGGCCAGAATGGGAGGGAAAGACCCTTTCCCTGAGAGTGAGGACGCGTGGCTCCTGATTTGCTTTACCTCGCCGGCCTCACTTTCCCCATCAATAACACAATGACACTTGACCAGATGACCCCTAAGCAACTTCCTCGCCCTAGATTCTGTTATCTATCCTAACCTCTCTGGTGACCAACTCTTCTGAGGCTCTGCTAATGGAATGCAAGAAATAGCCCTGGAGAGACATAAAGAGCTCACCCACCACAGTCCTAAAATCCAAAAGGAATGAACCCCCTCCCCCATCAGTCATAAAAATGTCATCCAGTCTTTCCAAGGGAGGTTGGTCCAGCATTGCTGTGTCTATCATCTTCCTGTGTTTATAGTTGCCACCAAAGCAAGTTTATGGTTTCTGAACATGAGATGTGGCATATTTGTGGGTCTATTTACACTCCCCCCCCCCAATTCCAAAAATATTTTCATTCTGACTGATGTAAGGGCTCTTTGTTTTGTTTTAAGCTGCCAAATTGTAGAGAATCTAAGAGCTGATGGGTGTGTGTGTGTGTGTGTGTGTGTGTGTGTGTTCATCCTTTATTCAAGGATGAGCTATTGAAGTGTTTTTGTTTTTTTCTCTTTGGCATTGTCATGAGGACAACAGCATCTGAGTACAGGGTGAGGCCGTATTCCAGTGGGAATGGAAGTAGAAGCTCCCACTGAGATGAAGGGCCAGTGAAATCGAAATGAAGGGATGACCAGAGAGAGTCACCATGGCAAAGTGAGATCATGGCATTTGAAGTTGGGCAGACCCAGGTTTGAATCCTGGCTGTGATGTCTATGGGATGTCATTTCAGCTCTCACTGCCATGCCTCCTTGAAGGGTGATTACAAATAAAGGTGCTGTGTGGAAAGTACCTGGCTCAGAACCTGGTACAGTGTAGGCAGTAAATGAACAGCAAGAAACTATAGATGAGATAATAGTGATAAAAATATCCCCAGGGAGGGTTCGCAGAGCCTGGCAACTGAGTGAATTAAAGAATAAGTACAAAAGAAGACTTGGGTGTGTCTTTGAGTGAGGGACTCAGATAGTGGTACTATTTAGGTTGGATGGAAATACGGACATTGGTGGAAGTTAGAGATCTGGTTTGGTGAAGATGGTACCAAGGTAGTTTTGGACAGGAGAGGGGGTGCAGAGACATACAGGTGGCAATTAAAGAAGGACGATGAAAAGGAAACAGAGTGAAAGAAATAGGAAAACTGATAACAAAGAAGTTGATTTTCTCTAGGTCTGTTTGACCATGGAGTCTGACTTTACAGCTTCACCTTCAAGGGATTGGCTACCCAAAGGTTGATCCGGCATCATCATCTTCTCAGTAAACCTTAGCTCCTCATAATGTGTGTCTCCAACTAAGCATCTTCTAGACCTTGTTAGAAATGCAGAATCTTAGCTCCTACTTCAGACTGCTAAATCAGAATCTGCATTTGACAGTGTGTTTTGTAAGCACTTTATAGTTTGAGAAGCGCTGTTGTAAAGCAGGTGGCCAGACTAGCAGTGTCAGCATCCCCTGGGAACTTGTTAGAAATCCAAATTCTCAGGCACCTTCTCAGGCCTCCTGAATTAGAAAGGCTGTATTTTGACGACTCCCATGTACCCTAGAGCTTGAGAATCACCGCTCTAAGTCATGGAACAGATGGATTGAACCCCCTCCCCTTGGGTCTGTAGCACAGAACACCAGAGGGATTGGTTAAACCCTGAAAGTTAAAATGGAGTCATTGTTCTATGCTGTTTCTCTCATCATTTTGCATTAAACACAGCTGAAGAACTCTTTTCACTGAAGAAGGGCACTATGCGTAAAATTGCAAACCAGAAGGGGGGAGCTTTGGCTGAAGCTTAATCCTCACGACTTACCCATCAAAAGTTATTGAGCACAATTATAGGAGATCAGTACTTTATGTGCTGTTGCTCCTGTGGGACACTATTAGTAAGACACACATAGGAAAACAAGGAATCTCCCGATATTTCTTACAATGTGATTTTCACATTTAAATGTCCACCGTTTTTGTCTTCTGTGATTCTAATCAATTTAATGGAAAGTTCCCTTTTTATAGGTTAGTTTCTGGAGTCACTTGCAGAAGTGATGGTGGTTTACCACTTAGACTAGAATGCTTTTCAAAAAGTTGAACTGTAAGCAGTAAAAATTTACCTCCTTTCATCAAAAATGTCTGGTTTTTCTAGTTTCCTAGTCGTTATTCAAGTCACTGTGATAACGTAAATAAGGGTCAGTGTCTGTTTTCTGTATACGTATAATGTACAACAATAGTTATATATTGAGCATTTTAATCATGAAGTTACCTATATTTTCTGCTGCAGGTTATAGTACATTATAGCCAGTGGCATAGTAAACCAGTTCGGTGTCGGGAGGGCGGGGGGGGGGGGGGGGGCGATGAATGCCTGTCACAGTTTATGGTGGTTGCTAATTTCCATGGTGTAAACACTCCCTCCTGGGCCGACTTCAAGCTACCAACAGTTTAACAACCAGCTACCCAGATTCCCACACACGTAACAGCTGACTCTTGTAAAGCCAGTAGGAACTAGCTCGAGTATACCACTGAACAAACGTTAAGGGACAGGCCACAGTTTTTTTGATTGGTGTGTTTGAATTGTGATAGGTCCAATAATAGCTGAAACAAGTAGATTTGGGTGTTTAAAATCTTCTGTCATGTAGAGATTTTTATTGAAATTATAATTATTTTTTTGTCATGTAGAGATTTTTATTATAATTATGGAATTTGATCTGAAATTATTCTGAGACAAAGTTATATGCAAATGCCCAATCTCATTAAATACAACAACATTAAATTACAACATAATGGCATTATTCAAAGTCTTTGTGTTGCTAAAGTGGTATGTTTAATTTTATTTATTTATTTTTTTTTAATTTTTATTTTTTTCAACGTTTATTTATTTTTGGGACAGAGAGAGACAGAGCATGAACGGGGGAGGGGCAGAGAGAGAGGGAGACACAGAATCGGAAACAGGCTCCAGGCTCTGAGCCATCAGCCCAGAGCCTGACGCGGGGCTCGAACTCACGGACCGCGAGATCGTGACCTGGCTGAAGTCGGACGCTTAACCGACTGCGCCACCCAGGCGCCCCGGTATGTTTAATTTTAAAATACCATTCATTCTGGGGCGCCTGGGTGGCTCAGTCGGTTAAGCATCCAACTCTTGGTTTCGGCTCAGGTCATGATCTTTTATGATCATGCAGGTTATGAGTTCGAGCCCCATGTTGGGCTCTGCACTGCCAGTGCAGAGTGTGCTTGGGATTCTCTCTCTCTGCCCCTCCCCTGCATGCACGCGTGTTTTCTCTCTCTCTCTCTCTCTCTCTCTCTCTCAAAATAAATAAACTTAAAAAAAATACCACTCATCCTATGGTAAGGCATGTGGAAAAATTACTTTTTTTTTTTAAAGTAGGCTCCATACCCAGCATGGAGCCCAACCCAGGGCTTGAACTCAACTCAAGACCCTGAGATCAAGACCTAAGCTGAGATCACGAGTTGGATGCTTAACCAACTGAGCCAGCCAGGCGCCCTAGAAAAATTATTCCTAATCATAGTGTTTGAAGCAACATGCAGAAAGATAGTTTTCAAAATGAGATCTCTGGTTACTATTATTAAAATTTGACTTCTCTTACAGGTATCCAGGAAGGAACGCAGTGTACCAAATGTAAAAATAACTGGGCGCTGAAGTTTTCTATCATATTATTATACATTTTGTGTGCCTTGCTAACAATCACAGTAGCCATTTTGGGATACAAAGGTAAGTACTCTTTCCTTTTTCCTTCCAAATGGCAGGTTTCTCTTTATGACTTTAAACATGAAAAAAAAAAAAGACACCCCTGTTTGCAAGTATGAAGTATTTCATTAATTCAGTTCAAACGCACAAGTAAGCAACATCATAAACTTTGTGTCTTGAGCCTCTTGTAGCTGTGGGATCAGAGTCCTTTTGACTCATTTCAACAATAAGAAAGGTCCTCTATGACTTATAAAAATTTTTCTCACTGTTGCATTTTCCTACCTGTTTCTAGTTCCACCCTCTTTTTTCATCTTCTCTCTAAGAGGTGCTATGGAAACCCTGAGTCAGCACACAGGAAAATTGTACTGACACAGGGTAAGCCAAACACAGTCTCCAGAGATACGACTTACTTTACTCAGGTACTGGGCAGCCAGTTCCCTTTTTTCCTCTTCAGCACATTTACTGTGACCACTGTTGTTTATATAGCTCCATAAAAATATTGCCCTGCAGAAGTTAAACACAGAGGGAGCACTGCCACCTCAACAATACTTTATAGGATGTTAGGTATTCTTTCAATGTGTCTGGTTTCAGGTCAGTGGAGAATTATTGCCTCAGACTTGGAAACAAAGCAGGTTCACCACCATCACCACCACACCCATTCTAGATACTGCAGGTAAAAGGTGTCATGATTCAGAATCACAAGCTACATAAACCTTTTTACAGAAAACAGCCATAGAAGCCTTTCCACCAAAGATATGTGAGACAGGCATGTCATCTGGTTTTAGCAAGAGGCAGACGTGGGGTCTGCTAATCTTCAAAACCTTCACTCAGCAGTCATCTCGGCTGCCTTCCCTCAGAACTGACAGATTAACAGGGGAGAATTCCCACGGGTTCTTGGTTCATAGATTTACTCTCCTTGGGGAGAAAAAGATTCAAAGTGAATTCCCCCCAAGCTGTAACTTCTGTCTCCTCTCTCCCAGTGTCTAGAAGCTTCCTGAGGAAACCCAATGTGTTGAATTGAGAATGGGCTTTGGAGCCAGATGGTCAAGTTCATTCTTGATTCTGCTGCTTGTAATACAATTAATGTTTATTAAGTGCTTGTTGATATTCTAGGCATCATGCTAAGTCCTCTGCATGGTTGTGTAACCTGGGTATGAAGCATAACTTCTTTGAGTTTACTGTTTCTTAAAATGGCAATTAATAATGCCATTTTTCAAGGTGATTGAGATGAGCAAAGATGATGTCATTGAACCACCTGTCCATCTAGTCCTACTAGATAGTGGCCATATTTCTGTGTTTCCTCTTCATAACTGCATTTATACAGCTATAGCCATTAGAATGGCAAAATGTTAAAAATACTCAATATAGGTGAGGCTTGGAAGTCTCATCTCTGAGGTCACACACGGAGAAAATTATGTGTGTCCTATAGTGTGTTGACTGATGAATTTGAGCAGTGGAAATTTGGAAAATTACCATGTAATTTTATCCATTTGTGATTAGTTAATCCAACTTAGTATTAACAAAGTAAATGTTAAGAAAGGTTATTAAACTGTGGTAAGGCAGGACAAGGAGTAGGGAGGGATCCTAGTGAGGAAAAGGAGGGTCTTTTATGTCCCAGGTAATTCAGACTGGCTCTCCTCCTTTACCAAGTTATTTAGGTCACTGCTCACTTCTCCTTGACTGTTTCCAGCAAACTCAGATAAAGGAGAAACTTGGCAAATGGCCATTTAATAAGTACCTTTAGGGCTTAGTACTATGTGATACCATGAAAGCAAACATTTACTACTGAAAGAGAGATGACAAAGGTTTGAAGAGCATACCACCATATGGGATTTTGTAATTCTTACCACTGCAAAGAAGTAAGATCTGGATCTTGATGCCTTTAGAATGATACAGAAAGATCCAAATTTAGAGGAGGGTTTTTTTTTCTTTGTTTTTAAAGTACAGATGTTTCCTCCATTTTTATGACATTTGAAAGCCCTTCTCAGCTCTGGCATGTTTTGCGTGTGCTGGTCCATTTGCCTGGAACACCTTTTCTCTGCTCTCTACCTAAAATGACACCTTCTTTCCCTTCATGTTTCACTCAGACATACATCCTGCAAGAACCCCCTGAAGGCTGAGTTAGGTGCCCCTGTCACACTGTATCATTATGACAAGTGGGCTTGTCTGTCTTACCACCCAAACTATAAGTTCCATGAAGACAAGAGACTCCTATCTTTAGTTTGTTATATCTCCCATCTAGCATCTAGCCTCATGGTACTTATTAGGCACCAAGTGAAGTTACTGAATAAATTAATGAGAGGATGGATGGATGGATGGATGGATGGATGGATGGATGGATGGATTGTAGATCAGGGCTGACTTCTGTAAAGACAATCAGGTGGTTCCCAGGGACTCTAAAACCATTCTGCACTTAAGGCATTGCTACCACTCAGATCCCTACCTGTAAGCCTAAAATCCTGAAGATCAGCATGTCCTTCTCCGTGGGTGTCATCTGTCCAGGATGAAGTGGGGAGAGGTTGAGGGAACCAAGTACAAGTGGACACAAGATGATAGTCTTGCCCCTTTTTCCTCCTTCAGGGGCCCCCATCTCTCAGGCATCTACTTAGAAATATAAGATAATACAACATGCAGTTTTGGTTTCCAAACATAGTCTTCATAAACTAAAGTGTGGATATTTTCCAGGTGTGTTTTCTCTTGTACAGTGATTCTTCTTTCTTGCTAATAAGATTCTATTAACCGCACATTGTAAGAGGCAGAAAGATAAGACCTAGTTCTCCCCTCCCATGTCTCCCTTTGAAGTCTAGAGAAACTCTGTCCATTGCAAAAAAGAAAGGAAGAAAAAGAAATATTCAGACAAAGAAGATGTTTCTCTGAAGGAGAAGTTAGAAAGGAAAGAAAATAGAAACTGCTTTATGTATCAGAGTTAGCAAAGGCAACTCCATACTGTTTTTCTCAAAATTGTGTTTTTACTTCTCCTTTTATGTCACTCAGACAGCCACAAGTTGGGATATAACTTAGTTCCTTCTAGAGAATTTGCTGCACAAGTCAGGGAACTGCTGAGTCACCCACACAGGTCTGTACAGTGGCTGTGACCATGACACTCATGAGCTACTTTATAGAAAGCGTGTTCCTGGACAGTTTCAGCTTGGGTCATTCTCTGCTTGGGTTTTTTATCCTCAGTCATGGAGCTTCCGTGGCAGAAGCCATCTTTTAATTTCAGTGAGTTGTGTTTCCTCCAGAACATTCCCTGAACGGGGAAATTGTACTCAGTTGTCCTTCCCAGCAGTCATCCATCTTAAGGTAATGAGGATAAAGAAGAAAGACAGAAATCTGAATATTTCTCAAGAAGAATCTCCTATAACTCAACATTCCTAGTCACAGAAGGTCTACCTTGCTGCTAAGCTCTCCTAACCTAGCAGTTACGTCCATCAAATCACACTGAGTTGGCTACGTTAGAAGCCAGGGTAACACCATACAACCATATCTCCTAAGTGTTTGTAATGAAACCTGAAATAGTGTTCAAGGTAGAAATGTCTTTATTGCATTCCAGGGGAGTGCAGCTGGTATTCCCAGAATTCCCAGGTACCAATGCAGGGGTATCTCCCCTCACCCAATCCCCCATTCAGCCTGGGACAGACACTCATGAGCACCAAGCAGGAGCTCTGTGCCTTGCTGCTGTTCCTTTCCTCAGGGACTGGACCATCATGAGCTATGCCTCTTGTGGGAGAAAACCATATTTAGGAAAAAGAAATAGTAAATAAGTAGCAATGTGGAGTTATAGAGAAAGCATGGGGTTTGGAATTAGACATCCTAGCCTGCCAGCCCCCTAGTCATTTACAAGCTGTGTAATTTTGGGCAAGCTACTGAACATCTCTGAGCCTCAATTTCATCATCTGTGAAATAGCAGTTTTAAGGATTAACTGCAGTGATGGCACAGTGCACCTCTCAAAGAGTAGGCCCTCAATAAAGAGAGGCTGTTATTGGTGTTATCATTGGTGTGGTGTGGAATCCGATCATCTGGGAAGGCTGAGCATAGTTGGGGTGGTCATCTTGGAGTGGACCCTGAAGGATGGGTGGCATTAAGAGAGAAGGAGGTTGATGGTCCAGGCCAAGGGATGGTACCAAAATGCTTTTGTAGAAAAGGGATTATTGTCAGATTATCCAAGGGAATTAGGCTTTGGGTACTTGAAGAGGGCTGACCCTTTAGCTATAATATCTGAAGCAGCAATATTCTAAAGAAAAATTCTCTGTTAAACAGTTTCTAGTAAAGCGGAGCCCATGAAAAAAACAGACTGCTAGGAACTCTTCTGTTTCATGTTCATTTTCCTCACAGGAGAGGGATCTACAGACAGAGGTCTGCATCGATAGACTGAGTTTCTAGTCTAAGAGAGGATGGCTCTGCCACCGTTTTCCAGGTTAACAACTTGTGCTGATAAGAGTAAAAATTGACGAAATTGCTGTGTGCTATTACAGCAAGTGTTGGTTCTGGATGTCCATCAGCTGGGTATTTTTATGTAATACCAAGCTGCCAGCTTTGCAGCCCTGAAGTTTGCAGCTTTATACCCAGATCCTATTTTTAAACACAGACGCACACACCCCAGTGCATGTAAGCAGTTCATTAGCATTTGTGGTCGGGGCAAATAGCTTCCTTGCTGAGCGGAAGAGAAACCTAACAGGTTTGTTATTTGTTTGTAACAAATGTATTCATTCCCTTTGCGCAAACCTGAATTATCTGTCCATGAAAGTTCTGTGTTTTTTTAAACTAAAATGGAAGAAAAATTAGAGAGGGTAGAAAAATGACTGCCTGTCAGCATATTTAGAGGTTTTTTCGGCTTCCGGGGGAAAAAAGGGCAGGACTTAAAATCCTGTGTGTGGTTTGAGGACAGACTGAGGCATGTGTTTTGATTTGAGGATCAAAACTGAATCTTAACTCATAAACATTTTATACTTTATTTTTTAAAAGTTTAATTTTGCTTAAATGCAGATGAAACATTTTGTTCAGTTTCAGGGATTTATGAATGTGCATGCCTATCTAACAATCCTAAGGTACAGATTACTGTAACTGTACCTCTCTTGTCTATATAGTCACTTACCAAAAAAACAATCATCATTCAACTGGATGTTGTACTAGTTGCCAGTGCTGAGGCTTCCCTGGGGCGTCTGGTTTGTATGTTTGTTTGCATGACCTCTATCTAGCTCAGCCAGTTTTTCACAGGCCTCAGTAGCCAGCAGGCAGACTTTCATTTATTTAAATAAATAGCATTATAAACAAATATGTGTTGAATGCCTGCTAAGTGCCACGCACTAAGAGGTACGGATAAAACTGCATACACATTTTCCTGCCTTAAAGGATCTAATAGTAAACAAGCCATGATAACACATTGAAGGAAGTCCTACAGTAGGGAAAGGACTACCTGCCAAAAGAATTCTGCAAGATGCCCGGCAGCAAAGATTTCCCACAGGAAGTAATGAGCTGAGTCTTGAAGAGCAAGTAGGGCTTAGCGTGGTGAAGAGTCCAGGGAAGAACATTCTAGGTAGAAAGAACACATGGAAGGGCTTGGGTGGGAAGGTATTTGGTACAGTGACAGCATGGCAAGGTTCTCCAGGGAAGGTGCTAGGCACCACAGGGCTGGGTCAGTTTAGGTCATACAGACACATGGCAGCATACTTCTGCTTCCTGATAGGAGCCAGGGGAATCTTCTCACATGGCCTTGCATGGGTGGGACACTTGATAAATAAAAACAAACTGGCTCCATTACCTCACAATTAACATACAAAACATATTCATGCTTAAAAAAAAATAAAGTCCGTATTTTCAGAAAGCCGTTGATACCAAGAAAGACTGCATCTCAAGCTGCTGGAGGCTGGATCTCACAGGAGTCACTGCTGGAGAAATACACTCTTCATAGATATTTTAGAAAGAAACCATATTCACAACCATAGAGAATGACTGCCTTCTGAGAACAAAGAGAACAGAAGCTTTTACTTAACATTGTATCACTAACTCTTTCCCTATCGCGTACAATCAAGAAAATGCTAAGAAAAAAAAAAAAAAGGAAAAGTCTTCGTAGATCATTGTTTGGAAACCTACTTAGGCATCTCCTTGGGAACTGATAAACTACAGATTCACTTGTCACTAAGGAGAACCAAATTTTTCAGGCCTCCTGAAAGAGAACGGCAAACACTGTTTCCCTTTCACGAAGACTGTTTATAGAATTAAGCTAGGTGTTCTTTGCTATGGACTCTGCTTCCAGATAAGTGAGTACCACCTTCCAGGAATAGTAGGGAGTCTGATGAATGATGAGATTTTGTAAATGATCTACCTATGGAAGTTCCTATAGAAAATAATAAAGATCAAAAGCTTATATAACACATAAAAATTAAAAATTAGTTTCAAACAATGTCTGGAACATCTGAGGCAATACAGAATCATAAGAACATACAGTTCTCAACCAAATAAACTATCACTGGGTTTTGTGACAAGTTATTTTTCTACGAGAATGGCTTATTCCTCATATTTGATTTCATTTATACTCTTTTTGTGTCAATCTGTTTCCTGTATTCTGTAATGAAATGGTCTTTTGTTGAAACTGAAAAATAAATTATGAGCAGGTGTGTGTACTAATCTTTAGTTTCCAAATCTTAGTTGTAGAAAAAATGGACAATGTTACAGGTGGCATGGAGACATCTCGCCAAACCTATGATGACAAGCTCACAGCAGTGGAAAGCGACCTGAAAAAATTAGGTAATCTGCAACAAGAATGACCCATTAAACTAAATCCTCTAATTCTACATTAAAAGACCAAAGCTCTTTAGAATGACATTGCTATAAACTCACATCCACCCAGAAGGACATTAATTTTTGTGTTGTGTGTTGAGTTTTTCCTCACAATTTAATTTAAAGGCGTCTACGTTTTAAAGTTAAAGAGCAATCTTAGAGTTGGATTCTCCCCACCCCCAAAAACTACTCCATATGCCAGTTAAAATCTGAAGACCAGGCACGCCTGGGTGGCTCAGTCAGCTAAGCATCCAACATCAGCTCAGGTCATGATCTCACAGTTCATGAGTTCAGGGCCCACGTCAGGCTCTGTGCTGACAGCTAACAGCCTGGAGTCTGCTTTGGATTTCGTGTTTCCCTCTCTCTCTCTGCTCCTCCCCTGCTTGTGCTCACTTGTGCGCTCTCTCTCTCTCTCTCTCTCTCAAAAATAAATAAGCATTTGAAAATCTGAAGACTGGGGCGTCGGGGTGGCTCAGTCGGTTAAGCGTCCTACTTCAGCTCAGGTCATGACCTCACAGCTCGTGAGTTCAAGCCCCACATCGGGCTCTGTGCTGACAGCTCGGAGCCTGGAGCCTGCTTCGGATTCTGTGTCCCTCTCTCGCTCTGTCGCTCCCCTGCTCGTGCTCTGTCTCTCCCTCTCTCTCAAAAATAAATAAACATTAAAAAAAATGTTTATAAAAATCTGAAGACCAATCCTGATCAAAAAGTACCACAAATACACTTTAATAAAAGCTCTTTTATAAAATTTCCAGTCAATTCCTATTTGAAATATTCTAAACTGCATTGAAGAATTATGAAAATTTTTTTTAAATGAAAGATTCCAGTTCTATCCTTGAATTTTTGTTTCCATTTTTTTGGAAGGAATTAATGGTAAATTTAATAAAGTTTATTGCCTTCTTGACACCCTGCCCAGTGCTCTAGAATCTGGTAGAATTCCCTCCTTCTTTGAGAAAAGCACTTACAAAGTTAGTACCCTTTCCACTTTTCCAGGACCCAGTTTTAATAGACACGTGGGTTTTACTAACATAGACCATTCTGCATATATCACAAATTTTATATCTGAAATACGCAGTGCATACCAATTAAGTCTCTTTGGGATCTTTGACCTCAAGTGAACATTTCTTCATATCACTAAGTAACAAAACATGTCTTATTCCAGGGGACCAAACTGGGAAGAAAGCTATAAGCACCAACTCAGAACTCTCTACCTTCAGATCAGACATACTGGATCTTCGTCAGCAGCTTCGTGAGATTACAGAGAAAACCAGCAAGAACAAAGACACGCTGGAGAAGTTACAGGCAAGTGGGGATGCGCTGGTGGACAGGCAGAGTCACCTGAAGGAAACTTTGGAGAATAACTCTTTCCTCATCACCACTGTAAACAAAACCCTCCAAGCGTATAATGGCTATGTCACCAATCTACAGCAAGACACCAGCGTGCTGCAGGGCAATCTGCAGAGCCAAATGTACTCTCATAACGTGGTTATTATGAACCTCAACAACCTGAACCTGACCCAGGTGCAGCAGAGGAACCTCATCACTAATCTGCAGCGGTCTGTGGATGACACGAGCCAGGCCATCCAGCGAATCAAGAACGACTTCCAAAATCTGCAGCAGGTTTTCCTTCAAGCCAAGAAGGACACTGATTGGCTGAAGGAGAAAGTGCAGAGTTTACAGACGCTGGCTGCCAATAACTCTGCCTTGGCCAAAGCTAACAACGACACCCTGGAGGATATGAACAGCCAGCTCAGTTCATTCACAGGTCAGATGGACAACATCACCACAGCCTCACAAGCCAATGAGCAGAACCTGAAAGACCTGCAGGACGTACACAAGGATGCGGAGAACAGAACAGCCATCAAGTTCAGCCAGTTGGAGGAACGCTTCCAGCTCTTTGAGACGGATATTGTGAACATCATTAGCAACATCAGTTACACTGCCCACTACCTGCGGACGCTGACCAGCAATCTGAATGAAGTCAGGACGACTTGCACAGATACGCTGACCAAACACACAGATGACCTGACCTCCTTGAATAACACACTGGCCAACATCCGTTTGGATTCTGTTTCTCTCAGGATGCAACAAGACATGATGAGGTCAAGGTTAGATACTGAAGTAGCCAACTTATCGGTAATTATGGAAGAAATGAAGCTGGTAGACTCCAAGCATGGTCAGCTCATCAAGAATTTTACAATACTACAAGGTAAGTGAAAATTCTGAATTTATTTGTGTTAGTTATTGATTGCTATATAACAAACGACCCTAAAAGCTGGCAACTTAAAACAATAAACACTTGCTATCTCACCATTTCTGTAGGTTAGGAATTCAGGAGTGGCTTAGCTGGGGGATTCTCACTCAGTATCTTTCATAAGGTTGTGTCAAAATATTGGCAAGGGCTGCAGTCATCTCAAAACCTTAACTGGGGCTGAGAATCTGCTTTCAAGATGACTCACGTACATGGTTTTTGGCAGGAGGCCTCAGTTCCTCACAACGTGAAGTTGCTTGAGTGTTCTCACAATATGGCAGCTGGCACCTCCAGAGCAGGTGATCCAAGAGAAAACACAAAGAGAAGTCACATGCCTTTTATGACCTAGCCTCAGAAGTCACATACCATCACTTCCACCATAATCTGATAAATCACTAAGTCCAACCCGGGGAGATTAAGCTCCACATCTTGAAAAAAGTTTTAACTATGAATTTGTGGTCAGTGGTCAAAGACAGTCCATTAAATATTTGTTGAATTTGGACTTTGTCAGTGCCTAGCTCTTTCAAGTCTTTATAAATTGGGCTCCTTTGAAAGCAAGATTAATTTTTTTAGGTCACAGAGATTCCTAATTTTTTTTAAGTTTATTTATTTTTAGAGAGAGAGAGAGAGAGTGTGTGTGTGTGTGTGTGTGTGTGCGCGCACGCGCACACACAAACATGACAGGGGAGGGGCAGAGAATCCCAAGCGGGCTCTGTGCTATCATTGCAGAGCTTGATGCGGGGCTGTATCTCATGAACTAGGAGATCATGACTTGACCCAAAATCAAGAGTCAGATGCTTAAATGACTGAGCCACCCAGGCACCTCAGAGATTCCTATTCCTAAGTGTCATGAGCAGATGGATGGATGGCCATCCCAGTAACTATAAGGCCACAGAGGAGAGAAAGAATGTGACTTGCATATAAAATCTGAGTTTTACTTTCATCCAGGTCATCCATCTAAATTGAAAATATTTGGCTCAAATTAAGTCTCCTTCTGAGATTTGCAGCAACCATATAATAATAGTATTTTTTAGTCATAAACTATCTTCACAGGTTTTAAGTTGAAAGTACTATGTGAAAGATGCTGTGCTGAGCCCTCTGAGGTATGCAGAGAAGTCCAGGTGGTCTCTGCCCTCAGGTAGCTCAAATCAATAGAAGGTCAGGGGCGCCTGGGCGGCTGGTCGGTTAAGTGTCCAACTTTGGCTCAAGTCACAGTCTCACGGTTCGAGACTTCAAGCCCCGCATCAGGCTTTCTGCTGACAGTGTGGAGTCCATTTCTGATCCTCTGTCTCCCTCTGTCTCTGCCCCTCCCTCACTCATGCTCGCTCTCTCAAAAATAAGTAAACCTTTAAAAAAAAAAATCAAGAGATTTAGAGTATCAGGAGACTACCTGTTAAGCAAAATAATGCTGATTTTCAAAAAGAGGATATAGGTGGATTCTACACACTGTGTAGAATGGGAATTTGTCTTCAAGCCTGAGAAGAGGATAATTTGTGAACCTTCAGGAAAGCAGCAGTTATCACAAGGAGTTCATTAGGAAAGCAGGTGATGGGGCGCCTGGGTGGCTCAGTCGGTTGAGCGTCCGACTTCGGCTTAGGTCATGATCTCACGGTCTGTGAGTTCGAGCCCCGCGTCGGGCTCTGTGCTGACAGCTCAGAGCCTGGAGCCTGTTTCAGATTCTGTGTCTCCCTCTCTCTCTGCCCCTCCCCTCTTCACGCTCTGTCTCTCTCTGTCTCAAAAGTAAAAATAAACGTTAAAAAAAATTAAAAAAACAAAAGCAGGTGAACCTAAACTTATTTCTGCATATTAACAGAGTTATTCGATTGTTTAAACTAGGAGAATGAAAAATAGCATATCTGGATTTTACCAAGGCATTTGTCACTAATGCTGTTAAGAACAAGATGGTAAAAATAGCTACTGGATTATAGCACAGTTAGATGGGTTTATGGGTTACGTTGGTTTTCTGTGCTATGTAACAAATTACAAACTCAGAAGCTTAAGACAACACCCATTTCTTTCTTTTTTTTAGTTAATTTTTTATTTTGAGAGAGAGCAAGCAGGGCAGGGGCGGAGGGAGAGATAGAATCTGAAGCGGGCTCCATGCTGTCAGCAAAGAACCTGACAAGGGTTTGAACTCACAAACTATGAGATCGTGAACTGAGCTGAAATCAAGAGTTGGATGCTTAACTGACTGAGCCACCCAGGTGACACCCATTTCTTATCTCACAATATCTGTGGGTTAGGAGTCTGGGCAAGGCTTGGGTCCTCTGCTTAGGGTCCCTCACCAGGGTGCACTGTCACTGAGGGGCTGAGGTTTCATCAGAGGCTTGACTGGGTCAAGATCCATTTCCACGCTCCCTCAGGTGCTTGACAGAATTCATGTCCTTGCAAATGTGAGATTGAGGTTCCTGGGGGATTTCAGGGGAGTAAGGGGTACTGGCCTAGAGACCACCTACAGTTCCTTGCCATGTGACCATCTGACAACACTGCAGCTTCTTCAGAGCTGGCAAGGGAGTCTCTCGCTCCAGTCTGCTGAGACTGTGTTATGTAACGTCATCTCATCTAATGTAAGTCAAGGGGGTGACATGCCATCATCTTTGCCATGTTTTGTTGGTTAGAAGCAAGTCACAGGTTCTACACTCAAGGGGAAGGGATTACACGAGGGTATGAGTCATTGGAGATGACCCTAGGGTGTGTCTACCACAGAATGGGTCTAAAGAATGGTAGTTAATGAGCCCCTGTGAGGCTGGCAGCAAGTCTGGATGGCAGATGGCAGGGGCCCACTCAATAGCTTTGTCCGTGACTAGCATGAGGATATGGATGACCTGGTAATCCAATACTTGTATGACATGAAACTATATATACTAGCCCATGGATGACAGAATCATAATCCAAAATGACCTGGAGAGGCTAGAATAATAAAAAGATACCAACAAATGAAGGAGATAGGGAATACATGTAAAATCCTGCTGGTAGGTAGAAAAAACAAATAGAACAATGTTGATGGGAGAGCATGGCTTAAAGAAGTATGCATGAAAAGCATGGTGGTTTTAGTTGATTGTAAGCAAGTCACTGTGTCTGCCAGTGAATCTAATGTGATCTTTGACTATATCAATAGAAATATGTCCAAAATGAAGGAGGTGATATCTTACTCCATTCAGTGTGGCAAGACTACCCCTGGAGGATAGTGTGTACTTTGGAGGGGTCCCTTTCAAGAGGGACATTCACAGAGCAGCATGTTCAGAAAAATTTGCCCAGGATTATGCAGTCTACATGTGCTCAAGGAAAGATTGAAAGACCTGGGAACTTTAACCTGTAGGAGAGACTGCTTAGTGGGAGACAAGGCTGCTATCTATAGCTATTTAAAGACTGTCACATGGAAGAGATTTTAAATGACATCTGAGGAGGGTGAAACAAAGACTAATGAGTATTCATTAATAGAAAACATTTTGGTTTTATATGATGTTGCTTATAAAAATTGGCATTGCCTGTAAATATAATGGCTTCCCTGAGAAATATGGGTGTCCCAACTGGGGGGTGGACAGTTGCAGGGACACTGTGGGTGTAAGTCATACTCTGAATAAGGGACAGGTTTTCAAATGATAAAAAAGGTATTAGGGGGCTAGTTTTTCCCTGTTTTTTCTCAAATTCAGAATGAGGGCATATCTCAATAGATAATGCAACCACATGAAATAAGAGCTTGCTAAATTTCTGTGGTCATTGTAAAACCTTAGAAAATCCTATTGTAGTTTTCTGGCCATTTTCCAGCTATAAGTTTTATGGTTTTATTATTCCATTAGTCCAATTGCTAGCTTGTCTTCTACAAGTAAACTTCTGACATATTTAGTGTGTATAGACAGTGTGACTTGTCAGCTAGGGAAGTGTGTGAAAAGCTTATAGTTGAACATTCAGACCCTGGCTTTAAATTAATGTTTCCATTATTGTGACTATTTTTATTGGCTAATGTTGAATGTGAGTATACTGAGTGCTTTACACAAGCTCTGTAGGATAGGAACTTATAAGATCATAACCAGTTTACAGATGAGGAAACTAAGGTTTAGAGAGGTGTTTAAGGAAACTGCTCAAATTTACAGAGATGGTAAATAGCTAAATAGTATCAAGTCCAGGCTTCCTGGTGCCAGAGCCCATGCTGCCAACCCCGTCAGTAATCGCTGAAAGTGAGTGACCCTCCTCTACAGTCCCCAGCTGCCCCTGAAGTAGTCTGTGAGGGCAGGGAGCTGGGATTTCGTTCTAAGTGCGACAGGGAGGTTTTAAGCAAGGTGGTGACATGGTCTGATTTATATTTTTAAAAGGTCATTCTGGGTGCAGGGTCAGGGGGTGAGGTGGGAGAAGAATAGATTACAGGGGAACAAGCAGGGTGATGGGGGTCCAGTGAGGAGCTATGGGCCAGATATGAGTGACGTGGATATAAGAGAAATGGGTCTCATCATTGAGCAGGAGTCTTGTAGGCAGACTCAAGGGCAGCCTTACCCTTCCGTGGTCAATAGGGCCCTGCTGTAGAAGCCCTGACTGGCTTCCTCTGGCTGTACTCTGCCGAGGGGGAGAAGTCTACAGGTTCAAGGGGCTGCGAGTATTCAGAGCTCACATCAACCTGTTCTTGACCCCATTTGATGCCCAAGACCCTAGAATTTCCTACGCAAAGTGTCCGAAGCCCAGAGGAGCAGCCGTGAGGCATGGTGTGTTGTAGGGGTGGTGGTGGAGGGGTGTGGACAGAAACTGAACACAGGGTCAGGGGCCAGTGTATGTGGCTAGATGAGGCTGATGGGTGGATTGGCTGTGAGGGTGAGGGAAAGAGAGGAGCAGGATGTCTCCTTAGTTTTTAGCTGAAGCAAGTAGGTAGATGGACAGACTGGGGAGGTTCAGGTTGAGAGGCCCGTTTAGACATATTAAGTGGAACATATCTGTTAGAATGAGGTTTCTGACTCCGTGCTTCTGAAACACCTGAAATCCTGGTTTCTGAATGATTTTTTCCTTTTCACATATGCCTTTCCTATATTACTTTTATCCTTGGTCTTTTTATTACCTGCACTTTCTGTGAGGTAAATGAAACTTCTCAGGCCAAACAAACTGCCCCCATTCTATTCCATCTGTTCAACTTCCTCCAGAACAGGAATGTTCACGAGGTGTTCCCATGGAAGAAGAGACTGGGGGCAGAGCTCCATTTCCCCTTGCACTTCTCCAGTGCCTTTCCTCTGTCCCTCCCAGCAAATCTGGTTCCTGAGGATGAGGGAAAGATGAGATAAAGTAGGATGGAGCAGGATTGGATTAACTTTGGGTTATGTTGGGCTTGCCTCTGCAAGATTCAGAATACCCTGACGCTTCCAGGGAAATCCTTTGGACTTGCACTTAATGAGCCCTCACGCATATGGTGCATGCCGTTCGGTCACAGCAGACATTGGCCTCATTGCGAAGTAGAAGCTGAAGCTGCCTGCTTGCACTGAAGCTAGGTGATAACTGGAAATAGATTTTAAACCCCAGGTTGAATCCCAGCAACAATTATTTCTTTATCCATAAACCAAAAATACTTTATTGGAAAAGCCTTGTTTTTGTTACAAATAATGTAACTATCGTTATGCTCATTGTGTATGTGGAGGACTTCACTCGTCATAACGTCACAGTGCACTCTCGGGTAGGAAGCAAAGAATGCAAGGTGCATCTTCCTAGCACAATCAGAGGGCTCCCTTCCTCTGTTCTTGTGAGAGAGGCAACAGATTTAGTGGGCAAGAACAAGAGCTCTGGAAATAGACCTGAACACAAATACCAAGTTCCTCATCCTCTCCCTGCCTCAGTTTCCTATTCTGCATCTACCTTTAGAGTTATGAGAACTTCATGAGATAATGTCAATAAAGCTCTTCGTACAGTGCCTAGCAGGCAGTTGGCTAATATTCATACTCAAATGTGAGTAAGTTCAGTGCCTACCCAGGATTTCTGCTGCAGCCCCAGCTGCTACATCACAGTGCCAAACAACAGCTTCGTGTGCTCAAGGAATAAAATTGTCCAGATGGGGTCAGTGTTGATTTGGTTCCAAAAGTACTTACTGCTGGCAGCCCAGTGCCTAGCCTTGGAGAGGACTCAGAGTCAGGTGCTGCTGACAGCTAGCTTTCACTCACTTTCCAGTCCATTGTCTGCAGTATGCCAGTCATACTGCTGAGCACTGGGTTAATTTGTCTGTTTTCCTTGTTCCATCTCTTTAAGGTAGGAATTACCAGCATTCCGCATTTGCAGGGCTGGGAACCATGGCACAGAGCCTGAGTAACTTATCCAAGGTCAAGGAGCTAGCAATGTCAGAGAGTACTAACCCTGGATCTAATTCCCAAACTGATGCTTCTACATGAGCCCCTGCTGCTATGCAACGATGTAAGAGAAAAGATAGCATGTTTGGGAAGTTGAAATGTGGAAGAGTTTGTTTTCAGTAGAACAGTCGGTTGAGGTGTAAGAGATTGACATTTGAGCTGGACCTTGACAGATACGTAGGAAGGCTGAATGGATCAGGCAGGAGGCCTCAATTTCTCTCATTGCCAACTGCCATTCTTGTCATGCTTCCTCAAAGAAGACTGCTTGTCTGAGGACCTTTGAGAGCAGGCATTTGAGGGCATAGAAACAGAACTGTGGCCAGTTGGTGAGAAATGGTGGTTTAAATATACCCTGAGGACAAGGGTATATTTGTGGAGAGGGAGCTTCCGTGGCTTTCCAGAAGCCTGTCTTAAACATGAGGTTAAGAATCAAATTATTTTTCAAAATTATTGCCAAATAATATCTTTTAAATTTCCTCAAACAAGTACTTTTAAAGCACGTCAGTGAGAACAAACTGAGGGTTGATGGGGGGTGGGGGAAAGTGGGTGATGGGCATTGAGGAGGGCACTTATTGGGATGAGCACTGGGTGTTGTATGGAAACCAACTGGAAAATAAATTTCATATTTTAAAAAAATGAGAAGAAAAAATGTCTCAGATTATACGACTAGTTTTCTCCATCTTCTAATCTTACCACTAGAGGTTCTAAAATGAAGTCTCCAAAATCTTGCAGGGCAGTAAGAATTGAAGTGGTTTGTGTACTTTCTGCTTTATTGGAAAACAAATTGGAAACTTCTCTCAGGGGTAGGACACAGGGCTGGTCCTCCTCAGGGCCTGCAGTTTGGTTTCCAAAGCAGAAACAGCAAAGTGATGTAAATTTACCCTGTCCTCTTTAAACTGTTTTGGGGTGCCTGGGTGGCTCAGTCGGTTGGGCGTCTGACTTCGGCTCAGGTCATGATCTCGCGGTCCGTGAGTTCAAGCCCCTTGTCAGGCTCTGTGCTGACAGCTCAGAGCCTGGAGCCCGCTTCGGATTCTGTGTCTCCCTCTCTCTGACCCTCCCCCGTTCATGCTCTGTCTCTCTCTGTCTCAAAAATTAATAAACATTAAAAAAAAAATTTAAACTGTTTAGAGGATTCAGGTGTTCAAGGCTCCCAATTCTGGAGGGTGGGGAACAGGGAGGATGTTTTGCTGGCAGTAAAACACAGGCTGCTCACAGATCTGGTCTAGGTCATATTCAGGCATTTCTGGAGCTTGCAGTGGCTTTACCAGCAACCTGGGTATTCTGGCATTTCAGAATCTTGAGCCAGGGAGCCACTCACTTGGTCTTGAAAACAAATCTCAAATTTGCTTCTGAAGGGGGACATCACATCTGCTTCCACATGTAGCATTTACCACATTCTCGACTCTGAACACAAGTTGTTACTGCCCAAGCTCATAAATAATCCTGGGTCATTTATCTCACTGTTGCTGTTTTAAGGCACTAGGGGTGACTTGTCTTGTATTTCATCTTCTTTTCATTTCAGCAGCTGCCCAATTAAAGATTCAAGTAAGACCTAAAAGCTTGGGATCGTCCAGATACTAATATTTGATGCTAGCATCCCAGGTCCTAGAAGAAGATATACCCCTGGCATTAATAATCTATTTTTTTACGGGTAGCCAGTATGGCTATTTTACAGGTAGCCAGTGGTTTTAGCTTTTTTTCCTCAGTAATTTTTAAAAAGAAACAAGTTGGTTCGGGGCGCCTGGGTGGCGCAGTCGGTTAAGCGTCCGACTTCAGCCAGGTCACGATCTCGCGGTCCGTGAGTTCGAGCCCCGCGTCGGGCTCTGGGCTGATGGCTCAGAGCCTGGAGCCTGTTTCCGATTCTGTGTCTCCCTCTCTCTCTGCCCCTCCCCCGTTCATGCTCTGTCTCTCTCTGTCCCAAAAATAAATAAACGTTGAAAAAAAAAATTTAAAAAAAAAAAAAAAAAAAAAAGAAACAAGTTGGAAATTTCTAGTTCTTAGTGAGCAAAGTACAGTCTTACTGAATACTTAAGTATATGAATGAATCCTCTTACATATGGGACACATAGAGTACATTTTTACTTAGCCCAGCATTGGAAGGTAGAGTGCCAGCTTCCTTCTCTAGTGTCATGATGGTTTTCTCCCAAGGCTGGGGCAGTTATGGATGAAGAAATCGATAACACTGTGCTTGTCAGGAGTTTATCCATAGTCATTGATATTCAACCTTGTCTTATTAAGAGAGATGTAGCAATTCCTGTAAAAAATTCAGTTTTCATTCTAATCCAGCTGGGAAATGCATCACAAATAAGATTTTCAAGGTGCCTCGGTGGCTCAGTTAGTAAAGCATCCAACTCTTGATCTTGGCTCAGGTCATGTTCTCATGGTTTCATGAGGTCAAGCTCCACATCAGGCTCTGCGCTGACAGCACAGAGCCTGCTTGGGACTCTCTCCCTCCCTCTCTCTGCCCCTCCCCCACTCTCTCAAATAAATTAAAAATAAAATTAAAAAATTTGGAGGTGCCTGGGTGCTTCAGTTGGTTGAGCATCCGACTTTAGCTCAGGTCATGATCTCAAGGTTCATGGGTTCAAGCCCCATGTCAGACTCTTTGCTGACAGCTCGGAGCCTGGAGCCTGTTTCAGATTCTGTGGCTTCCTCTCTCTCTCTGCCCCTCCCCCATTCATGCTCTGTCTCTCTCAAAAATAAGTATTTTAAAAAAGAGATTTTCGACCTTTATATCAGAGGCAAAACCTTGCATATTGACATCTTTTCCCTTCCTTCCCAAGATCTGGAAGTTAGCACCTGCTGATATTTTGCACTGACTGTGGGATCCATGTTTGATGCCATTCTTAAAATAAGCCACAACTTTTGTGTGGAGTGAGTGGGGACATTTGAGAAGCACTTCAGTTCAGAGGGAAATAGCTAAACACCAAAATAAACCCACCCAACCTCAGAGAGAAATAAGATTAATGAAAAGCTGTCATCCTACGTAAGGAAGGTCTCGGATTCATACCTGGAGAGGAGTAGAGAGTTGTGTGTCTTCGGAGTTCTGTTAGAAACAAGAGGAAGGTGTTCTGGAAGAAATATAACTCCCTGTCATGTCAGGAAGACAAGTCCCAGAATAGTCACTATTCCATGGGCATGAGTAAACCCATTTCCCATAACCTACAAGTATAGTACCAAACCCAGTTGTGAGTGATTGAGAAACACTAATTGTTGGCAAAACCCATAAGGAGAATAAGGAATAAAGAATAAAGAATCTAAAGCACTTGAATTTCCCCCCAAAAAAACCTCTTCATTATTTGGATTTCTAAAGTCTAAACATAGACCATAAAAAGAAACAGGTGAGAAGAAAAGCTACTTTTATTTTTGCTATTATTCTAACTAAATTAGAATTTTGTTGTTGTTGTCTTGTCAGTATTGTTCCGCTAGAACCTTCCATAATACTACATCCATTATGGAGGAATGAATGCACACACCACCATCCCCACTATTAATCTCTAGGGCACTATTTCTCAACCACACAAAGGAACTAAGATACTTTTTTACAGAAGATCGATTTGACAATGAAAATCCACCTTCTCTATCTTTACTAATACATTCCAAGAGCCTCCTCAGCTTAAAAAGAAAAAAAAAAAAAAAACACCTCAGATTGCAGATGAAGAGACTACTGGATCAATTCTTAAATGTGTGTAGAGTCAAGAAAGATCTCCCCAGGACCCATTCCGTAGCAGCAGCCAGGAGCATCCTGATACATAGACTGAGTGGAGCTTTACTTCTTAGAAAGGTAAGGGGCACCAAGCAAATCGCTGCTCCCCCCAAATCTCTCCCTTCTGGTCTCTCCTGGGGCCCAGACTGTTGGCATCAGCATGCTAGGCATTTAGATCTGTGATGCACATTGGTTTGATAAACACTGTCTGAATAAGGCTATATAGCAGACACTGCTAGCTGCTAGATGGAGAAGTGTTCTCAAAGAACAAACAAGTACTAAAAGATTAGAGAAAGAGGAAAAACTTCCACCTGGGAGGATTACGTGGTAGGTGGATGACAGTTCTCCAGATGGATATGAGCAGAGGCAATTTTAAGAGAAGGGATATGCAGAAGTGCAGAGGAGGATGGACTAAAGACATGTTAGACCAGGTCATGAAAACCCTGATTTAATACCACATGACCAGGTAGTGGGGACAAAATATTTTAGGGCAAGTGGAGATCAGAGCTGTGGGACAAATGAGGGAAAGATACAGAGTGGAATGAATGGAGAGCAATCAAAGGTAGGAAGAGCAGTTACTATAGAGGATACTATAAAAATCTGCCAAAAAGAGAACCCCCACACTGGGTCATGATGAAGGACAGAGGGAAGAGGTGGTTGTGATGATGTAGGATGAGGGATGATGGAAGAAGGGCATAAACAATAAAGAGGTGATAAGGTCAGTTTTAGACATGTCAGGTTGGAGGTGCTGGCAGGACATCCCAGAGATAATGGACTGTCCAACTATGAGATGGAAATAAGGGCCAGGAGAGCTAGTGATGGAGAGCAGCCAATAGGAGCTGGTGGGCAAAAGTCAGTGAGTTGGGTTCGGAGAGAAAATTCTTCGTTACAAAGTCTTCTCAAGCAGATGAGAAAGACCCCTAGACAGGGTTCTCAAAAAAAACACACTGAAGCTAGTCCTAACCATTAGCATGAACTCTCTTACAGCTTGGTAACATCCTATCCAGGGCAACATCATGAGTACCTTAAATGAGGAAAGCTGAGTCCAGAGCCAAGGTTCTTGCTACGGGAGAACAGGGATGGGTGGGCTAGTTAGGGCCATGGATAATATGAGGGTACAGTGGACATCCATCAAGGCCTAGAGAGGGGAGTGGGGCAGAGAGACGCCCCCTCCCCATTGAGGCGGGAAGGCCTGCTTCAGTGTTCTGTCCTGACCAGCTGGTGGGGGAGGAGTAGGGTAAGGGGATCAAGAAAAACATAGGGTGGGAGGCCTGTCTACTCTCCCTCTCCCCAGTACTTCTGCCCGTCCAGCCTGAAAGGCTTTCCACTTCTATGGAAAGAACGAGTGTGTATCTCTTTTACTTATTCACATAGAGAACAATGAGATCTCAGACACTCAAAAGTTCCGGGGAGTAGAATATTTGAGAATAGTGTCCTCCTAGATACAGTCATTGCAATGAGAAGACAGGAATTACCATCCCAGCTCCACCACTAGACTGTAACTGTTCATGTCTCATTCTCCTGGATAGATCTGTCTTGAGGAGCTAGCATGGAATAAGAGCTTGGTGTCTCTGGCCCTACACGTCCTCAAATGTGCTCTGGGAATATAATCTCATAGATACAGTTCAGATGACATAACGTATGTGAAACTAGCTCAAAAACTGTCAAGTCACCATATAAATCCTGGTTGTGGTATGTTTGTGTGCAGTTCCCTGTCACCTCTAAGAATTTACAGAAAATAAAAAAATCCCAGGTCGTGTGAGCATCTCTAGGATGACAAGGGATGAGCAGCTATTTGCCTTCTTACTTTGGGGGAAAAATGTTGTTGTTTTTCCTCTCCCTTGCCCAATTAGATGGTCGCCTATTTTTTTCCGTAGCCCACAGCCCTATTTGCATTATTAGACTAACAAACTGGGGAAAATGACACTTAGCCCAGCTCGTAGAACACTTTCCCCCAGAGACCCTCTGAGCTGTTCCACAGGTGAGCAAGGCTCAGCCTCAAGGGCAGCAGCATCCCTGCAGCACTGGCAGAGGGGCCAGGAGGGCGGGAGTGAGGTGTCAGAGGAGAGGCTGCCACTTGGTGAGGATGAATTAGCAGAATGGTGCCTCTCAACATTGGATGGGATATTTCATTCAACTCTATGAAAAGAAGAGGAAATAGTAGGAGAGAATCCCCATCCCAACTTGCACCGCTTTTCTCCTGGTGATGGAACAGTCCCGGACGACTAAGGGAGCCCAGGTGAATGGTGTGAGTCACTGCTGTGGTTGTTGGCGTGAAGCTGTCCCTCCCCCTAAAACATCAGTGGATACCGGAGGGTTGTGTGCCGTTAAGATATATTCTAAATGCAGGGCGCTTGGGTGGCTCAGTCGGTCGGGCATCCGACTTTAGCTCAGGTCATGATCTCATGGTTCATTGGTTTGAGCCCCACGTCGGGCTCTGGGCTGACAGCATGGAGCTTGCTTGGGATTCTCTCTCTCCCTGTCTCTTTGCCCCTCCCCTGTGCGCTTGCTTGCTCTCTCTCAAAAACAGGAAGAAAAAAAAAAACATTAAAAAAAATATATTCTAAATGCTTGGAGCAGAAAGGGTGAGCTTAGTTAAGAAACCTTTTTGTTTGAAAAAAATACCAGCGACAACAGTATAGTGAAACAAGAAGCAATCCTTTAATGAATATATTTTATATGTCTAGATTTTTTTTAATTAGATATTTTATAAGATAAATTCTTCACTATCACTCACAATGGATTTTTGTTCACGCCATGTACATTTTTTTTATGTTTTAGGTCCTCCTGGCCCCAGGGGTCCAAAAGGCGACAGAGGACAGCAGGGACCCCCTGGTCCCACTGGCAACAAAGGACAAAAAGGAGAGAAGGGAGAGCCTGGTCCACCCGGCCCCGCTGGTGAGAGGGGCCCAATTGGGCCAGTTGGCCCCCCTGGAGAGCGTGGTGGCAAAGGCTCCAAAGGCTTGCAGGGCCCCAAAGGCTCCCGTGGATCCCCTGGGAAGCCTGGCCCTCAGGGCCCCAGTGGAGACCCAGGCCCCGCAGGCCCACCAGGCAAGGATGGACTCCCTGGCCCTCAGGGCCCTCCTGGCTTCCAGGGATTGCAGGGCACCGTGGGAGAGCCGGGGGTGCCTGGACCTCGGGGGCTGCCAGGCTTGCCTGGGGTGCCAGGCATGCCAGGCCCGAAGGGCCCCCCTGGTCCCCCAGGCCCATCAGGGGCAGCGATGCCCCTGGCCCTACAGAATGAGCCAACCTCTGCACCTGAGGCCAATGGTAAGTCTGAGCCCTCCCTCACAACCAGGATCAAGGGCACTGTGTGGGGTTGTGCCCAGCCCCCAGCATGCAGCCCATATGCCACCCACTCCCCACTTCTCTTGGCATTGAAGGCACCACGTGGGCAGGCATGGACCCCGTTGCTCTCACAGGCCTCTGCAGCAGGCAGTGTCACTCAGGCACATGTGTTTCTCTCTGAACACTATCAGGTTCTCTAGCACTTGTTTGTTTAGCTAAGTCAAGCCCTCAGGGACAAATGCGTCCCCAGACATTTCCTTTGTGACAGTCTGAGGCTGGCTACCCCCCACCCATTTTGTTCTCATTTTATGCCCTTCAATCTGGGGGATAGACATCCCTCAGTAACTACGTAGATGGAATTTTGTTACTAAAGCCCAGATTTCATTGTTTCGAGAAGGTGTTATGGTGCTTCTAGTTTTTTTATAATTATTAAATTTGCTTACTAAATTTTGATAACTTGGCAAAACCCTCAGTGTTTGGTTATCAACCAAGCCTATTTTTCTCTCCCTTGAATCACACCCAGTTCCACCTGATTTCCTTAAGCACGACTCTGGTCATCCTTGTAGCTCCACAAGCCCAGTTTTGGTTCTGGGTGCTCCCATCTATCTAGTTACTGATTAGTTCCATTTGACTCCAGACTGATGTGGAACATCTGCATTGCATTTTGTTGTTGTTTCTGTCACTATAAATACTAATCCAGACACAGAGGAACTAAGACCCAGCAAAAATAATTTTCCAGGCTACGTAGGTTTGACTACTGTGTGCTCTGTGGCCTGCCCTCCTGGACCAGTCTTAGCTCCCAAGGTGTCTGTCAAGGGCAGTCACAGGCTCACACACAGACGCTGGAACTGCTCACTCCTGGCCTGTGAGGGAAGTGAGGCCAAAGCCATGGCCTCTGACATATAACTGAAGAAAGGCATAGTGCTTCGTGTGTGTGTTTGTGTTTTCATTAATATTTAAAAAAATTTTTTTTTAATGTTCATTCATTTTTTGAGAGACAGAGCATGAGCCAGGGAGGGGCAGAGGGGGAGGGAGACACAGAATCCAAAGCAGGCTCCAGGCTCTGAGCTGTCAGCACAGAGCCCAAAGCGGGGCTTGCACTCACGACCTGCAAGGTCATGACCCAAGCTGAAGTCGGCCACTTAACTGACTGAGCCACCCAGGCGCCCCTAATTAATAATCTTAAACATTTGCATTCCTAGGCTGCCCACCTCACTGGAAGAACTTCACAGACAAATGCTACTATTTTTCGGTTGAGAAAGACATTTTTGAGGATGCAAAACTTTTCTGTGAAGACAAGTCTTCACATCTTGTTTTCATAAACACAAGAGAGGAACAGGTATGTTTGCAGCATACTTGGAGAAAACTATAATTTAAGGATATTTTACATCTGGAAATTGCATGCTTACTGGGGATTCGAAGATATCAAGAATCTATAGTCACATAAACACAGAAGGCCACATTCTGGAGATTTGGGCTTTATCCAGTGACAAGAAGCATTCATGGCACGGGAATTCTGTCCTCTTGCTTCTTACCTGGAAGATACTGCGTTATTAAGCTGGAGATCTGTGGCTCCCCCCAAACCCCGCCTCTGGTGGCTGTCAAAAGAGCCGTAATGTGGAAAAGAAGCCTGCAGGCTGGCATCAAACACCTGTGGAGAGAGAAACAAAGGGGCATGAACACTGTAGGGGTGGGTGCAAGGGACCAGATCTGTGGCTTCAGCAGGGTCAGGAAGAGCAGAGAAGACCACGGGGTAGAGCCCATACATAACGATGTTGACTACTCCCTAGGCCCCTATTGTGTGCCAGGCACGGTACAAGGCATTTCTCCTTTACACCTCACAACAACCTTAGAACCTAGGGGTATTATTATCCCCTTTTTACAGATAAGAAAACTGAGGCCCCACAAGGTTCAATAGCTTTATTTATGGGATTAAAAAGTAATGCAGAGCTGAGACTGAAACTGAGGTCCCTCTAGCAACCATGCCAATGGGCTTTGGTGCCACACTGTTCCAGTGGCCTCCTTCCTTTTCCCTAAGTATCTCCAGCAGATACAACCCTGAAAACAGATGTTTCCTGCAATAACTGGCCAGGAATGAGCATCCAGTCAGCTGCCTGGGCTTTAGACTGTGTAGACTTGGGTCTAATCTCAGCCCAGCCACTTACTATCTTGGTTACATAGGTTGCTGTGAAGGCTTAAAGACATGTGGCATGTGACACACTGGACGTGGGACGTGGCCAAAGGAAGAGCTCAATAATGCCACGGTTGTTAGTAGTATTAGAACATGGGAGTGACAGCTGATGGAGAGGGATGGAGCCTGGTGGGATTCATTGAGTTGTCTGGGTGATTTACAAGAGGAAAAGCGTCCCATAAACGTTACTTACAAACTTATAAGAGGAGAAAGTGTCGAAGCCCCAAAACACTGCAAAACAAAACAGGTGCAGTAAAAAAGAGAGCAGAAGCATGTATGTGCTCTAACAAACATCCTCTTTTAAATGTCCTTTTTCCCCCCAAATGCTGCAGGGGACAGGGGAATTCCCCCAGGTATGTGTGACCCCAAAATAATAACACATTGTCACTGTTTTGTTTTTCAGCAATGGATAAAAAAGCAGATAGTAGGAAGAGACAGCCACTGGATCGGCCTCACAGACTCGGAGCACGAAAATGAATGGAAGTGGCTGGATGGGACGTCTCCAGAGTACAAGTGAGTGCTCAGAGCCTTCCAGATCCCTGGGAAGACTTGGGCTGCTCTTGTTTTTCACCGTTTGCCTGACCCCCTGCAGTTTCTTCTTTAACCACCGATGCCCTAGATGCCCCTCACACTGAGGCTTCTGGTACAAGTGTTGTGTATTTCCATGTGTGCTTGAGAATCACTGTGCTATAACATAAGGTTCCTTTTTCTTTTCATGGAGTGAATTTTTTTCATTTATATGGGGGAAAAAAAAATCAGACACTCATAAAAGCTCACAGTATGGTACTTGGACTGAGGTGTTCTCCTTAAATGGTGCTCTGAAGGATAAGGAAGCCCAGACTACTTCAGGCACGATCAGAACTTGCCCCAGCCCTGTTCCTGACAAGAGCTGGGAGTTCCCTTAAGGATAACACCGTCACTGCCCCTGACCCCAGTGGGGCTTCTGGCCAGAGTGTGATTATGAACTACAAGTTTATGACAGGTGCACCGTGAACAAAGTTGTGTGTTGTAAGTCCAGTGTGACCTGAGTTCTGTAAAGGCAAAGACAAAGAATGGAAGCCCTTTATAAAACCTGCCCAGACTCCCAGGCTCATGGGGACTTCTGTGCCCCTAATTCAATCCTGGGGCTGTCATGTCAGCTCCTTCCCTAATCCTGCCCAAGGGTCATATGGTGGCTGAATTGTACCAATCTGAATTTCACTTCTTCCAACTCCTGTCTTGCCTCTAATGGATGTGAAAATAGGCAACAAGCTGCACCACATGGAGCAGAATTTATGCAAACTCACCTCCGAATAACCAACCTTTCCTGTGCTGGAGAAGAGAAGGCAGACCTGCAGAGGCTCAAGCAGGCGTGGTTTGGAGACAGCAGGGACCACGGCACCCAGGAAGGAGACAGTGAGGTGTTTCAGGACTAAGATGGTGTCGGAGGTATTGAGGCCGAGCCTGTAGCTGTCAAGGAGGAGAAGCAGGGGCCAGAGGCGGTGGAGAAGCCAGTGAGAGTTTTTAAAATGTTTCTGTGTGCCTGTGCACAGGTAGACAGACAGGCAGCTTAGCTTTGTACTTTTAAATCTTCCACGGGACCAGGATTAGAGGGTATAGGTAGAAACCTGAGTAAGGCCATTTCTTTACAAAACAGTGACCAAACATTAAGATGGAACATGAGAAGGTTTTAGGTCTGCTCCGAAGGCGAGCCTCACAGTGCCCACAGGGCAAATGGCTTTCTGCCTGCTGGCCTGACAGATATCCTGTCGGCTCCCTCTGCACCTGTCCTTGGGGGAGAGGAAGCTATGCCACACCCTGGCGCTCGGGGAATTGGCTGACAGCCCACCCTGAGCACCCAGCGTGGCAGAGATGTACTCAGGAGACGCGAAACAGTTGGGAGGGTTGGTGGTGGAGATGGAAGGCATCTCCCTTTAGAGGATAAAGCATAAATCTTATCTTCAACAGACAGGAGTGCCAGGATCTTTTGTTTTTTTTTAAGGGTGGGCAAAGTTAGGGGCGCCTGGGTGGCTCAGTCAGTTAAGCATCCGACCTCAGCTCAGGTCATGATGTTGGGGTTCGTGAGTTTGAGTCCCACATTGAGCTCTGTGCTGACAGCTTGGAGCCTGGAGCCTGCTTCAGATTCTGTGTCTCCCTCTCTCTCTGTCCCTCCCCTGCTCACACTCTCTGTCTCTCTCTCAAAAATAAATAAACATTACAAAGGGTGGGGCAAGCTTTAAAAAAATCAGCCTTCTCCACTTTCCTCACAACTATAAGTGCATAAAAGGTCTGGGTTAGACTCACTGAGAAATTCAATCTTAAGCCTTCCTCCAAGAAAAAAACTAGATTGGCCCATATGGGATGGATTGAGCTGAAGCATTATTGTCTGCGCCAACTCTCCCAAAGGGGAACTTTTCTCCTCTTCCCTGGGCTCCAACAGGAATTTGGTGACTGGGAGGAGAGCACCAGTGTCAGTACCTGGGACCTGAGAGGGATTAGATGATCAGACACCTTGCTGGGAACTCCTCCCCAGCCACAGCCACCCTGGAGCCTCCTGAGAGCCTTGGCTTCTGACCCTAACCACAGCACACACTGCACTTCTCGTTTTCCACCCAGAGGAACACATATGTAGTACGTGAAAAGTCCCCAGGATCAAGTTTTAAAAGCAAGAATAAATTAGGCAGACATATTATGAGGCCTCAATAATGGAAGGCTAATTTAATTTGACATAGAATAATAAACACTGCTCAAACTAGAAAAAGAGCCAATGCAGTGAGTTCCGGGTTCCAGGGTTTGACGTGGCATTTGTAGCTGCCAGTTACTCCACCATGTGAAATCTCATGTCTTCACCTGGCAGTATTACAGAAGGACCTATGTTGGTATTGTGAAAATTAAATGAGATTATGTATATAAAGCGTTTAGTTCAGTACTTGGTTCATGGGAAGTGCTCAAGAAATGTCACCTACTAGTATCAGTATTATCACTATTCTTGTCATAATTTCAACTATCTTCATACTAGTCAGTAATTGCAGAATAACACTACCTAGCATTTACGTATTTTACCGTATCCTTACTCAGATGCCACACATAGTTATCTCACTCAGATCCCACACCAGGGTTGTGAAGGCACAACCTTGTGCCTTGCCCAGGCTGCAGAAGAATCAATCATGTCTCCTAGATGTCCTCTTACCATTTTCCTCCAACACACACAGCTTCACACCCACCCACAGCCTCAATCTCACAGCCCTTTTGAAATTGTTTCAGGTGTTTGTGGTACCGTTGAAGTGGAAATAGACAAGAGATAAAAGGTTCTCCCTGCCTGTTGCCTACCCACCCCCCACCTCCATTTTTATGCTGAGACCTAGTTGACAAAGACTGCTGGAAAAAAAAACAGACAAAAAGCAAGGGTAATAACATGGAATGGATGCTAGATGCCAAAGGGTTGGGTCATACACACACCTGCACTAAGATTTATTTCTAATAAAATATACGACCTGCCTCAATCTGTGGTGGCTCAGGATGCTGCCCAGGACAGTTTCCCAGATGCTTTTTGGGTCCACACTCATATATAATTCCAAGGGAAAGCATGGAGGGCTGAAATACATTGCCAACATTTTATTTGCCACTTAAGGACATGTTTTTTAAAAATTGCCTATCAACAAATCTTGGTATTAAAAAACCAAGTCTATAGTCCTTTCCAAGAAGACACTTGGCCCTCCCTCCCTCTCTCTCTCTCTCTCTCTCTCTCTCTCTCTCTCTCTCTCACACACACACACACACACACACACACAGTTGTCCTTTTCATTTCACCACAGAACTGTGAAAACTTCTTTCCTGGCCAGCATCAAACCCTGACTGGAGATTGGAATCCAGGGGCCCATAGTCCTATGTCAACATTCAGTGAATTATCCTGGTGAGTCCACTGTGAGCCAGCCTCTGTGCTGGCCTAGAGGATCTTTCCCAGAGTACAGAGGCAACAATGAGTGAGACCTGTTGCTGCTCATGTAAAAAAAAGTCTGATTTCCAGGACCATGTCACAATCAAGAAAATAGACACACCAACCCTAAATGTGGACACAGCAAAGAGTGGGGCTTCAAAGGAGATTTCAACATTCTCCTTATAGTAATTGATAGAGCAAATAAGTAGAAAAATCAGTAGGGATATGATGGACACTATTAACTAACTTGACTTAATTGATGTTTATGGACTGTTTCACCCAAGAGCTGTAAATGCACTCTTCTCAAGCACATTCGGTACATTCACCAAGATAAACTATATGCTGGGCCATCACACAAGTCTCAATACATTTAAAAAGAACTGAAATTATACAGAGTATGTTCTCTGACCAAAATTAAATTAGAAATCACAACAAAAAAGATATCTGCAATATTGTCAAATATTTGTAAATTAAAGAACACACATCTTAATAACCCATGGATCAAAGAAGAAATCAGAGAGGAAACTTGCAAAT
Organism: Leopardus geoffroyi; assembly: GCF_018350155.1. Classification (NCBI taxonomy): domain Eukaryota; kingdom Metazoa; phylum Chordata; class Mammalia; order Carnivora; family Felidae; genus Leopardus; species Leopardus geoffroyi. The sequence continues at coordinate 43,407,891 of NC_059339.1, forward strand.
GTTTCAAAGAAAATGAAAATATAACATATCAAAATTTATACAGTTAAAACAGTGTTTAGACTCCTCTAAAGTACTTAGGTTTTTTTAAAAAGTTTTTTATTTTTTTTAATGTTTATTTTTGAGAGAGAAGGAGCATGTGCGTGAGCTGTGTTGGAGCAGAGAGAGGGAGACAGGATCCAAAGCGGGGTCTGCTCTGAAAGAAGACAGCCTGATGTGGGGCTCAAACCCACCAACCGTGAGATCATGACCTGAGCTGAGCCAGGTGGTAATCAACTGAGCCACCCAGGAGCCCTTGAAAAAAAGTTTTTAAGTTGAAAATCCATGATCTAAGCTTCCACTTTATATGGGTAGAAGAAAAGCAAGTCAATCCCAAAATAAGTAGAAGGAAGGAAACAATAATGACTGGAAAGCAGTGAAACAGAACACAGACACATGAAAGAAAGGATCAGTGAGCCTAGGAACACATCAAAGCTGATCTTTCTACTCTGGATGTAATACATGCAAGTACGTTGTTTGGCAGAGATCATCACTGTTTACAGAGGCTGCCTGGTACGAGTGCAGGAATCAGACACAAGTGGCATGTAGGTTCTGCCCACTGACTTGGCCCAGAGCACAACCGAAAGGGAGCCTTGTAAGGCCTTTTCCAGCCCGCTCTGCTTGCTGTTGCCCACCTTACTTAGATCACCAAAGATGTGAGTATCTTCCTGAGGGTTTCCCAAAACACACTTGAAGTTCCTCTATTCCTCTTGTCCACTTCTTAGTCCCCTGAGCAGAACCTCATTTGGTAGGAATATGCTGTTATGCGTAACACTCTCATCTCTGCATTGCAAAGATAAAACCTGGGTTGCCTCTGTCCATGTAGACTGTTCCGTTATAATATTACGTATTGTGTTTTTAGACTGTAGAGCCATAGAATGGTGGAGACCAGAAGGGAACCTTCAGAGTCATCTAATTCACTAAAAACTCACTCTGGTTGACGCTTCATGTTTCTGTCAGAGTGGCATTGGCTAGGCCACCAGAGAGAAACCTATATAGACCCTGGTATCGGGAGAACATTCTACAGCAAAGTAATACTTCTCACTACTAAGATTTTCCTGTTTTGAGGCCAGGCTCAAACTTACCAGCAGAAGTTTCTTGGCCATGAGGCCTCAGTCAGTCTTGTGGTTGATGAGAAAGTACTAAGTCGTGAGGTTGGAAGGGGCTGTTCCCAAGATTGAGACTTTGTGCTCTGCCACCATTAGGAGAAACCAAAACCCTGGGTGAGGGAGTTCACACCCACTAGCTGATGTGCTTGTGTGTTTCCAGCTGACAAGAGCAGTGAGTCCAAGTGCTTCCAAGGTCCCTGGAGTACTTAGAGAATGCTGTCCAGGTACAAATGTGTGTTGGGATATGTGTTATAATATGGGATTCAGGGACTTGGGGCCCATGCTTCAGCCATCTTCTTTCTAGAATCTACCTGTAAAGGAAGTTAAGGCGCGGTGTAACCTGAAATTCTTCTCTAAACTATATACACTCTCTTTATCTGACATGTTCTATTCTGTTTAATGACAAGCATGCAGGCTCGGGGGTTTTGCTACAAATCACTCCATGTGATTTTGGCTTTTCCAAAGATATGTTTTGAGACTGGGTGCAAGACAAATTGCCTCCTGGAGCCCGGCTTCAGGTTACCCCACCGCCCATCCACACTAGTATCACCTAAGTCACACACTCATACCCACAGAACTGCATCCTACTTCTGGTCCCGAAGGAAAAACTTGAGTACCATATGCAGAGAATTCCAATGACTTAAAAAATTAATGGAGAATGGTGATAAAGGTTATCTCTTTTTTGTAATTTTTTTAAGTTTGTTTATTTTGAGAGAGTGTGTGAGCGAGCACACAAGCGGGGGAGGGACAGAGAGGAGAGAGGGCATCCCAATCAGGCACCATCGGCACAGAGCCTGATGTGGGGCTTGAACTCAGGAACCAAACCATGAGATCATGACCTGAGCCAAGATCAAGAGTCAGAGGCTCAACCAACTGCGCCACCCAGGCACCCTGATAAAGGCTGTCTCTTATCTTTAACTTATCTTTTGGTCTAGTCTATAAATCCCTTTTATCTATTTAACTTGAAGTAAATGCAGGGGAAAAATACTAAGCAGGTCTTCTTTCAGAACTCCTATTTATACAACTTCCCAATTAACTGAGATAAAGAATATCAAATGTCCCATCATTATACATTCAGGAATTACAGACCTCAAATTCTATAAACAAAATTGGAATAAAACCCCTTCATGTTACTGACAGAAATTAACCAAATGTACACCAACAGGATCAAACTGCTCAGGCATTGTTGACATTGCTGAAGGGTCCTACAGGGTGGATGGAAATATACAAAAAAAGCAGATGTGAAAGTAAACTATTTTTCCTTCTAATTTCATCTGTCTTTGGCCCAATCACCGCGGTAGTCTGAGATTTTTAATTCACTTGTTTGTTGCCTATTACATAAGTTCTCCGAGGGAGGGAATTCTCCCTAACCCAACCCTAACCCATCATGTTGCCATCATGTAGCATCATCCCTGGCACATAGTAGGTACTGTCTGGATATCTGTTGAGTGAATGTGTGAATGAATATTTCTAACACTCCCTCCTAAGTATCATCCCATTTTTATTCTTTTTAGTTGATGGTTTTCTCTAAATTATCTGTTTATCACTAGATTTAAGTGAGGTCACTTTACATTTTTTAAAAATCCATATATATATATATCCATATATATGTCTGTGTACATATATATTTTTTATATATATTTATATATTATATACATTTACATATATATGAATTATATGGTGTGGGGAGTCAATTCTGCCTTGTTTCCCCACCTTTTAATTGTAAATTTCACCTGTCATTTCCCACTGTCCTCTAGTCTTACTGATCCTATTGTGAAAAGATGTAGAGCAATATGGGCTCTATCCTCAGATTACCCTAGGACACCCTATGGCTGATGGGGTAGTGAGTCATCATTTATGGGAAGAGCCTTCTGCTGCACATGTTTTTTTAGACCCTCCACGCAAGGCAAGCTTGTCTTCTCAGGCAGTAACCACAAATTTCTGTGCAAGAACCTGCTTCTTAGAGAAAATTGAGCTTTCAAGTTTTGAGTCCTGGAAGCACAACTAATTTATTGCACAGAAAGACAATCAAGAACAGTGAACTCTGACAAAGTGGTATTTTAAGCTGTGGCATCCAAGTTAACAAGCCCCCAGTGAACTCCTGAAGAAAATATGTTTTTGAGAATTTCCCTCCCCAAAAAGGCAGTGAAATGTCTGAGTCATTTTCAGTAAGATTCAATTACTATTTCTTTCTAAAGCAGTCAACTATCTGCAGCTTAGCCAGACAACCCATAACCAAGGGTTTCTAATTGTAAATTCTCGTAAATGTGTATATTGGTGGTCCCTCACTTTCTCTGTGTGATGCTTTGACTTGTCAGAGGCAAGGAATCAAGATGCACAAGGATCCCTCTGGGCTCCCATAAGAGTGAGAGAGACTGTGTATGTGTGTGTCGTGTCCTCAGCGTGCATATATATTCACACACAGACATATTCACACGCGCCCAGAAGTCAGCATTCCAGTACACACTGGAAAGTTACTCATCTAACTATGTTGCCAAAGGATTTACTCCCTCAGCATTGTGATGAAGCAGCTCAAGGAGTTGATTTCATTCAAAGATAACAAGCCCACAGGGAGGTGCTGCATCACACACCACTCTGCAAAACAGCTGCTTTTTATTCTAAGAGCAGGCACAGCTTTTTAAACAGTGTATTTTTATTCCAGGACAAATGACATGGCTTCAGTTACGTTTTTTATATTTATATGCTGCTCTTGGGTAAAAAAAACTTCTGCATGACATGCAAATAACACTCCATTTCTGTTTTGTTAAAAGAAATTGGAAAGCTGGACAGCCAGATAACTGGGGTCATGGCCATGGGCCAGGAGAAGACTGTGCTGGGCTGATTTATGCTGGGCAGTGGAATGACTTCCAGTGTGAAGACATCAATAACTTCATTTGCGAAAAAGACAGAGAGACAGGTAAGCAGGAGAGGGGACTGAAGAGCGAGCTGCACAGCTTATATTCTGTCAAAGGGTGAGATGTGAGGAGTAGAAGGGCTCTGAATGCGGACTCTGCAGTCAGGTTCTACAGCCTGTGGTTCTGCCTCTTACCGGTGGGGCAGCTTGTTAACCTTAGGGAAATAATAGTATCCTCTTCATGGGGTTTTCACGAGAGTTTAAACAAGTTAATAAATGTGCCTAACTTCTAGGAAGTATATATCAGATTAACTGTTCTAGGTCACTATCTTGTAATATTGTCAGTTAATAAATATGGTACCAGTGTTATCATCGTTTTTATAGAGTTTCATACGTGGACAATTTAGGTGACTAAGCATTCAATTCCATGCGTATTTACTGAGCATCTACTATGAGCCAGATGCTATGCCTGATAATGGAGGGAGATCGGCTTAGAAGCTTTTCGGGGGTATAGACTAAGAGCCTTTTGTGTATAATTTTTTTTTTTTTTTAATTACAAAAGATACCTATCTAAAGTTTCATTTAATACATGACCCTTTGCAGAATGGTTGTCTTAGTTTTCTTCATCAGACCTAGGTTTAAACATTTATGGTGGGGGAAGGAAGGAATGAGGAGTGAATCCTCATGAGTATGGATTTCTTTTGGGGGTGATGATATGTTCTAAAATTAGATATTTCTAAATTTTACACATCTTTGAATATACTAAAAGCCACTGAATTGTATACTTAAGATGGGTAAAATTTATACGTGAATTATATCTCATAAAGCCTTTATAAAAACGGTGGTGGTAAACAAAAACCTCAAATACATTTGCTCAAACCATTACTGACAGTAACCAGGACACAAGTTATCCATACATCCATTCAGCATTTATTGAATACCAGGCAATAGTCTCCAGTGCCACAGGTCTTGAGACTCACAAAGAACTCCCAGCCTGGTCAGTTACAGGGGACAACTACAAATATCTAAACAAGAAATGACCCCTTCCAATTCATGATGGCATGTCCCACAAACACACCAAGTCTACAGCTACATATGGAATAACTGCCTCTGAAAAAACTTAAAGCCTGGCTGAGCAACTGCTACACATGAGGCAAACAACAACAAAAACCACATCGAAGCGGGTAGGAGAGGTGGGGACACAATCTTGCCATAAATCCCACCCTCCTGCACAGTGACATCTCAGTCAGAGGGGAGCTCAAAACCCAGAGCTTCTTCCGGAGGAGAACCCTACATCCGGTACCCCAAGTTTTAAGACTTGCACCTGAGAGACAAGCCCCCAAAACCTCAAGCTTTGAAAACCAAAGGGCCTTGCATCCATGAGACCCACAAGGCTATAGCAAACTGAGAAATGGGGTCTTAAAGGGCCTGCACACTTGGACTCACCCACCCCACGGCCCAACTCACAGGCAGTCAACTGCACCCAGAATTTACATGAAAGAAGCTCATTTGCTTATATTAAAGCATGGGCCTGGGGGCAGGCATCTAACTTAACATACGTAGCTAGGAGCCTGCTGGAATACTGTCTGAGACCTGACAGGCACCATCCTTACTCTCTCCCTCGGCCTTGCTCCACGGCACCAGTATCTCCTAGATAAATGTCTGGTGCCTTGGTTTTTGCCCATGGGACTGCCCTTGATCACCCAGCTCTGGAGGCCGGGAAGACTTGGGTTCCTGGGTTCTATGGGACTGTAGCAATCAGACCATTCTTGACTGACTACTGCCCCAGGACACTGCACAGACAGCAGGCTGCAAGACACCCTCAGTCATTCTGTGAAAGAAGCCTATTTGCTTGTCCAGGAGCCTAAGGAACAGGCCTCTGGTTTGGCACACATCTAGGAGCCTATACATATGTTCTTCAGGAACAGAGGCTGGTGGATTCAGTCTTTGCCCTCTCCCTCAGAGTCACTCAGATTCATCGGTGTCTCCCAAAGAGGAGCTTAGATGCTTGTCTGGTGCCCTAATTTTTGCAGCTGCCACCAGGGGACAGTTCTACATGACTTGGTATCAGTGGACATGGGTCCCACAGGACTATACCAACAGAGAAAGAGTTGTTAAACAGCGACCACCCCCAGGGCACAGCAACAGGTAACAGTCCCAGAAGCTCAGTCTATCTGTGAAAGATGCCTGTTAGCTTATCATCATGGCTGCAGCTGGAGGCACAGGCTTATAATTAAGCACGTATCTAAGGACTGATTGTAAGCATTTCCAGAGACCTCTCCTCAGAGGGCAGTCACTATCTCCATGCTCTCTGCTGTGCTCCAGAGCACCAGAATCTCCTGGTGGGCTAGGTACCCAGGACAGCTCTTACACATGTGTGGTGGGCTAGGGAACCTATCAGGTTTGGCACACATCTAAGGTGCTCCTAGGGAACAGAGGCTGGGGGATACTTTGTACTCTCCCTGTGCCTCATGAAAGCCCACTGGTATCTCCCAGAAAGGAGCTTGTATACTCATGTAGAGCCTTGGTTTTTGCAACTGCCACTGAGGGTACACCTCCAGATCACCTGGCTCTGGTGGCCAGCAGACCTTATACTCATGGTCCCACAGGACTGTATATATTTGCATATTTTAAACACTATTGCCTGAATGTCTGACTTCCAATGTGTGTCTGCCTACACAAGGTAGAAAGCTTATGAAAGAAATTAAAGAAGACAAAAAGAAATGGAAAAACATTCCATGCTCATGGATTGGAAGAACAACTATTGTTAAAAGTTGATACTACCCAAAACAATCTACGCATTCAAAGCAATCCCTATCAAAATAACACCAGCATTTTTCACAGAGCTAGAAACAACAATCCTAAAATTTGTACGGAACCAGAAAAAATGTTGAAAAAGAAAAAGCTGGAGGGATCACAATTCCATACTTCAAGCTGTATTACAAAGCTGTAATCACCAAGACAGTATGGTACTGGCACAAAAACAGACACATAGATCAATAGGACAGAGTAGAACCCAGAAATGAACCCACAAACATATGGCCAACTAATCTTTGACAAAGCAGGAAAGAATATCCAGTGGAATCAAGACAGTCTTTTCAGCAAATGGTGTTGGGAAAACTGAACAGTGACATGTAGAAGAATGAACCTGGACCACTTTCTTACACCATACACAAAAATAAACTCAAAATTGGTGAAAGACCTAAATGTAAGACAGGGAGCCAACAAAATCCTAGAGGAGAAAACAGGCAGCAACCTCTGACCTTGGGTGCAGCAACTTCTTATGAGACATGTTTCTGGAGGCAAGGGAAACAAAAGCAAAAATGAACTATTGGGACCTCATCAAGATAAAAAGCTTCTGCACAGCAAAGGAAACAATCAGCAAAACGAAGAGGCAACCGATGGAATGGAGAAGATATTTGCAAACGACGTATCAGATAAAGGGTTAGTATCCAAAATCTATAAAGAACTTATCAAACTCAACACCCAAAAACAAATAATCCAGTGAAGAAATGGGCAAAAGACATGAATAGACACTTCTCCAAAGAAGACATCCAGATGGCTAACAGATACATGAAAAGATGCTCCACATCACTCATTCTTAGGGAAATAGGAATCAAAACCACAATGAGACAACACCTCACACCTGTCAGAGTAGCTAAAATTAACAACTCAGGAAACAACAGATGTTGGCAAGGATGCAGAGAAAAGGAAATTTTCTTTTTCTTTTTGCACTGCTGGTGGGAATACAAACTGGTGAAGTCACTCTGGAAAACAGTATGGATGTTCCTCAAAAAATTAAAAACATAACTGGCCTATGACCCAGCCATTGCACTACTAGATATTTATCCAAAGGATACAAAAACGCTGATTCGAAGGGGCACATGCACCCCAAGGTTTCTAGTAGCACTATCACCAATAGCCAAAGTATGGAAAGAACCCAAATGTCCATCAACTGATGAATGGATAAAGATGTGCTACATATATATGCATACACACACACACACACACACACACACACACACACAATGTAACATTACTCGGTGATCAAAAAAAGTGAAATCTTACCATTTGCAACAATGTAGATGGAACTAGAGTGTTCTATGCTAAGCGAAATAAGTCAGAGAAAGCAAATATCATATGATTTCACTCATATGTGGAATTTAAGAAAGCAGATGAATATAGGGGAAGGGAGGCAAAAACAAGATAAAAACAGAGAGGGAGACAAACTATGAGAGACTCTTTAATACAGAGAACAAACAGGGTTGCTGGAGAGGAGTTTGGTGGGGGGATGAGCTAAATGGGTGATGGACATTAAGGAGGGCACTTGTTGGGATGAGCACTGTGTGCTCATGATGAATCACTAAATTTTGTTCCTGAAATCATGATTACACTATATGTGAACTAACTTGGATTTAAATTTAAAAAAATTAAAAAAAAAAAAAAAAAAAGACTGGGAGAGGTAGTTGTTTCCTCTAATACATAGAAACCAACAGAGAGAATCAAGCAAAATGAAGAAACAGAGGAAAATATTCCTAACAAAAGAACAAGATAAAACTTCAGGGGAAAGAAAACCTTCATAAAATGAAGATAAGTAATACACCTGATAAAGTGCTCATAGTAATGGTCATAAAGATGCTAACTGGAACACCAGGGAAGATGGCAGAGTAGGAGGATCCTGAGTTCACCTTGTTGCAAGGACACACCAAGATAGCAGCTACCACCATGTGACTTAACTCTGAAAACAACCTGAAAAGTGGCAAAACAGACTTTTCATAACTAGTCATAGGAGGCCACATCATAAAAGGTAGGAAGGACAGAGATATAGTTGGAAACCAAACCCCGACTATGACTAACTGAAAATGGGAGGGACATCACATCAGTGGGGCTAAAACCCCAGGAAGCTGGAGGGCAATAGGAAACTGAATCCCCACCTTTAAAGAGCCAGAAAAGGAAACCATCAGTAAAACTAAAAGCCTAGTAAATGAGAGAAAATATTTGCAAATAATATATCTAAGGGGTTAATATACAAAAACTATAAAGAACTTATACAACTCAGCACCAAAAAAAAAATGTTTTTTTTGACTAAGAAATGGATAGAGGACCTGAATAGACATTTTTGCCAAAGAAGACATGCACATGGCCAGCAGACACATGAAAAGATGTTCAACATCACTGATCATCAGGGAAATGCAAATCAAAACCATCAGGAGATGTCACGTCACCCCAGTCAGAATAGCCAGGCTAGTATCGAAAAGACAAGAAATAGGGGCACCTGGGTGGCTCAGTTGGTTAAGCATCCACTGTCAGCACAGAGCCCACTTCAGATCCTCAAACCCCCCCTCTCTCTCTGCCCCTCCCTGCTCTCATTCTCTCTCAAAAATAAACATTAAAAAGATAAGAAATAACAACTGTTGGTGAGAATGTGGAGAGAAGGGAACACTTGTGCACAGTGTTGGGAATGTAAATTGGTGCAACCACTGTGGAAAGCAGTGTGGAGATTCCTCAAGAAATGATAAATAGAATTACCATATGATCCAGCAATTCCAGTACTATTTACCCAAAGAAAAAGAAAGCACTGACTTGAAAAAATATATGCACTCTCTATATGTTTACTGCAGCATTGTTTATAATAGATAAAATATGGAAGCAACTCAGTGTCCATTGATAAACAGATAAAGATGTGTGTGTGTGCATGCATATATATATATATATAGAGAGAGAGAGAGAGACACACACATACACACAGAGGAATACTACTCAGCCATAAAAAATGAATGAAATCTTGCTGTTTGCAACAACATGGATGGACTTAGAGGGCATTACGTTAAGTTAAATAATTCAGAGAAGGACCAATACCATATGATTTCATTTATATGGAATCTAAAAGACGAAGCAAATGAACAAAGAAAAACACTCTTAATTACAGAAAACAAATTGGTGGTTTGGAGGGATGGGCAAAATAGATAAAGAAGATTAAGAGGTACAAACTTACAATTATAATGTAAATAAGTCACCAAAATGAAAAGTACAGCATAGGGAATATAGCCAGTAACATTGTCAGAACATCATATGGTGACAGATGATTATACTTATCATAGAGAACATTAAATAATGTATAGAATTGCCAAATCAATATATTGTATACCTAAAACTAATATAACCTTGTATGTCAATTATACCTCAGTGATAATTATTTAAAAAGATGCTCACTGAACTTGGGAGAATGGATGAACATGATGAGAACTTCCAGAGAGATAGAAAATAACAAACAGAAGTCACAGAGCTGATGAATATAACAACAGAACTGAAAAAATATCTTAGAGGGGTTGAAGAGCAGAATAGATGAAGCAGAAGAAAGGATCAGTGAATTCACAGGACAGTGGAACTCACCAAAGTAGAGTAACAAAAAAAGAGAATGGAAAAAAGTGAAGATACCTTAAGGGATTTATAGGACAACATCAAGTATACTAACATCACATTATAAGGGTTGTAGAAGGAGAAAAGGGGGTGGGCAGAAAACTTCCCTAACCTACGGAAGGAGATAGACATTCAGATTCAGGATGCCTTGAGAGTTCCAAAGAAGATGAACCCAAAGAGACCAACACCAAGACACATTACAATTGAAATGTCAAAAGTTAAAGACAAGGAGACAATTTTAAAAGAAACAAGAGAAAAACTTGTTATGTACAAGGGAACCCCCATAGGACTATCAGATTTTTCAGCAGAAACTTTGCAAGACAGAAGGGAGTGGCATTATATATTCAAAGAATATTTTTTTAAATGCTCAAAGAACAGAACTTCCAACCAAGAATACGCTACCTGGCAAAGTTATTCAGAATTGAAGGAGAGATAGAGTTTCTCAGATAATCAAAAGCTAACAGAGTTCATCACCACTAAACCAGCCTTACAAGAAATGTCAAAGGGACTTCTTGAAGCTGAAAAAGGGGTGCTAATTAGGAACAAGAAAACACACAAAAGTATAAACCTTAATGGTAAAGGTAAATAGTAAAGGTGGTGGATTAGTCATTTCAAAGACAAAAGTAATAAAAATAACTATACAATAATTAAGGATACACAAGATAAAAATATATGAAATGTGACCTCAAAAAAATAAAATGTGGGAAGTGGGAATAAAACTGTAGAGCTTTAGAAAGCAAACTTGTTACCAAGTTAAAATAGACTGCTATAAGTAGTTGTATGTAAGCCTCATGATAACCACAAAGCAAAAACCTATAGTTGATAGATAAAGAATCTAAGCACACCAGTAGGGGAGGTCATAAAATCACAAAGGAAGAGAAGAAAGGACTAGAAAGGAACTATAAAACAACTAAAAAGCAACTTTTTATTTTTTATTTTATTTTTTTTTCAATATATAAAGTTTATTGTCAAATTGGTTTCCATACAACACCCAGTGCTCATCCCAAAAGGTGCCCTCCTCAATACCCATCACCCACCCTCCCCTCCCTCCCACCCCCCATCAACCCTCAGTTTGTTCTCAGTTTTTAACAGTCTCTTATGCTTTGGCTCTCTTCCACTCTAACCTCTTTTTTTTTTTTTTCCTTCCCCTCCCCCATGGGTTTCTGTTAAGTTTCTCAGGATCCACATAAGAGTGAAACCATATGGTATCTGTCTTTCTCTGTATGGCTTATTTCACTTAGCATAACACTCTCCAGTTCCATCCACGTTGCTACAAAGGGCCATATTTCATTCTTTTTCATTGCCACGTAGTACTCCATTGTGTATATAAACCACAATTTCTTTACCCATTCATCAGTTGATGGACATTTAGGCTCTTTCCATAATTTGGCTATTGTTGAGAGTGCTGCTATGAACATTGGGGTACAAGTGCCCCTATGCATCAGCACTCCTGTATTCCTTGGGTAAATTCCTAGCAGTGCTACTGCTGGGTCATAGGGTAGGTCTATTTTTAATTTTTTGAGGAACCTCCACACTGTTTTACAGAGTGGCTGCACCAGTTTGCATTCCCACCAACAGTGCAAGAGGGTTCCCGTTTCTCCACATCCTCGCCAGCATCTATAGTCTCCTGATTTGTTCATTTTGGCCACTCTGACTGGCGTGAGGTGATATCTGAGTGTGGTTTTGATTTGTATTTCCCTGATGAGGAGGGATGTTAGGCATCTTTTCATGTGCCTGTTGGCCATCTGGAAGTCTTCTTTAGAGAAGTGTCTATTCATGTTTTCTGCCCATTTCTTCACTGGGTTATTTGTTTTTCGGGTGTGGAGTTTGGTGAGCTCTTTATAGATTTTGGATACTAGCCCTTTGTCCAATATGTCATTTGCACATATCTTTTCCCATTCCGTTGGTTGCCTTTTAGTTTTGTTGGTTGTTTCCTTTGCTGTGCAGAAGCTTTTTATCTTCATAAGGTCCCAGTAGTTCATTTTTGCTTTTAATTCCCTTTAAAAAGCAACTTTTTAAATGGCAGTAAGTACACACCTATCAACAATTGCTTTAAATGGATTAAATTCTCCAATCAAAAGACACAAAGTGGCTGAATGGATAAGAAAACAAGACCCATGTATATGCTGCCAAAAAGAGACTCATTTCAGACATAAAGATACACACAGACTGAAAGTGAAGGGATGGAAAATGATACACCATGAAAACAAGCCAAAAGATGGGGTTGCTGTATTTATATCAGACCAAACAGACTTTAAACAGAGACTGTAGGGGCGCCTGGGTGGTGGCGCAGTCGGTTAAGCGTCCGACTTCAGCCAGGTCACGATCTCCCGGTCCGGGAGTTCGAGCCCCGCCTCAGGCTCTGGGCTGATGGCTCAGAGCCTGGAGCCTGTTTCTGATTCTGTGTCTCCCTCTCTCTCTGCCCCTCCCCCGTTCATGCTCTGTCTCTCTCTGTCCCAAAAATAAATAAACGTTGAAAAAAAATTAAAAAAAATAAATAAACAGAGACTGTACAAGAGACAAAGAAGGGCATTAGATAATAACAAAGGGGTCAATCCAACAAATGGATATAACATTTGTAAATATTTACGGACCCAATATAGAAGCCCCTAAATATATGAAACACATATTAACAGACCTAAAGGGAGAAATAGGCAGCAATACAATAATAGCAGGGGACTTTAATAACCCACTTACATAAATAGATGGATCAGCCAGACAATAAAATCAATGAGGAATCATCAGCCTTAAGATCAGAAGGACTTAACCAACATATACAGAACACTCCATCCTAAAGCAACAGAATACATATTTTTCTCAACTGAACATTCAGCATTCTTCAGAATAGATCACATATTAGGCCACAAAACAGTAAATTTCAATAAATTTAAGGAGATTGCAATCCTACCAGACATCTTTTCTGACCATAAAGGTATGAAACTAGAAATCAGTTGTAAGAAGAAAACTGGGATATTCACCAATATGTGAAGATTAAACAACATGCTACTAAACTACCAATTACTCAAAGAAGAAATCAAAAGAAAGATCAAAAAATTCTTTGAGACAAATGAAAATGGAAATAGAACATACCAAAAGTTATAGGATGCAACAAAAGGAGTTCTAAGGGAAAAGTTCATAGCAATAAATGCCCACCTCTATAAACAAGAAAAAGTCAGATAACATAGTTTACACCTCAAGGAACTAGAAAATGAAGTCCAAAGTTAGTAGAAGGTAGGAAATAAAAAGGAAAACAGAAAGGAATAAAATACAGAGTAAGAAGACAATATAAAAGCTCAGTGAAAATGAGAGTTTGTTAAAAGATAAAATCAACAAAACTTTATCTAGTTTCAAGAAAAAAAGAGAGTGGACTCACTTAAGGAAAATCAGAAATTAGAGATATTACAACTGATACCACAGAAATACAAGGATCATAAGAGACTATTATGAAAAATTACAACAAATTTGACAACCTAGAAAAAAATGGATAAATTCTTAGAAACATAAACCTACCAAGACTGAATAACAAAGAAAACAGAATATGTGAACTGACAGATTAATAGTAAGGAGTATGGTATTGGCATAAGAACAGACACATAGATCAATGTAACAGAATAGACAGCCCACAGATAAACCTACACATATATCATTAGTTAACTGACAAAAAAGCCAACAATATACAACAGCAAAAGGACAGTCTCTTTAATAGTGTTAAGCAGACTGGTCAGCCATGTGCAAAAGAATGAAATGTACACAATACACAAAAGTTAACTCAAAATGGATTAAGAATTTAAGACCTGAAACCATAAAACCCCTAGAAGAAAGCATAGTAATCTCTTTGGCATCAGTCTTGGTAATGACTTTTTTGAATCTAACACCAAAAGCAAAGGCAACAGAGGCAAAAATAAACAAATGGGACTACAGCAAACTAAATAGCTTCTGCACAACAAAGAAAACCATCAAAAAAATGAAAAGGCAGCCCAAGCATCCATTGATAGATGAATGGATAAAAAAGATGTGGTGTATATTTACAATTCAGCCATAAAAAAAAGAATGAAGCCTTGCCATTTGCAGTAACATGCATGGAGCAAGAAAATGTAATGCTTAGTGAAGTAAGTGAAGACAAATACCATATGATTATACTCATGTGGAATTTAAGAAACAAAACAAATGAACAAAGGGAAAAGAGAGACAAACCAAGGAACAGACTCTTTAATTATAGAGAACAAACTGATGGTTACCACAAGGGAGATGGGTTGGGGGATGGCTAAATAGAAGATGGGGATTACAGAGTATATTTATCATGATGAGCCCTGGGCAATGTATAGCATTATTGAATCACTATATTGTACGCCTGAAACTAATATAACATTGTATGTTAACTATACGGGGATAAAAATAAATTTTTTAAAAAGATTTGAATAAAAACCATGAGGATAAAAAAAAGGCCACCTGTGGAATGGTAGAAGATATTTTCAAATCATATATCTGACAAGTTGTCAATACCCAATATACATAAGGGAATTCAAACAACTCATTAGCAAAAAGCCAAATAACCCAATTTAAAAGTGGTCAAAGGACCTGAATAAGATATTTTTCCAAAGGAGATATACAAATGGCCAACAGGTACATGAAAAGGTGCTCAACATCACAATCATCAGGGAAATGCATATCAAAACCACAATAAGATATCACTTCACACCTGTTAGAATGGCTGTGCTCAGAAAGAAATAAACAAGTGCTGGCAAGGATGTGGAAAACAGGAAATCCATGTACACTGTTGGTAGGAATATACCAGCCGCTATGGGAAACAGCATAGAGGTTCCTAAAAAATTAAAAATACAATTACCATATTATCCAATAATTCCACTTCTGGCCACTTATCTGAAAAAAATGAAAACACTACCTCAGAAATACATATGCACCTCTATGTTTATTGCAGCATTATTTACAACAGCAGCCCAAGTATCCATTGATTAATGAATGGATAAATGTGCAGTATATATATAAATACAAAGGAATGTTATTCAGCCATTAAAAACACTGAAATATTGCCATTTCAATGATATGGCTGGAGCTAGAGGATATAATGCTCAGTGAAATAAGTCAGAGAAGAATACCATATGATTGAACTCATATGTGAAATTTAAGAAACAAATGAACAAAGGGAAAGAGAGAGAGAGAGAAAGCAAGAAACAGATTCTGAACTATAGAGAACTGATGGTTACCAGAGGGGAAGTTGGTGGTGGGAGGGTGAAATAGGTGATGGGAATTAAAGAGTGGACTTCTCATGATGGGCCCTGGGTGATGTACAGAATTGTTGAATCACTATACTATACACCTGCAACTAATGTAATACTATATGTTAACTGGAATTAAAATAAAAACTTAGGGGCACCTGAGTAGCTCAGTTGGTTAAGCATTGGACTCCTGATTTCGGCACATGTCATGATCTCACGATACAGGAGTTTGAGCCCCATATTGGGCTCTGCACTGACAGTGCAAAGACTGCTTGGGATTCTCTCTTTCCCTCTTTCTCCCCACCCCCCCCCCCAGCTTGTGCTCATGCTCTCTATCAAAATAAATAAACAAACATAAAAAAAATAAAAATAAAGCCATCATAAAAAAAGTTTTTCCCACCAAAAACCATAATATACCTAGGAATAAACCTAACCAAAGTGGTGAAAATCTATACACTGAAAACTATAGAAAGCTCATGGAAGAAATTGAAGAAAACAAAAAAATGCAAAAATTGTCCATGCTCATGGACTGGAAGAACAAATATTGTTAAATGTCGATACTACCCAAAGCAATGTACATATTCAATGCAATCCCTATCAAAATAACACCAGCATTCTTCACAGAGCTTAAAAAAGAAAAACAAAACCTAAAATTTGTATGCAACCAGAAAAGACCCCAAATAGCCAAAGCAATCCTGCAAAAGAAAACAAAGGCTGGAGGCATCACAATTCCAGACTTTAAGATGTTTTACAAAGCTGTAATCACCAAGACAGTATGGTACTGGCACAAAAACAGACACAGATCAATGGAACAGAATAGAGAACACAGAAATGGACCCACAAACATATGGCCAACTAATCTTTGACAAAGCAGGAAAGACTATCCAATGGAATAAAGACAGTCTCTTCAGCAAATGGTGTTGGGAAAACTGGGCAGTGACATGCAGAAGAATGAACCTGGACCACTTTCTTACACGATACACAAAAATAAGCTCAAAATGGATGAAAGACCTAAATGTAAGACAAGAAGCCATCAAAATCCTTGAGGAGAAAGCAGGCAAAAACCTCTTTGATGTTGGCCACAGCAACTTCTTACTCAACATGTCTCCGGAGGCAAGGGAAACAAAAGCAAAAATGAGCTATTGGGACTTCATCAAGATAAAAAGCTTCTGCACAGCAAAGCTGTTTAATTAGCAAAAAGATAAAACCACTAACAGAATGGGAGAAGGTATTTGCAAACGACATATCAGATAAAGGGTTAGGATCCAAAATCTATAAAGAACTTATCAAACTCAACACCCAAAAAAACAAATAATCCAGTGAAGAAATGGGCAAAAGACATGAATATGTCTTCTCCAAAGAAGACATCCAGATGGCCAACCGACACATGAAAAAATGCTCCACATCACTCATCATCAGGGAAATTCAAACTGAGATACCACCTCACACCTGTCAGAATGGCTAACATTAACAACTCAAGGCAACAACAGATGTTGGCGAGGATGTGGAGAAAGAGCATCTCTTTTGCACTGCTGGTGGGAATGCAAGCTGGTGCAGCCACTCTGAAAAATGGTATGGAGGTTCCTTAGCAAATGAAAAATAGAACTACCCTGGGCTGCCTGAGTGGCTCAGTCGGTAAGTGTCCGACTTCAGCTCTGGTCATGATCTCACGGTTCGTGAGTTTGAGCCCTGCATCAAGCTCTGGGCTGACAGCTCAGAGCCTGGAGCCTGCTTTAGATTCTGTGTTTCCCTCTCTCTCTGCTCCTCCCCCACTCACACACACTCTCTCTCTCTCTCTCTCAAAAATAAATAAACATTAAAAAAAATTTTTTTAGATTAAAAAAAAATAGAACTACCCTATGACACAGCTATTGCACTACTAGGTATTTATCCAAAGGATACAGGTATGCTGTTTCAAAGGGACACATGCACCCCAATGTTTATAGCGGCACTATCAACAATAGCCAAAGTATGGAAAGAACCCAAATGTCCATCAACAGATGAATGGGTAAAGAAGATGTGGTATGGGGGCGCCTGGGTGGCGCAGTCGGTTAAGCGTCCGACTTCAGCCAGGTCACGATCTCGCGGTCCGTGAGTTCGAGCCCCGCGTCGGGCTCTGGGCTGATGGCTCGGAGCCTGGAGCCTGTTTCCGATTCTGTGTCTCCCTCTCTCTCTGCCCCTCCCCCGTTCATGCTCTGTCTCTCTCTGTCCCAAAAATAAATAAACGTTGAAAAAAAAAAAAGAAGATGTGGTATGTATGTATGTATATATATATATGTGTGTGTGTGTGTGTGTGTGTGTGTGTATTACAAAATGGAGTATTAGCAGTCAAAAAGAATGAAATCTTGCCATTTGCAACAACATGAATGGAACTAGAGTGTATTATGCTAAGTGAAATTAGAGAAAGATACTTATGACTTCACTCATACATGGAATTTAAGATACAAAACAGATGAACATAAGGGAAGAGAAGCAAAAATAATATAAAAACAGGGAGGGGCACAAAACGCAAGAGACTCTTAAATACAGAGAACAAACTGAGGGTTGCTGGAGGGGTTGTGGGTGGGGGGATGTGCTAAATGGGCAAGGGGCCTTAAGGAGAACACTCGTTGGGATGAATCACTGGATTCCACTCCTGAAATCATATGGCACTATATGCTAACTAATTTGGATATAAATGAAAAGGTAATTTTTTTTTCCTGTGTGTGATGACAAATGTTAACTAGACTTATTATGGTGATCATTTCACAATGTATACAAATATCAAATCATATTACACACCCAAAACTAATACTGTATGTCAGTTATATTCAATTAAAAAAAAAGAATTACAGTAGAGGGTGAGAAGTGACCCAGGTTTGTCATTTGTTTGCCTTGTTTGGCCACTTGAGATTTAAGTTGAGCCCAGAATGGACTCCTTAAAGGAGACATTTACCTTTTAGTTAATCTGGATATGAACTTATAGGCATTTCTTGAAAAAAATAATTGATGTATTTTGGAATCTTTCCTATAAAAATATGTGCTCCTTTTTTTTGAATTGTACATGGTTATTCTTTAAGAAAAACTAACGCCCATTATTTTTCCTCTTTTGTAGTACCACCATCTGCATTATAATGGACTGTGATGTAATAACAAGAGCAGATTTTCAGATGGTTCTCAAGGGCAAAGGATACTTCTTTCTGATTGAATCATCTTCTCACCAGATTGAAAAAAAAGCACTGAAAACAAATTACTGAAAAAATTGACAGCTAGTTATCTTTACCATCTTCCTTTACTCAAGGATTTCAGAACTAAAATGTTCCCCCCAGTATGATGTATTGATTTTCAGTATGCAAATGGACTGAATCACATAGATTTTTTTCAGCCAGTAACTGCACAGTTATGCAAATCACATCTTCCAAAGTATGGATTGCTCCAATCAGAAAAAAGACTATCATTGGTTGTTGAGCTTTACGGAGAACTATACTGTGTAAACGTACCGTACATTTCTAAAATCCCAAATGTAAGAAAAATATGCAGACACACAGATATATAGGCCAACTCTTAGTGATATGAAATATACTTAAAGAGCTTTTAAAACTTTGTATTTTTGTACAAAATATTTGCCTTTTTACAATTTTTTCCTTTTCTTCTTTTTTTTTTTTTTGTCATCTTACCAATATAATACATGGAGCCAAAGAAAACAATAATGGTACTAATAAAAAAAACTCTTAGGGTTTCTTGTCAGACTTAATTCTACCCATTGGCAAAGAAATTTTTCAGTTGTGGTTTTAAAAAAATAATTAAATATGTGTGTATATATATATTTTTTTAATGTATCATTTCCTCAGAGGAGTCAATCACTTGAAATGTCTAAAAATATCCTTGCAGATTTTGCCAGGGTAGGTCAAGCCTGAGCATATGCATGGCTCAGTCAAGTGGGCTGTGTTTTGAGCCCATCACCAGCCAACATTCTTACTATGTGCCTGGCCAGGCCCAGAGAAAGTGGTCAACTCAGGATGTGCTTCTACTTCATTTTGGTGGAGTTAGGGGTGGTGGAGAGGTATCTGTTGGGAAAGAATCTGGCTATCTAGAAAGCCCTATTTTATGGCTGAGTTATGAATGTGCTTCATATCAGACCAATAGCAGAGCCACTAGTGACTGTCAGCAAAGTATGGCATCTCATCAACCAAGGCAGAGATGCAAGCAAGATGGGGACAGCTATATGCTACCTGGAAAGTTTGTGTTTTCTTAAGGCAGGTTCCAAAAAACATAACTCCAAGGTACACGTATGATGAAATGCAAGAGTAAACTTTTGGCCACTACATTGAACTGTTGCAAAGAACCTTTCCTCTGAGCCCATCTACCTTCTACACCTTGACTTGCCATCAAAAAGTCTAACATGAAATGTGCGGAAAATAGGCATTAGATATAATTGATGCTCAAAGGTAAGATTTCCAACCAACAGATTCCCTCTCCTCCCCTTCCAAGGAGCTCCCCAGGCAGTGCTGCTACCTATCCCAAATAAAATGGTAAAAGAATAAAGACAGAGTTTGACTTTCACACCTGCAGCCGTGTGGACTATGTTGTCTTAACCCTTGGTCACCATTCATGCCATCTCTGTAGCTGAAAACGACCATCTCCTCGCACCTTTATGCCCTGCTGTCCTGTTCACGTGGCCTGGTCAGGTTGCCAGCACTCACCGTCATCTGGGCCCTGTGACACAAGGCAAGCACTGGACTCCAGTATTTTCTCAGGTCAAGGCCTTCCACAGATTAAACCCAATCCCTCAAGACGTTTTATAGATTAAACCCAATCTGCTTTTTCATCCTCTTCCTGTTTTTTAAGTGTCAATTCATATTCATGCCCAGAAGCAACTTAAATGTGTGATGCCATCATCAGAAGGGAACAGTGCTAGCTCTCTCAGTTGAGATGGTTCTCTCCAGCCCTAATCATAACTTACAGTGCTGTCATTTGTCAGGTACTACGGGAAGTACTTCAGTCAGACCATCTCACGTCATCCTCCTAACAGCCCCATCGAGCAGGCCTTGCTACCCTCGCCATTGACAGAAAAGGGGAGGGTCTCAAGGAGGTGACACCACTTCCTAGGTCCCACCATCACTAAGGAGATAGGATTCTGACTTGAGCTCTGAAAATTCTGTTTTTGAGGAACAGGGGTCCTTCTTAATAACACACTGAATAAAATTAGATGAATATCACACATTATAAGATACCTTATGTACTTCTCTGTACATTTAGCTCTTTATACAACAGGTTTCTGTTCACCTACTCACAACTGATGCTCTTTTGGGAGGAGAATTTTAATGAGATATGATAAAGTCTGTTCAGGCACATAACCTGATACACACTAGGAGAAGGAGAATGATTTTCTTTCTTTTTTTAAGTGTATTTATTTTGAGAGAAAATGCACATGCAGCAGGGAAGAGCAGAGACAGCAGGAGAGAGAATCCCAAGCAGATTCCACACTGTCAGCACAGAGCTTGATGTGGGGCTCTAACTCAAGAACCAAGAGATCATGACCTGATCTGAAATCAAGAGTTGGACACTTAACCAACGGAGCCACCCAGGCACCCCACATTTTTCTTTCTAATGGTTCTTAAAAGAATGAATGCACAACCAGGAGGGGAAAAAAAACCCTTTCTTTTCTATTATCTTCTATTATAAATCTCCTCTCACCCTTCCAATTTGTAGGAGTTAAAATGTAAGCTAAAGTAGGCAACAAATGGTAATAGCCACTCCCATTTTAAAAACCAGATATTTAAGGAAGTAGAGAGCTATATAAATCAGGTAACAATGCCAAGCATGTGTTTTTTGCCTCAGATGACAAAGCTGGTCTCTTCTTGAAAAAGTAAGCATATTAACTCATGACTCAGAGAAGTCACACAAGAATAATTTTTTAAGGGGCGCCTGGGTGGCGCAGTCGGTTAAGCATCCGACTTCAGCCAGGTCACGATCTCGCGGTCCGTGAGTTTGAGCCCCGCGTCGGGCTCTGGGCTGATGGCTCAGAGCCTGGAGCCTGCTTCCGATTCTGTGTCTCCCTCTCTCTCTGACCCTCCCCTGTTCATGCTCTGTCTCTCTCTGTCCCAAAAATAAATAAACATTGAAAAAAAAATTAAAAAAAAAAAAGAATAATTTTTTAAATGTTTAGCATTTTCACATACATTATCTCCTCTAATCTTCATGCAAAACTGAGGAAACAGGATGATTGGAAGACTTGTCCCTAGCCCACACTGCTGTCATAGTTGCCTTCAAAAATGCAAATCTGATCAGGTTCCTCATTCTTAATTTAAAATCCAACTCTATCCTACCCCATATCCCTAGCCTAAAATCTTCAAAAGGATCCCAGGTTCCCAACCACATGTCCAGCCTTCCCTCCAGCTGCAACCCTACCCTCCCTCACCCATGCACCAAAACAGCCTTCCAAGCCACCTGTACTTGGCTTTCTCACCCCCATACTCTACCTGGATTCCTTCCCTGTATTTTATACCTGGAGAGTACCTTCTTTAAGATTCAGCCCAAGCATCACTTCTTGTCTGAATCCTTTCCCAAAAAATGTAGAGCAGATCCCTCTTTCCATGCCAAATACTGTGCACAAGTGATCTGGATGAAACAGAAGAAAACTCCTTCAATGTGTTAGATGATCTACAGATTAGATGAGAGACCTAAAAATTACTGAATTGAGAAGAGAGAAAGGTGAATGTGGCCAGTCAGTTATGAAATCTTAAAAGAACTGAAGAGTAGAAGAAGCCAAGCAAGAGAAATGAAGGGATTCATGTTGCTAAAAGTTGGTTATTATGTATGCTTATTATATTTGTATCAGTCCATCAGCGTGAATGGAAGATAGAGTGGAAAGAATCAGATGATAAAACAGATTCATTCTATTACCCAAGTATGGCCCTGAGTCAGGGAAAAACTTTAGAAACCTTTTCTAAATGGTAGTGTGATGGAGCATCTCTTTTCTTACCATTATACTCAACAATTTTACAAGTACAGATAGACTTTTCAGTCTTTTTGAGGTGTTTCTCTGTACAACAGTTCCATTTTCCTGAGAAGAATCCCTTAATGGCATGGTGTCATATTTATTTGATAAGTCACATAGCAGATGTTGAAAAGATTTTGCTTCACCTGTTCATCCTTTTTCCTCTCCTCCAAGATATCCTTGTTCAAATAAGTATGTAGCATGCCCAGTTGAGCAAAAGTCCAGAAAAAAGCAGGCTTAAGAAAACTAACATTAATTCCCCAGAGACAGGACTCCTGGTTTTCATATTTTTCAATGAATGGTCTATGAATAAACTATCTCAGTCCACCCCAGCCTGCCATAGTCAGGATTGTGTCCCAGCCTCCAAACTCCATCCAAGGACATTAGCCCTCAGTTTGCAAAGCAGGGTCACCTGTGCAACTTGAGCAGGAGGAAGCTGCCAGTGTAGAGACTTCTGCTAACAACTCATTCAGACAGGTCATAAAATGGGCATAACCAAGGGTCTCAATTTAGTCTTCTTGGCCAGGTATGGAGAATTGCCCTTTGACCAGTCTCCTAACCTTTGGCCCCAGAGTTTTGTGTATTCTTTACATGTCACTAATTGCCAAGACCCACCAAATCATGGCTGGAAGCTGCAGAGAGTTACAAGCTTCTTAAAATTAATTCCTGTGCCATGAAGCAGGAGCCGGGCCAGGCCTGACATTAACAAGCACAAAGTGCTGGCTCTATAGTAGCACCTACTATAGGTTAGGAACTTGACATATACTATTTCCAACCCTTATGCAAGAAAACTAAAGATTGGACTGATTAAATAATCTTCCAAGAACTGGGATTTGAACTCATGGCTGCCTAGCTTCCACCCCTCCATACTGTCTTCTATACTCCCAACCAGGACCTTCCTGAGAGCCTAGGATTTTCCCATTGTATTTTGTTCTTTGCCACAAGAAATCTCAAACCACCAAGATTACCTCTCTCTAACAGGACCAGAGAGAGAATGTAGGAATCCTGAATTGCACAGTTTAGATAAAAGTGCTAGACCATTGCCTTCAACGTCAATTAGCAAAGAGGCCCCCAATGCCATGGATGTCCAAAGAAGCTAGTTTGAAGAACCCACTCTAGATTCTAGAGTAGCTGGACCTCTCCCAGTTTTCTGATATAATTAGTGCCAAATGAAGAGAGATGGGCTTTGGAGCCAAATGGGCCCAAGTTGGAATCTTGCTCTCTACTTCCTGGTTATGACACATACTCAAGTGGCAAAGAGCTCTCTCCCCTCATTTCTCTCTTTGCCTGCCATGCCCTCCACTCATATAGAACCAGCATTGTCCAGAACTGGTTCAGACCTGTCACTACCTGTCCCAATATCATTAGGGAAACTGCATCAGCAACTAGCTCACTGATAATGCATCCTTTCAAAATACTAGATAGGGATAACATGGTGAAAAACTAAAATTATGAGATCTCTTCTCCCTTATACCAGTAAGACTGAAAAAAACAAAAACAAAAACAAAACTTGTACCTCTTTCTGTGTTATCCCTTCCATTGGGTATCAAAGGAATAGAGGTTTTTGTGAATTTGTATTAATTACAGATTTGGCTGATGAAATAAAGACCCAAAATAGCAGCAGCCTTAAAAAGTTGGAGGCTTCTTTCCCTTGCACCTGACTATAGGTACATAAGCAGCCCGGGGAGCCGCCCTCCTGCAGTCTTCTTGCTCTGCCATCCTGAAGCAAGCATGATCTAAGAGGGCTCAGCAATACGTCCACATTCCAGGAAGCAGGCTTGGGGGAGAGGGTGGGAAAAGAAGTTAATTAATCCCTTTAAGGGCAGAAACCATATATACCACTTCTACTCACATCTCTTCACCCAGAACTTAGTCAAATAGCCTTACTTACTTGCAAGGAATGCTAGGAAAAACTGTCTTCAGCTGTGAAATACAGTCACGTGTCAAGCTAAAAATTCTATTATGATAAAAGGAAGGGAGGATGGATATGGTGGGGGTGGGAGTACAAATAGAAGTTGTACCACCCAAAGCTGTTCACACTAATCCCCCTCCTGCACAATCTATTTTCCACCTCATCCTCTTAAGGGAAATTTTGATAGGCTGAATTACTGGTTCCAATTCTTCACAGGCAACCTGGCAATTTCCCCATCTCTCTGAGAGGAGGGGACCTTCTTGCTCCTTGACTTGGGCTCAGCCACATGACTTGCTTTGGCCAATATTGGCAGATGTGACACGACCAACGGCTTGAGAAGTGTTAAAGTAACTGTATGTCCTCTTGTACATTTGTCATCACCTTGAAGAGGGCCTCCCTGGCTTCCAATTGGTTTGGACAATGAGACGCACTGGGAGAAGAGAAAGAGCTAAGTGGGGTATTTATTTCCCTCGTCTTTTCCTTGAAGGTCACCAGGAATAGGTGGGACCTCTCTACCAAAGGCCACACCTCCTGTTCGGTGGTCCAGTTCTGTCCCTGGGTCCAGGAGTAGCAACTTCCTCTTACCCCTAGTAATGGCTTGCTGATACACTAGCTCCAAGATTCCACACTTTTATTGTTTTCCTTAAACCTGCTGCAGCTTTCTCAATCACCCCATCATTACACTCTCCTCAATACCCAGCTTGACTATGCCACCTTTTCCTTATTGGACCCTGACTGACACCCTTTCTGCCTCTACCCCATCTCCCCCTCCAGGGCCTTTACTCATCCTATCTCTGTCCTTTACCTTGCCAAGAAGTGTGTCCCCCAACTCTCCTGGTTCAAACATGACTCCCTTTCAAGACATACCCATCTTCAAAACACTTCCTCCAAAGTCTCCAGCCCCAGTGAGCTCTCCTTTCCCTTAATCCCCCACAAGATCCACCACCCAAAGCACATTATCAATACTTTGCTTTATACCAAAGCACAGCAGTCTGTAAACTGTGCTCTGGGGAGCCAAGGGATCTTGTGAAGTTGTCACAGTAGTTGGGAGGTGGGTATTTGCAGAGCAAATGGAACTCCAGATCACTTTTCAGATGGCTATGTATTTATCTCATATATGAGGTTTCTTTTGAGGTTCACTGTTTTTTTTGTGTGTGTTTATTTATTTTTGAGAGAGTGTGTGCACGTGAGTGGGGGAGGGGCAGAAAGAGAGACAGGGAGACAGAGAATCCCAAGCAGGCTCCACTCTGTCAGCCCAGAACCTGATGTGGGGCTCAAACCCATGAACCATGAGATCATGACCTGAGCTGAAATCAAGGGTTGAATGCTCAACTGACTGAACCACCCAGGTGCCTCGAGATTCACTGTTTAAAAAAAAGTTTGAAAACTTTGATGCAGTACACTAGCCTTTAACTTTTTATTCAATTGAATTATATCTCCCCAAAAGGAACAAAATCAATTCAAATATCTCCAAAATCAGGGAATTTGTGTTCCCCCTTGGCTATAGGGGCAGATGGATGATGGAGAAATGGATGATGTACTGATAGAAGGTTGGAAGCATAGATGGATGCATGGATGGACAGATGCATAGATAAACAGCATGGATGAATGAGTGGATACATGGATGGATGAATGGATGCACAAATGCATGCATAGACAGA
The DNA here is from genome assembly GCF_018350155.1 of Leopardus geoffroyi. NCBI lineage: Eukaryota > Metazoa > Chordata > Mammalia > Carnivora > Felidae > Leopardus > Leopardus geoffroyi. Next base: position 43,434,099 of record NC_059339.1, read on the forward strand.
TGATAGATAGATAGATAGATAGATAGATAGATAGATAGATAAAGAAGGCTCTGGCCCCCAACATAAGCAATTTCTTCACAGGCTCTACCCATTGCTCATAATCTATAGGAACATGGCTTTTTGCTCCTACACAAGTCCCCCTGGAAGTATCTCTCCTGAAACTTCAAACTCCAAGAGGTCACAACTAAAGAGGAGCTTAAAGGATATGTGCAATGGGCAAGGCTGGCTGAACTCAGCTGCACTAAGCAGCTCCAGATTGCACTGACGGAGACCTGGGGGGAAAGTGATGCTAGAAGAATGGCATAGAAGCCTGAGGCTATGGGAACTCCTGCTCACACATATTAAAAGCAAGTGCCCCCAGTAGACTGGCAAATCTACTCTATCATGATGCTCTTAAGTAGTTAAATGAATAAAGAAATCATTTTTCTTTTGCTTAATCAGCATATACAATGGTCATATGTGTTGTACCACTCATACTACCTTGTTTTTTTATGGTGACAATTACTTGTTTCTAAATAACTATTTGCTATGCCTCCATTAGGACACTACCATGTGAGAAGAAACTGCTTTTTTTTTTTTTTTTCTCCAAAGGTATAGTCTGAGGCCCATTTTATATAATAGTCTGGATTTCAGGTTCTATAAGATGCCACCTAATAGACACTCTGTAAAGCAATAATCATTTTATACTGTAACTTCACTTATTTCAACCTTATACCTATAGCTTCACAGGATGAAATGTACCAAAAGTCCTGAATCAACAGTCACAAGGAATAGTGACCAGCATCTTCATACAGATCCTGACATTTCTCAAAAAGGAGAAAAAAAAAAACAACCTAGAATTAGATGATAGATGGATGGATAGATAGGAAGATACATACATACATACGTACGTACATACATACATAGAATGGAAGGGAGAGAGAAAGAGAGAGAGATTGAGGGTTGGCTAGAAAAAAGTGGTTAGTTTTTAACCCAGAGTCCATTTGAAAGAGTTCTTTCAGTGGAAAAAGCACAGCCCTCCAGTCCATTGAAGTCCGTCACCTGCTTCCATGCCTGAGTTTTAAATTATAATAGATAGGGGTGCCTGGGTGGCTTGGTCGGTTAAGCATCCGACTTTGGCTCAGGTCATGATCTCACGGTCCGTGAGTTTGAGCCCCGCGTCGGGCTCTGTGCTGACAGCTCAGAGCCTGGAGCCTGTTTCAGATTCTGTGTCTCCCTCTCTCTCTGCTCCTCCCCTGTTCATGCTCTGTCTCTCTCTGTCTCAAAAATAAATAAACGTTAAAAAAAATTAAAAAAATAAATTATAATAGATAAGGAAAAGCTGGCTCTACTGCATATACCTTGCTGAAGGCATGAAAAAATCATGTGCCCCAAATCATTTTTGCTTACTTTTCAATACTCTATAGCTATAATATTTGGCAGTTATTTATAGACCTCCCCACCCCTCAGAAATTACCTTTCCCCGTTTTCATAACAGGCAACAAGACTACACGCATTGAATTCTCCAGTTTGCAGTAAGAATTGGTGCCTTGGTCAACTGGCCCTGGCATTTGGGATTGCTACATCCCTCCTCCTGCAAGGACAATTTACCTCCCTCTGTAATTCAGCTCACTTAGTTGTACTGTGGAACAACAGGCACATAGGGAGACCAAAGCAGGAGAAGCCAGGAACCCAGTGTGTTATCCAAATACAGGTAGAAAATGAACCTTCCCGGGAGCAGATGCACCAGGGGCAGACTGGTCCCAACAACCTAAAACCCTCATGGGAAGTTGCCTGGCACCAATGAAAAGCAGGCAAGGTTGATCGTCTGCTGTCACCCCTACTGTGTAAACCTTTAAATGAACCCCAGAGTTTCATCCTTTCTGGTCCAGCCCCTTTGCTATTTCTGAGAAATAATCTTATACTTAGTACTAGAGATTATATAAGAAAGAAAATACCACTTCTCATAGGAAAATAAATCAATTTCCCAAGATTAGAAGGATAATGTCTCAGACCACACAGCCTAATGTGTCCCCAAACTTCACATTCCCCTCAGGCCCACACTAATCCCTACAGTCATCATAGCGGGGAGGGGAGTGTTGCCCCTTCACACCCAAGTATGGACCAAATCTCTTCCTTTCAAATTCCCAAGGTTGGAAGATCTGCAGAAGGCTTTGCAATAAAAGCTAGCACACAATAAGAAGCAAATAGTCACAAAGAACAACCAATTGTTAGACTACCAGAGTTCACAGTCCACAGAAGATTCCAGGGCAAAGAGGTCTCACCTAGACTCCTCCTGTCTTAGCTCCAGCTTGCCTCCAGGCATCACCTTTAAAACCTTCCATCCAAGAGCACCTTGTAGGCATCCAGCCCCCTGAAGTGCTTTTCACCTACTTGCACAGACCCATCCATCCACTAGTCTCAGACTGTTAACACAAAGGCAGACCTCAGCCTTCAGGCAAGATTTCAGCCTTTCTCTATAGCCATATGCTATATGCACCAGATGGTGCTATATGCACCAGAATAAACAACCTCCCAATGAACCACTCAAACCATTAGTACAAGAAACAGAAGAAGGAGTAGGGAGGGAAAGGCAAACCTTGGTAAAAAGTCTAGGAAGGATGGCACAAAAACAGACACTCAGATCAATGGAACAGAATAGAGAACCCAGAAATGGACCCACAAATGTATGGCCAACTAATCTTTGACAAAGCAGGGAAGAATATCCAATGGAATAAAAACAGTCTCTTCAGCAAGTGGTGCTGGGAAAACTGGACAGCGACATGCAGAAATATGAACCTGGACTACTTTCTTACACCATACACAAAAATAGACTCAAAATGAATGAAAGACCTAAATGTAAGACAGGAAGCCATCAAAATCCTTGAGGAGAAAGCAGGCAAAACCTCTTTGATCTTGGCCACAGCAACTTCTTACTCAACATGTCTCCGGAGGCAAGGGAAACAAAAGCAAAAATGAACTATTGGGACCTCATCAAGATAAAAAGCTTCTGCACGACAAAGGAAATAATCAGCAAAACGAAGAGGCAACCGACATTATGGGAGGAGATATTTGCAAATGACATATCAGATAAAGGGTTAGGATCCAAAATATATAAAGAACTTATCAAACTCAACACCCAAAAAAACAAATAATCCAGTGAAGAAATGGGCAAAAGACATGAGTAGATACTTCTCCAAAGAAGACATCCAGATGGCCAACCGACACATGAAAAAATGCTCCACATCACTCACCATCAGGGAAATACAAATCAAAACCACAATGAGATACCACCTCACATCTGTCAGAATGGCTAACATTAACTCAGGCAACAACAGATGTTGGCGAGGATGTGGAGAAAAAGGATCTCTTTTGCACTGCTGGTGGGAATGCAAGCTGGTGCAGCCACTCTGGAAAACAGTATGGAGGTTCCTCATCAAATTAAAAATAGAACTACCCTATGACCCAGCAATTGCACTACTAGGTATTTATCCAAGGGATACAGGTGTGCTGTTTCGAAGGGGCACATGCACCCCAGTGTTTATAGCAGCACTATCAACAATAGCCAAAATATGGAAAGAGCCCTAATGTCCACCGATGGATGAATGGATAAAGAAGATGTGGTATATATATATATACGATGGAGTATTACTCGGCAATCAAAAAGAATGCAATCTTGCCATTTGCAACTATGTGGGTGGAACTAGAGGGTATTATGCTAAGCGAAATTAGTCAGATAAAAATAAATATCATATGACATCACTTGTATGAGGACTTTAAGACACAGAACAGATGAACATAAGGGAAGGGAAGCAAAAATAATATAAAAACAGGGAGGGGGACAAAACAGAAGAGACTCTTAAATATGGAGAACAAACAGAGGGTTACTGGAGGGGTTGTGGGAGGGGGGATGGGCTAAATGGGTAAGAGGCATTAAGGAATCTACTCCTGAAATCATTGTTGCACTATATGCTAACTAATTTGAATGTAAATTAAAAAAATAAAATTAGAAAAAAAAAAAAGTCTGGGAAGGGAGCACTTCACCCAAAGAATCATGTCTCCAAAGGTGGACTCAGTTATTGTGTAGAGGAATCTGGGAATAGGAAATAAAAACAGTGGGTGGGGGTGGAGGGTAGCAGCTGACATTTATACATGGACCTTGATTTTTTTTTCCTTATCTCTATAGGTATTACTTCTATGAGGCAGTTATAGACTTACAGAAAAATGGGTCAGAAAATACAGCAAGTACATATCCCCCCTTGCTCCCTGTTCTCACCATGCATTTTGTATTGGTGTGGTACCTTTGTTACAGATGATGAACCAATATGAATGCATTATTGTTAACTAAGTAGTTTACATTAAGTTTCATTTTTTGTGTTTTATAGTTGTCAAAATCCATAGAAAGTACAATGACAGGTGTGAGAAATAAGCCCACTGACCCAGTTAAAGGAGGGATGCAGAGACTCGGAGCACAGTGAAGAGAGGCTTTTAATCAACTTTCTTGCAAAAGCGGGTGTCTAATGGACAGGCACACTCAGGGCAGCTACAGCAGGCAATTTATCTCCTAGAGTGCAAGTCCCTCCCCTGATTCCTCATTGGCTGAGTACTACAGAGGTTACAGCCTTATTCGGAAGTTGCCTATGCCCATGGAAGAAAAAAGGTCTGATTAGAACAAATGCTCATTCCTGATGTGACGCAGAGACTTCAGTTCTTAGGCGCATGCTCATTGCAAAGCCCGTGAAAAAAAAGCCTGCGAAATGAAGTGTCTACGGGTTTGGGACTCCATTGAGGGGGTGTGTATATATTTCCAATAGGCTGTAAACCTATTGTTAACAGCACAGCTTTGATTTGGTATTTATGAAAACGAATCATCTCACTTCTCACAATAGGTATCCATCATCACTGTATCATACAGAAGTTCCACTGCCCTAAAAATCCCCTGTGCCTACCCTATAAGTGAACCATGTTTGATGAACAAAATATCAGAATAGGGTATCTGACGAAGCGTTTTGCTAAAATCTGTGAAGTGAATGTGCATTGGAAAAAAAAAAAAAAAAAGCTTAAAAAGATCCCCCATTTCTCCTCCCCAAAAATCACATTTGGTCATTTGAATTCCCTTTTTACTGGGGAGACTGACATCACACAGACCCTAAACTCTCAAGGAAAGTTCAGGCCTGCGTGGTGGTTCGAGAGCCCCTCCCTACACTTAAAGCCGGCCCTTGGAGGGTCCAGCTAGCATATCACTGTCTCAGGGGCGCTGGGCAGGGAAGAGAAGCCCCTGGGGGCAGAGAAGCAAAAGAAGCCACCAACTTTTTATTTCTCTCCCAAGATCAGACAACTCTGCAAAAGATCACCATGAAACAAGGAAGCAAAGATTTTTCACACTTTGTATCATCACATGGTGGTTTTCTTTAAGGATCTGCCTTTTACCACGGGAAGGCTGCATACCAAGCTGGTGTAAATAGAACAGATTAGGAGTGGTTGAGAGCTGAGGGGAGAGAAGAGCGCCCTCTTTTTTTTTTTTTTTTTTTTTTTTTTTTGTGCCTTTGAGCTAGGATTCTGGGGCCCTGCTGTAATACTTTCCAAAGCTTTCAGATTAATCACATATCCTACATATTAATCACCAGACAAGTTCTCAAATCAGACCTGTTCATATCACATCTTTGCAAAAGGAGGATGAGCGAACACTTGAAACACACTAGTGTGTTTATGAACGTGCACACACACTCATACACGAAACCCAGCTGAGGATTCCCATGCCTACCTACAGTGGCATCTGAATTCACCTGCACACCATCACCCCTCAGCATCTGGTCTTCACTCTCTATGATACTCCCTGCATTGACTGTTAGAAATTTCTCCTGTGTGTTTTAGCCTCCAGTTCCTCCCTGTGCTAGTCTGCTAGGGCAGCCATAACAAAGTACCACTGGGTGGCTTAAACAGCAGAAATGAATTTTCTCACAATTCTGGAGGCTGGATGTCTAAGATGGAGGTACTGACAGGTTTCACCTGAGGCCTCTCTCCTTGGCTTGGAGATGGTTGTGAGCTCCCATGATCTTCCCTCTGTGTGCCTGGGTCCTCTTCTCTTCTTAGAACGGCACTTGTCATAGTAGGGTCCACCTTAATGACCTCATTTTACCTTAATCACTTCTTTAAGGACCCTATCTCCCATATAACCACCTTCTGAGGTATTAGGGGGTTAGGAGTTCAACATAGGAATTCTGGGGGACACAATACAGCCCTGTAACACTCTCCATGCCTCCTTCACTCTTAGTAAATGGCTGTTTCTGCCTCTTTATTAAAATGTTGAGGCCAATCAAAGTACATTCTTCTAGCTTCCTCATGCCCATTTTTTTAAATTCCCTTTATAGATTTCACCCACCCCCCTGCCCACTACTTCTCTGGCAACCACAAGTTTGTTCTCTGTTAAAACAGTTAAAAGTCTGTGGGGTTGTCACATTTTTGTTTCATTTCTTAAATTCCACATGTGAGTGAAGCCGTATTGTCTTTCTCTGTCTTATTTCATTTCGGATTATATCCTCTATGTCTATCCATGTTGTTGCAAATGGCAAGATCTCATTCTTTTTCGTGGCTGAGTAATATTCCATTGTATGTGTGTGCACATGTATGCATATATATCATCTTCTTTATCCATTTTTCTATCAGTGGCCACTTGAGTTGCTTCTATAATTTGGCTATTGCAAATAATGCTACAATAAGCATAGAGGTGCATATATCTTTTTGAATTAGTGTTTTCATTTTCTTTGGGTAAATACCCAGTAGTGGAATTACTGGATCATGTGGTAATTCTGTGCTTAATTTTTTGAGGAAGCTCCATACTGTTTTCCACAGTGGCTGTACCAATTTACATTCCAATCAACAGTGTATGAAGGTTACTTTTTCTCCACATTCTTACCAACACATTTGTATTTCTGGTGTCTTTGATTCTAGCCATTCTGACTGGTATAAGGTGATTTCTTATGGTTTTGATTTGCATTTCCCTGATGATTAGTGATGTTGAGTATCTTTTCATTCATCTGTTGGCCATCTGTCAGTCTTCTTTAGAAAAATGTCTATTCAGGTTCTCTGCCCATTTTTAACTGGATTATTTGCAGGATGTTTTCTTTTTGGTGTTGAGTTGTATAAATTCCTTACATATTTTAGATATTAACCCCTTATCAGATATATCATTTGCAAATATTAATTTCTCCCATTCAGTTGGTTGACTTTTCATTTTGTTGCTTGTTTCCTTTGCTGTGCAAACACTTTTTACTTTGATGTAGTCCCAATAGTTTATATTTGCTTTTGTTTCCCTTGCCTGAGGGGACATATCTAGAAAAATATTTCTAGAAACAATGTCAAAGAAATTATTGCCTATGTTTCTTTTAGAAATTTTATGGTTTAAGGTGTCATGTTTATGTCTTTAATTCCCTCCTGCCCATTTTAATATCTCTCTCTGCCTTCACCTTTTCATTCCCTTTGTTGAGGAGGAAGTCCCTCTCACCTGGGCCACAGCCCTCCTGTCTCCCTGTGCCCCTTGACTTCATCCACACCTATTTCCAGAACCAACTCACCACACCACTGGGAGGCACATCACATTGCCTACCCCAAGAATACATCACTCAAGAAACCCTTCTCTTGTATCTTCAGCCTACATGTCCCTTCTTCTCTTCTCTATCACCTATCCCCCCCACCACACACACCTAATTTTTTTTAATGAAAGGAAAAATATCAAAAGGGACTTTCTTCCTCTTTCTTAAACTGCTTCCCTTTCTCCCTCACTTCCTATTAAAGACATTGCTTAGAATGACTTAGACCTGCAGACTCCACTTCCCTTCCATATTCTCACTCCTTTACCCCTTGCAGACCTGGCTCCCACTCCCACTGCCTTCTGGAAAAAATGCTCTCCAAGGTCACTAGTGACTGCCTCAGTTTGGGGGGTGGGATAAAGTTAGAAAATACAGGTTAGGACTTTAGAGCCCAGAATCTGGCCCATGTGAGTGTTCCTGGTTGTTATTACTCATGCACCAACCTGCCCCAGTGCGCTTCCCTCCTGTCACACTAATCTCATTTTTGTGCCTCCACCTGTGGAGATACTCCCAGCGACAGGGCCACCTCTAACTGTACAAAGAACCCAACTGTCCAGGCCTGAGCTCCTCAGGATTCAATGTATGTGCCAAATGGCCCTTCACCTATGGGCCTACTGATTGATGAGATAGTTGTTAGGCCAAGAGACAGAGGCACATAGCTACAGAGATATTTAACGTTTATTTATTTTTGAGAGAGAGTGAGACAAATTGCAAGCAGGGGAAGGGGAGAGAGAGAGAGGGAGACACAGAATCTGAAGCAGGCTCCAGGCTCTGAGCTGTCAGCACAGAACCCAACACGGGGCTTGAACCCATGAACCATGAAATCATGACCTGAGCCGAGGTTGGGCACTTAACGGACGGACAGAGCCACCCAGGCTCCCCGATTTTTAAATATTTTTTGAAGTTTATTTACTTATTTTGAAAGAGAGAGAGAGCACAGGTGGGGGAGGAACAGAGGGAAGAGAGAGAATCCCAAGCAGGCTCCATGCTATCAATGTGGAGCCCAACACAGGGCTTGATCCCACAAACTGTGAGATCATGACCTGAGCCAATACCAAGAGTTGGGTTCTTAACTGACTGAGGCACCCAGGCTCCCCTTGTCACCTCTTTCTTGTGAAGTTTGTTCTGCCCCCTCTTCTCTTCCCTTCCAAGACCTATTTTTTATCCTTTTTCTCAATATTAATTCCCATCTTTCCAGGAAAGCACTTTTGGTTTATTTCCATAATCAAGGTAGCTGGGAACTTTATACAATACTCAAGTCTCAGGCAGTCCTGGGAAAAAAAGGCAGAGAAACAAACTGGGATCTGCTTTATATCAGGTGGCCTCGGGTCCACAGAGGAGCAAAAGCCCACAGTTTCTATATCCATGGCGAGCTTCCCTGGGTCGAATACTTTTTAGCCACACATCTATCCACCCAATGAACTCAGGCTCTCCTTACAAATTCTGCCTCAGATGCTATGTCCTCCATGAAGACCCCAACCAGAAATAATTTGTTTAACTCTCTCGTGCCTCTTTCTTCCTCTCTTAAGGCACTGACTTTCTGCCAGTTACCTGAATATTTGTCTACCTTCCTACCCCATAGGTGACAGACACCTCTTGAGGCAGGAGCTGGGACTTCATTTCACCTTTCTACAGCCACCTGCCACAGTGCCTTGTACATAGGAGGCACTGGATACACCGGAGTCAAACTGAATTAAGATAGGAACATGGGAGGAGGGGAAGTGGGGAGTTACTAATCAATAGGCATAAAGTTTCACTTAAGCCAGATAAGTAAGTTCTGGAGATCTGCTGGCCGACATCAAGCCAAAAGTCAACAATACTATGCTATGCACTTAAAAAAGGTTAAGAAGTGCTGATAGGTATTAAGTATACCATTATGGTAACCATTTTACAATATTAAATCATTATGTTGTCCACCTAAAACTAACACAATGCTATATGTCAATTATATCTCAATAAAAAAATGTTTAGATGGTAGATCTCCTGTTAAGAGTTCTTCCCCACAATAAGATTCAAAAAGAAACGGTTAAAAAAAAAAAAATGAAATGAACAGGATCCTAATTGAGCTCTATTTAATCTGAACTTCAGTTTTCCATAATGTTTGTTTCTAGAAGAAATGAAACAAGCAGCCAAGGGTTTGTCCTCACAGCAGAGGCCAGCCTTCCTCCACAGGCTGCCTCTTCCCGCCAGGCACACGCCATCCCCTCTCCCCCAGCCTGTCTCCACTCCTAATCTAGCACAAGACGACAAAGCCCATTGAAACTGCACAAGTGAAGCAAGGCACCTCGTTTGAGGTCCTGGAGGGGACAGGTCTCTGTGAGGCCATTTGCCTTGGAAACTTGGCTGTCACTTAACGGACGGAAGACAGGTTCAGAGAAGAAAAAAGAGAGAGAGAATTAAAATCTGTCCTCTAAGATTCAGGTAGCAGCCAACCCTCCCGAGGTAAGATGACAAAGACTCCACACGCTTAGCACACAGACAGTTGGGGGGGTGTGCAAACTGACATCATTTACTTAGAAGAGTTTGCAAAAAGTTTTTAAATACAGAGAACAAACTGAGGGCTGCTGGTCAGGAGGTAGGGGAGGAGATGGGCTAAATCGGTGATGGACATTAAGGAGGACACTTGTTGGGATGAGCACTCGGTGTTATATGTAAGAGATGAATCACTAAATTCTACTCCTGAAACCCACTACACTATAAGTTAACTAATTTGACTTAAATTTTAAAAAAGAAGAAGAAAAGAAAAAAAGAAAGAAAAGACAATGCCAGCTCCAGGAAAAAAAAAAAAAAAATTCTATTGTGGATGGCAACTGTTAGCCTATCTTTGGAGGGGCAGCCCTTTGGCCTCTTCTCTTTTGTGGAAAATTTGGGGGCACCCTCATGTCCTCACTCAAACCCTTTTATCTACTCCCTTCAACACCTTTTTCTATGTTCTTCAAATCAGCACCTTCCTCTACCCACGTATCTTGTGTAATGGTCAAGTACCCTACATCCTTGCTGACATTCTAGTCTTTAGAACCTCCCCCTCCTGGACACCCAGAATAAAACATTTTAAGGATGCACACTCCTTGGGAGCTCCTCACAGTCAGCAATACCTCAGTGGAGCACCTGGCCTCAGGACCAAGACTTCTGAGTCTGCAGTCTTGTGTTGGGGAACAGAGTCTGGCATAGAGCAAACCTCTCAGTGGTTATCTGAACATCTATCTCATTTGAAAAATCTCAGTCTTCATTCTTACCTCTCTGGGCCTCTCTGCAGCATTTGGACCTGCTGAAACTGAAAACTCCTTCCTTTAATAACTCTCCCCTCCCCCCACTTTGGGTTTGTTTTGGAATCAGGCAGGGCTGGCTGCTGACCTGGATTGGACCTCCACATCTCCCACTCTCTCTGGTGTGCCCTGGGCGAGTGGTCTAGCCTCTGGGGGCCTCCGTTTCCTCACGGGTGAGGATGCATGGATGATATTTTGAGATGCTATCCTAGGTTGCTCCTCCTCCTCCCTCCTTGTGCCCTTCCCTTGGCTTCCTCATTTAGACAAAGAAACAGAATCCTAAACTTATCCGTATTCAGTCGGTTCTTAAGCTTTTCATAATGTTTGTTTCCAGGAAAAAACAAACAAAATGAAAGCAGTTCTCTATGCATACTATTCTTAGGGGGAAGGCAAATGTGCTAAACTCAAAGAAATAATTGTTAACCTGTGAGTTCTGAATTGGACTCATTAGAGCCTAGTGCAGAGATGGTATCTTGAAAACAAAGCTTTTTTGCTGCAGCAGGCAGGGGGTTTGAGAGAGAAAAATGTTTGTGACAGAAAATGTTGAACTAAGGAACTAGGATCCTTGAGGATTCTGTGTATTGTATACTATGAACTAAAGAACAGAAAAAATGTAGGGTGACATTAAAACATTTCTCTCTACTTGAAAAGACCAAAGATGGATTCAGTGACTGTGGGATAAAGAGTAAGTAGGGCAGGGGTGCCCGGGTGGCTTAGTCGGTTAAACGACTGACTTCGGCTCAGATCATGATCTCATGGTTCATGAGTTTGGGCCCCATGTCAGGCTCTGTGCCAACAGCTCAGAGCTCACAGCTCAGAGCCTGGAGCCTGCTTCAGATTCTGTCTCTCTCTCTCTCTCCCTCTCTCTCTCTCTCTGCCCCTCCCTGCTCACACACTCTCTCTCTCTCTCTCTCAAATTAAAAAAAAAGGGGCGCCTGGGTGGCGCAGTCGGTTAAGCGTCCGACTTCAGCCAGGTCACGATCTCGCGGTCCGTGAGTTTGAGCCCCGCATCAGGCTCTGGGCTGATGGCTCAGAGCCTGGAGCCTGTTTCCGATTCTGTGTCTCCCTCTCTCTCTGTCCCTCCCCCGTTCATGCTCTGTCTCTCTCTGTCCCAAAAATAAATAAAACGTTGAAAAAAAAAAATTTAAAATTAAAAAAAAAAAATTAAAAAAAATTTCAAGAGTAAATAGGGCTATAGCCAATGTTTGGATCCATAAGAAGCGCCCTGGGGCACCTGGGTGGCTCAGTCAGTTAAGCTCCCGACTTTGGTTCAGGTCATGATCTCACAGCTCAGGGGTTTGAGCCCCGTGTCACTGTCAATACAGAGCCTGCTTCGGATTTTCTGTCTCCATCTCTCTGCCCCTCAACTCCCCTCTCTCTCAAAAATAAATAAATAAACATAAAAAAAAAAAAAATAGAAGTGCCCTGAACAATGGTCCCCTCTATGGACCCAAAACCTTGGACAGAAGGGGAGAGAGAAATCCCAGATAACCTTAAAGCATCTCCAGAGCCAAAGAGACCATTGTCTGGCTTCCCAGGAAGTAACTCGGAAGAATTCAGGTCTTGAGGAAAAGCCTCACATCCAAAATGGCCCCAGAGGGGTAGCCTGACAATGACTAAGGATATTTCCAGGTCAGAGGAACTTCAGGGCAGCCTCATAGAACCATAAGCAAAAGGTTCCTGTGAGTTGCTGCACAAAAAGGAAAGTGACTGAGCACAAGCCACAGTCAAAAAGGAGCCAGGGTTTGGGACAAGAAGAGGGAGGAGTGTGTGATCCTCACAGACATGATAAGAAACCATGAGGACCACATGGACTAGAAAAGACACACTTTTTAGGAGAATACAGGAGACAGAGGCTGGTAACCACCTCTCCCCACCAGGATGTTATATAAACCAACACCCTAGAAACATAGCTCACCCCACCCCCAGACAAGGAGTGAAGGAGTGGAGGGGGAACCTGCACTAATTGAGTGAAAACTATACTAAACTGTAAAAACGTATTAACTACATTTAAATCTAGAAGTGACTGTGTTACCTTGAGTTGACAACATGAAATTTTCTGTTCTCTGGAAACTGAGATGTCATGACTTCAGAAGAAATGTTTATACATGGAAAATTGAATGAACTAACTATAAAATTTAAACTTGTCAAATGTGAAATAAGTGTGCCAATACCTACCCTCACAGAATTATTGCAAGCTTTAAGTGAGTTCAAGGACAAAAAGCTCCTAGCACAGTGTCTGGTTCACATGATACAGGCAAAGATCTTGGTCTTTTTCCTTCCTGCGGTACTCTTCTAGTCTCTGGTGCAGCTAAAGAAATAACAGGGTTTCAGTCATCCCAGACACTTAATAATATGGCCCAGTGAGTGGGTGAGCAGTTTTATGGATAGACAAGTGTGGCAGTTCCTCCCGTAGCAGGTTAAGCTCCACCCACAGAGAAGATGGGACCCCAGGTAGAAAGCAGGGAAGCAGTTGTGTTTTCTAAATAGTTAGGCTGACAAGTTAGCCTCAACCCACCTAGAGACTTTGTAGTCTGTGAGTTAAGACTTTCAGGAAATGAGTGGATGTCCTCCTCGGCGCTATATTTGGAAGAGACTTCAGAAGGAAAGAGGCAGAGAGTGGTTTGTGTCTTTCCACACTTACTCTAGACAAGGAGTCAGCATACTACAGCATACTACAGTGGGCCAAATACAGATCGTTGTCTGTTTTTATAAATAAAATTTTATTGGAACACAGCTATGCTTATTGGTTTATTTGCTGTCTATGGCTGCTTTTGAATTGCACAGGGAGAGCTGAGTAGTTGCAACAGAAACCATTTAGCCTGCAAAGTTGAAAATAGTTACTATCTGTTCCTTTACAGAAAAAGTTTGTCAACGCCTATGCTAGACAGTAATAACTTATCCTTTTATAGAGCTTAGAAAGTATTTCACACATATAATTTCATTTATTTTAAACAAACATCTCAGTGGATTAGGATATTTTCTCCATCATAGTATCACTGTGTTGCTGTATGTTTCCTACCTTACAAAAATGAGGAAGCTGAGGCTTAAAGTGTTAATGGACTTGGTGCTGAGTAACAGAGTGGTCCTCAGACCCAGTGCAGTTTCCATCCCACTCTATCACCATGCTCCTTACACTAATAATGTCCTTAATATGACCTGATGAAAGTCTTAAGGGCACACAGAATCATCTTAAGGAGCTTTAAAAGCAAAGTAGTACTTTCAACAGACTCTCTTGTATATAACCACATAGCACCACTCATCAGAAATGCTCCCCTTGGCTCACCCTTAGAAGTGCTCACCCATCCCAAGGCCACATCAAGGTCCATGCCTATGGAAATGAGGTGGGTGGCCAGTCTTGAGGTCCTACAGCATGTTCCCCAAGCCACAGAAGGAATATTTACATCATCCCAGAGGCATTTTATAAAAATAGCATGTCAGCATATGATTGCCAAGAGAGTAAAAACAATTCTCATGCAAATAATGGAGTGGGCACACGTTAATGAGGGAACTGGCAAGACAGAAAAACTCATTCAAAGGCATACACAAGAAGTGAATATAGTCAGTGAAAAAAAAAAGGGTTGCTAGCAGAAATATAGCAGTTTTATTCATAATGCTAAAAACCGGAAGCAACCAAGACGTCCTTCAATAAATGAACGGATAAACAAGCTGTGGTACATTGTGCAATGGAATATTAGTCAGTGACAAAAAGATGAGCTATCAAGCCACACACACACACACACACACACACGCACACACACACAATGAAGAAAACTTAAATGCTCATTGCTAAGTAAGAGGCTACATACTGTATGATTCCAATTATTTGGCATTCTGGAGAAGGCAGAACTATGGAAACAGTAAAAGATCAGCAGTTGCCAGGAGGGAGGGGAGAGAGAAGAGAGAGGTGGATAGGCAAAGCACAAAGGATTTTTTTAGGACAGTAAAACTGTATGATGCTTGACATTATACATTTATTAAAGCCCATAGAACTTTCCAGCACCCTAATGTGTGGGGGAAACATTTTAAATCATTTAGAGCTTGAGGGATCCCAGGATGGAATGCTAACTGTGATATGAGAATCTGGCCGTATCACAAATGTATGAAACGACCTTACTGGAGAGGGAGGGGGTGGGTGCTGACCTCAGTAACTCTGGAGATGAGTGGAGTCTACAGACTAAAGGCAGAAGGAGCTGGGCATAAGCACTGTCCCCCAGCAGATAAAGTGGTTTCCCAGGGGGGGCATAGATTAACAGTTATTACAGTGCTTTACATGAATCCTGGAATTGAACAATTAAGTGAATGGATGGTGGGTGGTAAAAATCAGCCTTCTTACTCCTGAAGTGAAAATTACAGGGAAGCCAGGGAAGGAGGCTAGAATGATGCATGTAGTTGGAGTTGGAGACATCAGTAAGAACTCATGTGTAGCTTACGATAGCTACAGACAGCTACATATAGAAATAGCCACAGACATGTGTGTACACACAGATTAATATACATACACAGATTTCCCTGCTGCAGCTGACAGGGCCCAGGAGGAACAACAACCCCATCAGCAACAAGTATACCCAGTGCCCAGTAGCCAGGAGTACATATAAATATGATATAAATACATGATTCAATAAGTTAATAAGTGGGGGAGAAGAAAAAAATATCCCATGAAGAAGAATTCCAAGCAATTTATGTAGATCTTCCACCCTCAAGGAGGTAGAGCAAAACTCTTCAATCTGTAGGAATGAACTGCATACAGTGGCTTCCTTCCAGAGAGAGGACAGAGTGTAATAGGGGAAGAAAAGAGTACATGCACAGTAGAGAAACGTGACAAACACTACCTCTGCCAGGTGCTCCGGGCCAACCTGAGTAGTCATATACCATATTGATATATGTTATATCAATGTGTGTCATATATATGACACATATATATATATGACACACATTGATATAACATATATATATATGTTATATATATGGTATATACCTGTGATATGATGTAATGAAAAGGGCACTTTATCTCCATGGTCTTTTTCCCAAAAGCCCATAAAAACAGTCTAATCATGAGAAAACACGGGACACATTCCCACAGAGGAACATCCTATAAAATATCTGAGCAGTACTCCTCAAAACTATCAAGGTCATCAAAAACGTAGAAACTGCCATAGCCAAGAAGAGCCCATGGAGACCTGACCACTACATGTAATGCGGTATCCTGGTGGGATCCTAGGACAGAAAAGGATATCAGGTCAAAACTAAGGGAATCTGAGTCAAGTATGGAGTCTAATAATAATGTATTGATGCTGGTTCACTACGTAAAACACATGTACCACATTAATATAAGATGTTAAAAATAAGGAAAAGTGCAAAAGAGATCCTCTTTCTCCGCATCCTTGCCAACATCTGTTGTTGCCTGAGTTGTTAATGTTAGCCATTCTGACAGGTGTAAGGGGGTATCTCATTGTGGTTTTGATTTGTATTTCCCTGATGATGAGTGATATGGAGCATTTTTTCATGTGTTGGTTGGCCATCTGGATGTCTTCCTTGGAGAAGTGTCTATTCATGTCTTTCGCCCATTTCTTCACTGGATTATTTGCAGCCACTCTGGAAAACAGTATGGAGGTTCCTCAAAAAACTAAAAATAGAACTACCCTACCACCCAGCAATTGCACTACTAGGCATTTATCCACTGATACAGGTGTGCTGTTTCAAAGGGACACATGCACCCCCATGTTTATAGCAGCACTATCAACAACAGCCAAAGTATGGAAAGAGCCCAAATGTCCCTCGATGGATGAATGGATAAAGAAGATGTGGTATCTATATACAATGGAGTATTACTCGGCAATCAAAAAGAATGAAATCTTGCCATTTGCATCTACGTGGATGGAACTGGAGGGTACTATGCTAAATGAAATTAGTCAGAGAAAGACAAAAATCATATGACTTCATTCATATGAGGACTTTAAGAGACAAAACAGATGAATATAAGGAAAGGGAAACAAAAATAATATAAAAACAGCGAGGGGGACAAAACAGAAGAGACTCAAATATGGAGAACAAACTGAGAGTTACTGGAGGGGTTGTGGGAGGGGGGATGGGCTAAATGGGTAAGGGGCATTAAGGAATCTACTCCTGAAATCATTGTTGCACTATATGCTAACTAACTTGGATGTAAATTTTAAAAAATTAAAAAGAAAATTAAAAAAAATAAGGAAAAGTGGGTGCAGGGCATGAGGAAACCACCCTCTGTACTCTCTTCTCAATTTTCCTGTAAATCTAAAACTGTTCTAAAAATCATTGGCAACTTATCAATTATCTTCATGAACATCTAGCTTTACAGGTCTGACCCATACTTGACATATTGTCCCAGTGTCATTCTCCTAGAGGTCTTGATGGCCCTTAGATGGGTTTGTTGGTCAGTTTGACAGATGACATTTACATGTATATATACATTCATCCTTCTACTTTATTTCCGAGTTTTGGATAATTTTCTCTTAACAAAAGTAACACAGACTGTTTTCTTCACAGAAATCACCACTACCAGCTAGATCCATGGTTCTAACTGGTAGGTCACATATAGGACTGTGGCATCTCACAAACCCATTGCTAACACACAGCCAAATATTTCACAAGGTATAAATTTTATTTGGGGCACAACTAGAGTACTTCCTGTTACAGAGCTATCCAAAAGATGAAACACAGAGGTGAGAAGGTTGTGAAAAGCAATGACCAGCAGTGTGAAACTTACAGTAAGGCAATAAAATGTAGATTTTTACCAATCCAGTACTAAAAGCAAATTTTACAATAACTTAAACATGTGAACAAAAGGCCAGGGCAGTGAAAAGGTCACCTCAAACAACAACATAGGCCTGAAAAACTGCCAGGTGAATGAAGTAATAATTGTGGATGCTTTGTAGACGCCACAAGAAAGCATTATACCTAGCAGTGATCACGTGGGAATTTATTGCTTGTTTACTGCTGAGCATTTCAATCTCTTCAAGTATGCCACCAAAATTCTCAAATAGGAGAATGGTCTAGAAACATTAAGAGTTGAGAGTCATGAACCAGATTCCAAAATGTCAAAACGTAGAGAGAGCAAAAAAGTGGGGAAGAGGGTGAAAAGCTGATAGATTTCTGACCTTATTCAAAGTCTTCCACAATTAGGCAAAACACTTCCAGGTCCACCCAGGCTTATGATTACATTTCAGAAGATGGCTCAGATGTTGGAGAATTCATCTCCCACCAACCGATCCCAGGAGAGAGAAATGAAGGGGTGGAGGGAAAGCAATTTTTCATCCAGCTAAGCCTCAGACCACTGGCAACACTGTAATTATACTACGCTTGCTGTTTATTTTGGTAATTTATCAGGGTAAGGTACATGGGGTAATTGAAAAACTAAATTCATTCAGTCACTTACAAAAACATTCAACTAGTTTATGTGTGGAGCAATAAAGTGGGAAAGTGACACAGCATCCAAATTGTAGCCATGTGTGACTTGGCTTTTTCACTTGGGGGAAAGAAAATGGTTAAGCCTGAAGGATTGTATTTCTCTCTGTCGCTCCGACTCTGAAGGAATAATGAGTTCCTGCTGGTGACACAGTGGCTTGGGGAGGCAAGCAGAGAGGTGGTTTGGTGCATTTCCAAAGCTGTGTGTGAGCCTTCACCATGAGACCCTGGTTCTGTGGGAGGGGCAGTTAGCGAACCTTGCTGAAACTGGCTGGGAGTGCCACGTGCCACAATACAGACTTTGCCCCAAGATCCCTAAGCACATCTCAATCATGAATTAACTTGAGGACCTTTACCATAGAGCACAAGGCAGTTGCACAATCATACGTTCACCAAAGACGTTCATATGGTCAACCACACGGGGCCTCCCTGCTTTGTTCCAGATCCTGTGCCAGGTGCTAGGGATCTTTCTTCTTCAGTTCCCTGGGAAGTAGATCGTGGGACAAAGACTCTATTTCCCTCCTCTACCACCCATTCTAATTTCAGTCACCCTTGGCCAGTGCTCCTGACAGCCAAGGCTGCCTGCCCAATGGGCTGATCCAGGACCTCAGCCTTGAGTCTTGAACTGCCTTGCCGTCATCAAACCATAGCTCTTGAAGTTGCCCGTTTACTGTTATCCCTGGCATAGAAGCACCAAGAGACACCCAAGCAAGTTCTCTGGGTTCTAGTCTACTCCTCCATGCTTTTATTATGTAGAAGCAACCCATTCCTCGCAGTAATTGGGGTCAATTTTGCCCACCAAAGCAGCGATTCTTTTCTTTGTCAGTTCTTCCACGGACATGAGTCGATTTAAATGACCTAGCAGTAGCCACAGCTTCAAGTCCAATTACTGCCTGGTGTTTCCACTGTGGGAATCAGGACCTTTAATATGGCAGAGCCTGAAGTTGCAAGCTTGAGAAGCAGTGTTTATGAGAGGCTCCACACATACTCCTTCCCCTTGGTTCCTGTATCTGTGAATTCTAGGTATTGGGAACACAGCACTATAGCCACTGATTTAGTGCATATACTACACACTAAAGAACAGCAGCACCCCAACCCTATAGGTTATTGCCCCGAGGCTAGCACCCAAGCTGAGCCTTCAAGACTCTTTCCACTGTCCGATTAGCCTAGCTACTCCTGGTTACTCAAATATCTGATAAGACCAGTAGATCTCATGGTCATGTACCCATTGCAACAGTGTTGTGCAGGATGCCATGTCAATAGATCAGGATGTCAACAGCACCCTTGGATGGTGGTGCTAACAGAGACATGGGGGCAATGTGGGTATCAACTCTGGTAAGGACAAGTTGAACTTGAAATCACTCTGCCCCCAGGTGGGTGGTCTGGTGTCCTCAAGGCTCATCACTAGTTGTCCACAGTCACAAAATAAGACCTCTTATCGACCTCATTGTTGACAGCTTGCTCTGCAGTGGAAGTTCTCTGGTGGGCATTAATGTAGGATATAAGAAACACACACTTTGGGCCCACAACCTCATCACTCTCCCCCAGATTACCCTATCACGGACCTTCCAATCTGGTTCCTCCATGGCCCTGACCAAACAGCCAAGCCATTCACCCTTGTCCTCCAGTTCATAATAATCTGTATCTCAAGCCACTTCTCCCTCTTTATAAAGTGAGCCTCCAAGTATGCGGTTTGTATCTCTGCCCACTGGAACAATTGCTGTCACCACTTTCTGTTAAGGCCACCATGAGAGGGCTTCTCACACGGCAGCAGTCCCTTCCCCAGTGAGCAGTGAGATACTGTGATCCTTCTCTTCCACTGTGTCTGTAAATGGACGGTAGGTGTCTGGTTAACTTTCCTGCTGTGGTAGGTTCCGGGCAGAGACGTGATATGAGTGAGGCTCGTTGACACTTAAGTCTGTACTTTTCCTTGGCGACCCACCCTGCCAACCCAGAGAGCAACACTGGGCTGAGGAACACACGGCTTCTCCCCGAAATGTTTTGCCCAGTGGGTGGTCACTACTCCTCTAGCAACCAGCCAGAACATGATACCCTCTACAGAGCAGGTCAGAAAAATAACCGTGCGCCAAATCCCACTCTGTCCAGTTTTGAGGGGCACACTTGAGGCAGCAGCTGTTATTACCCATTTGAGTGCCATTGCTACAGAAGAATGAAAAACCACAGTTTGGTTTGGGCCAATCCTGGTCCTCAAATTGTGTTCTAGCCAGCTGAGAGGCTGGCATTCCTGAGAGAATAGAAAAGTTAAGAAATCTGTAAGAGGTCTGCGTTGTGTTGATTTTTCCAGGGATTTTGAAGTTGCTGGATGCTTCGAAGTATTGAGTGACTAATTTCCCTTCCTTTTTTTCTAAAACCTCACATGGTAAACATTTATTTCCTGAAAACCTGCCAAAAGAGTAATTTTTTTCAGAGTTGGAATATTATCTTAAAATGTAAAATGAAGTCCTGATAGCAAATATGATCAATGCAGGCTCTTGAATCTACATAGAGCAACTTAAGAAGTATTGCCTTCTTTTGGTTTCAGGCTTTGGGAGTTTAAAAGAGAGAGAGAGAAAGAGAGAGAGAGAGAGAGAGAGAATTCCAAATGTTTCTGAAGTGCTTATTTTTCTCTAAGATTCAGGCTTACTTCTTGGACGAGAACGGTCAAACCAGGACAGTTGGCAACTACAGGTAAAAATGTGCCTACAGTTTGTTTTTAGTTGTGTTATTACACCTTTCAAGCCAAGGATGCAGATTGGCAGTGCCATGGAGAAGGGAGAGAACTGGACACCATCCACCCCTCCCCTCTGGGGAGGCCTCCAGACAGAGCCTGGAGCAGGGCCCCACTGGAATTGACCCAAAACAGGCCTCCCTGTGCTGCCCCAAATGAGGGCAGCTCGCTCAGAACCAATCTTCACTGGCTCCCACTCTGAACTGGCCAGACTAGCCGTATATCCAGATTTGCTTTAGCAATCTGGGTGTTTGTTTGTGTCCGGAGAAGTATCTCTGTCAAATCCATAATTTAGGTTGGAGGATGGTGATAAAATACTATGGGAACCACTACCTGTTTTTGCCATTTAGTGAAGGTATAGATAGGCCTTTCATTGCAAATAGTGCTGATTGAAAATAAGGTACTTTGCCACCAGAGGTAGATATACAGCTAACTTGGAATTTTAAAATATTTTCAAAAAATAACAATACAACTTATTTAAATGAAACAATTTAAGTGCCCTGTGAGTTACAAAATTCCTTTGATTAGTAAGTCACATTATTTATGGACTGTTGGAAGACCAACCTTTCACTGTAAAAATTGCCAATTGATAATTTGGGAAAAGAACCAGAGGGTCAGGAAGAGTGCTTTATTACACTAATGCAGAAAGACACACAAAGCCTGACCCAGATATAAAAAGGGGCCAGCACTTCTAGCAGATGCCATTCATGGTTGAGCTGAGGAGGCTGCTGCGTGGGAGAAAGACGAACAAACAAAATGATGGAAAAGAGGTGGGGCCAGGAGTGGGGAGGGGGGGCACTGCCCAGGGTGAGACACAATGGGGAGACCAGGAGGATCAGGTTTCAGTAAAGAAAACAAGATGTGAAAAGATTTCCATTTTTCTACCTTCTTCCCCTCCCTCTCCCTTCTGAAAATCTGAATCCAACTACACAACATATGTGATGGCAGAAATCTACACTTTCCATGTGTTCCATCATGGTTATAGTTATGAAAAGAGTGTAGCACTAGCTGCTATAACAAACAGCCCCTCAAAAAAGGATACGATAGCTTAACGAACACAGCAGTTTATTTCTTACGCATAACTCAACGTAAGAGAGAGAGATTCCTAGTTGTTTGGCAGCTCTCTTCCATATGGCGACTCAGGAACCCAGGCTCCATCTGTTTTGCGGCTGTGTCATCTCCACAGTCTTGTCATTTTCTGCATCGAGACACTAAAGGGAACAAGTATGAAGAGGCACCCCTGCCTCTTAAAAACCCTGGCTCAAAAGTGACATGCAAAACGTCTACTCACAACCCATTGGCTGGAACTTAGTTGGATTCTATGCCTACCCACAAGGGTACAAGAGAGGTCTAGGTGCACACCCAAGAAAAAGAATTGACTTTTTGGCTAATGGCTAGTCATCTGCTTGGAAGCAAGATAAATGCCTTATTCATTTTTGCAGGAATGCAATGCAATGCTGGGCACTGCAGGGTTAGTGGCAATGAAACATCAGTGAGACAAAGAATGTTTTAGTGATACTGAAATCCTTGTAATAATAATAATAAACATTTGTTGAAAGCTTTATTGTGTGCACCTAAGTCACTTACACATAGGATCTTATTTAATCCTCAAAGTTTTGTGTACTTTTTACAGATGAGGAAACTGAGACACAGAGAGATTAAGCAACCTTCTAAAAGTCACATAGCCAGTAAGTGGCAAAGCTAGATTCTGATTCCAGATTCCTCATTCTTATCCACTATATTTTGCCTCCCAGAGTATAACTTTTAATCACAACTTTCATTCAGGCACACAGAAACCAGCTTTTTAGAATTTTATAACCCTAGGGAGCCTGGGTGGCTCAGTCTGTTGAGTGTCCGACGTCGGCTCAGGTCATGATCTCGCAGTTGGTGGGTTTGAGCCCCATGGTCAGGCTCTGTGCTGACGGTTCGGAGCCTGGAGCTTGCTTTGGATTCTGTGTCTCCCTCTCTCTCTGCCCCTCCCCCACTCATGCTCTCTCTCAAAAATAAACATTTAAAAATTAAAAAAAAAAAAAAAAAGAACTTTATTACCTAAAGTTTAGCGTGACATAATGTCGTGTATCTCAAAGTGCATTCTTAGATGGGGTCCCATTGAATTCACTATGACAATTTAAAATTTGAATTTCTGTTGTAATGATAACCTTTTTTAAAAAATGTCATGGGGGGTGGGTATCAATCTCAGTGTGTACACTTATGTACGGACCCAGCTATAACTCCCCCTCCCGGCTCACCCAGTGCTGAGTCAGCTGACTTTTTAAAAAGTTTTTATTTTAATTCCACTTAGTTAATATACAGTGTTATATTAGTTTCAGGTGTACAATATAGTGATTCAATACTTCCATACAACACTGGTGCTCATCATGACAAGTGCACTCCTTCACCTATTTAACGCATCCCCCACCCCCTCTCCCCTGGTAACCATCAGCTCTCTATAGTTAAGAGTCTATTTCTTGCTTTGTCTCTCTCTCTCTCTCTTATTTTTTTCCCTTTGCTTGTATTGTTTCTTAAATTCCACATGAGTGAAATCTCATGGTATTTGTCTTTCTGTGACTTATTTCGCTTAGCATTATACTCTCTAGCTCCATCCATGTCATTGAAGATGGCAAGATTTCATTCTTTTTTATGTCTAAGTAATATTCCATTATGTATATATGCCATACCTTTATCCATTCATCAATCAGTGGGCATCAATCAGCTGCTTCCATATAGGTAATGCTGCCACAAATATGGGGGTGCATGTATCCCTTCGAATTAGTGTTCTTACATTCTCAGCTGCCTTTTAGTTCCAGGCTCCAAGACCCACTGGAATTCAGCCCCTCTGGTTTTCAAAGCCAGATGTTATGGGGATTCATTTTCCCTGTATGGGCTTCCTGGCGCTTTCCCCTCTCTGCAACTGCAGCTTCCTCCCTCCTGCAGGCAGCTCCTGACCACCATTATTGCCCTTGCTAACCTCTCCCATGCAGCTTCTTTTCTATGTTTAGTTCTGGAATTTTTCCTGCCAGTATTCAAATTGCTCTCTGGCTTATTGATTCAGATGTGAATGATATCTAGGTGTAATCATGGGACAGGGTGGGCTCAGGATTCTCCTACTCCACCATCTTGCACTCCCTCCTACTTAATTCTCTATAATTAAACTTAGTTTCTCACTTAAGCCCACCATTCCACTAGGAAGCCAGACAATCTCAAGTCTCCTTGCTCCCCTCACCTCACATACCCAGGGTTTTATCACAACCCCACAACCTTTCACAGAACCCAAACACCAAAGTATGGGGGACTGTGTGGGAGGCAGGACATCTGTCCAAACAGCCACTGAGGTGTGCCCCTCCAATCTCAGGCCAGTGCCTCCAACTGACCAAACTGAAGAAGCCAAAAGACAAGAGGGTCCAGTTATGCAATTCATAAGGGTCAGCCTCCAACGCACAGATGAGGATGGAGGGAAATGGAGAGTGGATCTGGAGGTATGAAGATAAGCATCACATGGAGGAAGGGTACTCAAAAATGGCTTTCATCTGGAGGCTTAAGGAACAAAAACCAAGAAAGCTTGTAGACAACCTCTGTTTCTCTGACCCACTAGATCTCTCCAGTGAGGTCACAGGCATAGAACCCAAGTACCTGCCTGAGTGGCTGAAGGAAGAAGAAAGAAAAGGGCTGGAGAAAAACAACACAGAGAGAAATCAATAAGTAAAATAACTCAAGATATTATCTCAGCAATATAAGCATACTTGGAATCATCTGGATGACCATCTAACAATCTATTACTACCATGAGATTTCAGGCCCTGCATTTATATTTAATAAGGTATAAGTCCCATGTCATGCAACTCTTGTGCACTGCTGGTGGGAATGCAAACTGGTGAGCCACTGTGGAAAACAGTATGAAGATTTCTCAAAAAATTAAAAATAGAACTACCCTATGATCCAGAAATTGCACTAGTATTTACCCCCCCCCCCAAAATACAAAAACACTTATACAAAGGGATGCACCCCTATGTTTATTGAAGCATTATTTACAATAGCCAAACTATGGAGCAGCCCAAGCGTCTATCAATTTATGAAAGGATAAAAAGGATGCGGTATGTATATGTGTGTACATATATAATAGAATATTATTCAGCCATAAAAAATAATGAAATCTTTCCATTTGCAACATGGAGAGAGCTAAAGAGTATAACGTTAAGTGAAATAAGTCAGAGAAAGACAAATAAATACCAGATAATCTCACTCATATGTGCAATTTAAAAAACAAATGAGCAAAGGGGTTAAAAAGGAAAAGACACACGAAGCACAAAACAGACTCTTAACTATACAGAACTGATGGTTACCAGAGAGGAGGATGGTGGGAGGAAGGGGGAAACTAGAGGATAGGGATTAAAGGGAAAAAAAAGAGGTCTAATGAGCTTAAATCATTTCTGAAGCTCAAGATACGATTAAAATATAAAATTTTTTAAGCTTATTTATTTTGAGAGAGAGAAAGCACAAGCAGGGGAGAGGCAGAGAGAGAAGGAGAGAGAAAAAATCCCAAGCAGGCTCCGAGCCATCAGCATAGAGCCTGATGTGGAGCTCAAATTCACAAACCATGAGATCAAGACCTGAGCAGAAATCAAGAGCGGGACACTTAACCAACTAAGCCACCCAGGCACCCCTACTATAAATTTTTTTTTTAAGTTATGTTTTTATGGGCACCTGGGTGGCTCAGTCGGTTGAGCGTCCGACTTCAGGTCAGGTCATGATCTCACAGTCTGTGAGTTTGAGCCCCACATCGGGCTCTGTGCTGACAGCTCAGAGCCTGGAGCCTGCTTCAGATTCTGTGTCTACCTCTCTCTCTCTCTCTCTCTGCCCCTCCCCTGCTCATGCTCTGTCTCTCTCTCTGTCAAAAATAAACGTTAAAAAAATTTTTTTTAATTTGTTTTTATTCCTCAAATTGGGGAAACTCTCCATTTTTTATTTTAAAAAAAGTTTTTTTAATGTTTATTTTTGAGAGAGAGAGAGAGAGAGACAGAGTGCAAGTGGGGGAGGGGCAGAGAAAGAGGGATATAGAATCTGAAGCAGGCTCCAGGCTCTGAGATGTCAGCATAGAGCCCAATGCAGGGCTCCAATTCATGAACGGGGAAATCATAACTTGAGCTGAAGTTGGACACTTAACCGACTGAGCCACCCAGGCGCCCCAAATTTGGGAAACTCTTAATGTTATTCAAATCTCAGCTCCTGACTTACTACCAGTCTGATATCTCTACCAGACTTTATTCCCTCCTCTATGAAATAGGGATAATACCAACACATCATAGGGGCTGTGTTGGGAATTAAATGAAAAAAATGCATATGAAAGAATTGTCTGGCACTTCTCTTTCCAATAGGAAACATTTTCAAAATAGGGAACATTTTCAAAATGATAAAAAGAAAATACTTGAAATGAGAAACTAATAAGGCCATTTCTTTAAAGAATTCTTTCTTCTGGGGCACCTGGGTGGCTCAGTCAGTTGAGCATTCAACTTCAGATCAGGTCATGATCTTGCAGTTCATGAGTTTGAGCCCCACATCGGGCTCACTGTTGTCAGTCTGTCAGCGAGGAGCCTGCTTCGGATCCTC
The DNA here is from genome assembly GCF_018350155.1 of Leopardus geoffroyi. Taxonomy (NCBI): domain Eukaryota; kingdom Metazoa; phylum Chordata; class Mammalia; order Carnivora; family Felidae; genus Leopardus; species Leopardus geoffroyi. Next base: position 43,460,704 of record NC_059339.1, read on the forward strand.
TGTCCCCCTGTCTCTGCCCCTCCCCTGCTTGTGCTTGCCCAAAAATAAATAAATATAGAGAATTCCTTCTTCTCAAGAAAATGTAACCATAATTTGCCTGGAAATTTCCAGAGTCTCATCAACTAGGAAACTGTTCAACCTGCAAAGAAAATAGAAAAGAGGAAGAAGCCATAGCTAAGTAAGAAAGGCAACGCTCCAGGTACCTGGGTGGCTCAGTCAGTGAAGCGTCTGACTTCAGCTCAGGTCACGATCTCATGGTTTGTGAGTTTGAGCCCTGTGTCGGACTCTGTGCTGACAGCTCAGAGCCCAGAGCCTGCTTCAGATTCTGGGTCTCCCTCTCTCTCTGCCCCTCCCCCACTCACACTCTGAGTCTCTCTCTCTAAAATAAATAAAACATTAAAAAAATAAAAATAAAATAAAAATGTTTAAAAAAAAAAAAAAAGAAAGGCAACACTCATGCCACAAATCTAAGCGAAAGGCTAGCTTCTAATTTTTTTAGAAAGAAATAAAAAGGAATGTTGGAGATACAACCCATCAATCCAAAGTTTCTGCTCCCACACAGCATGCTCAAACAGCAATGAGCTACCTCAAGAATTTAAGAAAGGAGTGTTGCTTCTCTGAATTCACCCATTCTGAATACGCAAATCCTCCCTGTAGTAGTTTGGGTGGGGGTTGTTGTTCCTTAATTTCAAGGTCCTTTTGGTCTTTCTATTTGCAAAGGCTCAAAGTTCATTTCAAGTCTAGTCTTCAAATACAGCTACTTCTTTGATTTGTTAACCCAGGTGATAGTTTTTTCTATTCTCCTAGCCTTGTATCCTTCTATTCCCTCTACCTTGTGAGCTCTGTGTTGAAACTTTAGTTACTGCTTCCCTCAGTACTCTCTCTCCTAGTAACCATATTCTGGGGTCAAAGGAGGTGGACTTATTTTGCTCCCTTTGGAAGGAAGAATCACTTCCTTGTTGGAGTTCAAGTTAAAAATGGAGTTCTGCACCATGTAAAGCAATGGTTCTTCCAGTAGAGCATCAGCAATTACATCCTCAATCCTCTGCTGATCTCCCTCACACACATTCTAAGAAAAAGTACTCAGGACTGAAACTCAGAGCAGGTGCAACGAACACAGTCAAATAGATGGATCAGGCAGGGTCAACCACAGCAGGTGATAAAACTAAGTCTTAAACCCAAGAAGGATTTGACCAGTTAGAACAGAGGAGAAAGGCATTCCAGAAGAAGTAAAGACATATACAAAAGTTATTAGACATGAAAGGAACTAAGAGTAGCTCAGTCTGACTGCAGAGTATGTGGTTATGGGGAGAGGCAAGATGAGAGGAGTGTAATATAGAATTATGGCTTTGGAGTCAAATACATTCAAGTTCAAATCCTAGCTGTATAAAAATTTGAGTTCTCGGAGTCTTGGTTTCCTCATTGGCATCCAACATTTCAAAAAGGAATAAGTGAGATCATGTATATATAGTATGAAAGACAATGATGACATACTTTATAACTAAGTATTAGTATTCATATATATTTCTAAGTAATAGGTATGAATATTACACCCTTTGAATAAGGCTGACAGATTAGTCAGGGCCACATCATTAATAGTTTTGAATGTGGAGCCAATTCAACTAGGTCTTGAAAGCTATTTGGAGTCACTGATGGATTTTTAGCTGGGAATGGATTGATCAGGTTTCTGTTTCATTAGGGCAAACATTCAAGTGCAAGGCACTGTGCTAAGCACTGTAGAGAAGGTGTTTAAATAAAAATGCTATCTAGAGTCCCTATGATTCATTGCCATCACTGACAATTTAGTCTAGTGCTGACTTCAAAACAGGAAATTCATTGCTATTTTCCATTTACAAAGTGGGTGGAAGTAAGCTGGAGTTGGGTGAAGACACATTGTAGTGGAAAATCTAACCAGAACCAAATGGCAAGAGACCTCCTCTAGCCCTGGGGGCAAAGTGCTTCATTTTCCTCTAAGAGAAAGAAAAACACCATCAAAGTGAAGATGAGCCTTCTTCAATTCTGCAGCAGGGAACTAAGATGCTCAGAACTAACAAAACTTGAGCATTCTAATACAATACTATATATATCATTTTCTGTAATAACTTACTTAAAATTTGCATTGACTAAGGCAGTTGAAGGTCAGTACCAGAATCCACTTCAGATAGGAATACATCTAAATACAAAAAATTCACTTTTGTTTTTGGTCTCAATTTTTCCACTGTACCACTTTGAGGGAAATATTTCCATGCAAATGCTGACCTCTTGTGGTAAGAACCAGTTACTTCAAAGAAAGCATCCAATGGAATTTAAGATCAGTCTTATTATGGATAGAAAGAGGCAAAGTTAAATGATATTTTAAGGGAGAAAAAAAAAAAACAAAACACCTTCGTCTACAAAATGCTTTGTCCTTGGAAATCCACAGAACTTTCTCTCCTCCACAGGATTTCTCATTTTGCTTATTACATTTCTATTGAAAAGTATAAAACATGATCACTCCAAAGCAGTGATCTATTCCCACTGAAACAAGTACATCCAGTTCCTTCATTTTTCACTGCTTTATACACTCATCAAATGAATATTTTAAAACTTATTCACGGGGCGCCTGGGTGGCGCAGTCGGTTAAGCGTCCGACTTCAGCCAGGTCACGATCTCGCGGTCTGTGAGTTCGAGCCCCGCGTTGGGCTCTGGGCTGATGGCTCAGAGCCTGGAGCCTGTTTCCGATTCTGTGTCTCCCTCTCTCTCTGCCCCTCCCCCTTTCATGCTCTGTCTCTCTCTGTACCAAAAATAAATAAACGTTGAAAAAAAAAAAAAAAAAAAAACAACTTATTCACCAATTCATTGATTGACACTGGTGTTTCTAAATCTGCAGCATTACCAATGGTACTGAAACAAACCTATACAGGTCTCTTTGTATACATGTGTAAGAAATCCTCTTATCTTTATACTTAGAGTTAGTAGGTTAAAGCATATTACATCCTCAATAATACTAGAGTGCCAAACTCTTCCAAAATATTTGGACCAGATTACATTCCCATCATTTGAATACATGAGCCCCACCTCCTCAGCAACATTCATCAGGCTTTTTAACTCATGCCAATTGGACAGATGAGAAAACAGTATCTCAGCATTGTATTATGCCTTTCCCTGATTCCTTGTGAGGTTAGCAGCTTTTCATGTTTCCTCTTCTGTATGAATTTCCTGTTTACATCTTTTGCCATTTTTAACTTGGTCATTTGCTATTTTTTTCATTGATTTTAAGGTTTTCAATATATTCTAGATATTAATCACTGGTCATATGCGCTGTAAATATCTTCTACCACTCAAGTTCTATCTTTCCATTTTTATTATGGTGTCTTTTGATGAGCCGAAATTATTTAAGTTTATTTATTTTGATAGAGAGAGACAGAAAGAGCACAAGCAGGGGAGGGCAGAAAGAGAGAGAGGGAGAAAGAATCCCAAGCAGGCTCCAGGTTCAATGCAGAGCCCGACGCAAGGCTCGATCTCACACCTGTGAGATCATGACCTGAGCCTATATCAAGAGTCAGACACTTAAACAACTGAGCCATGCAGGCACCCCCAAAATTCATTTTAAAGTAGCCAAAATTAGGGGTGCCTGGGTGGCTCAGTCAGTTGAGCGTTCAACTCTTGATTTCAGTTCAGGTCATAATCTTGTGGCTCATGAGTTTGAGTCCCAGGTCCTGCTTGGGACTTCTCTCCCTCTCTCTCTCTGCCCCTCCCTCACTCAAAATAAATAAATAAACTTAAAAAAAAATTTTTAATAAAGTAGCTAAAATTATTGATCTTTTCCTCTATGGCTTATTTTTTTGTATTTTGAAAAATCCCTCCCTACTCCAAGGAAATTAGGATATTTTCTAAATAATTTAATTTTGCAGTTCATGTCTTTAATCCACCTGGATTTTTTTTTTTTTTTGGTATAATACGATGGATCCATTTTTATTTTTTTACATGTGGATAACCAATTTTCACAGAATGACTTATCATTCAATCTCCTATTTCCCTACTAACTGTCACAGTGTCTTACAATGTGATACGATGAAACAGTAAAAAGCTTCTACATATATGTGGGTCTGTTTAGAGGCTCCTCATACTCTTTTCTTAGTCTATTTATCGTTCTCTAAATCATTACTATGGCACCTAATTTTTATGATTATAATAATTTTTTATTTTTTCCAGTGTTACTGAGGAATAATTGACAAAAGTATGTATTCAAGGTGTACAACATGATTTTTTGTTTTTGTGTAGTTGACGTACAATATTATATTAGTTTCAGGTGTCACCCATAGTGATTCAACATTTATATACATTATGAAATGATCACCATGATAAATCTAGTTGCCATCTGTCACCACACAAAGTTGTTATATATTATTAACTATATTCCCAATGCTGTACATTGCATTCCCATGTCTTTATAACTGGAAGTTTGTACCTTTTCATACTTTCCTGTATTTTGCCCATCCCCTCTATTCTCCTCCCCTTTGGCAACCACCAGATTCTTCTATGTATCTATGAGTCTGTTTATGTTTTGGTTTGCTCAATTGTTATTTTAGATTCCACATATAAGTGAAATCATACGGTATTTGTCTTTCTCTGTCTGACTTACTTAGCATAATAACCTCTAGGTCCATCCATGCTGTCATAAATGGCAAGATTTCATTCTTTATAATGGTCAAGTAATATTCCATTGTATGTCTGTATGTGTATGTACATACATATATATTCACACACACATCTTTTATATTTATCATCTATTGATGAACATATATCTTGACTATTGTAAATAATGTTGCAATGAATTAAATTAAAGTTTATTTTCTTCAGATAAATACCTAGAAGTAGAATTGCTAGATCATATGGTAGTTCTATTTTTAGTTTTTTGAGGAACCTCTGTATTGTTTTCCATCAGGACTGTACCAGTTTGCATTTCTACCAACAGTGCCATGAGGGTTTCCTTCTCTCCACATCCTTGCCAATTTGTTATTTCTTTCTTTTCTTCCTTTTTTTTTTTTAATATATATATAATGGCCATTCTGACAAGTGTAAGGTTATATCGCATTGTGGTTTTTATTTGCATTTCCCTGATGACTAGTAATATTAAATATCTGTATGTCTTCTTCAAAGAAATGTCTATTTAGGTCTTCTGCTCAATTTTTAATTGGGTTGTGTGTTTTTTGGATACATGATGTTTTGATATACATACACACTTTGAAATAATTACCACCATCAAGTTCATTATCATATCTACTACCTCTCATATAGTTACCTTTTTTGTGTGTGATGAGAACACTTAAGATCTACTATCTTAGCAAATTTTAAGTACAGATCTTTCTCGATTTATGAGGTTACATCCTGAGAAATCCATCATAACTTGAAATATCATTAAGTCAAAAATGCATTTAATACACCTAACTACCAAGCATCATAGCTTAGCCTCGCCTACCTTAAACGTGCTCAGAACACTTACATTAACCTACAGTTGGGCAAAATCATCTAACAGAAAGCCTATTTTATAATAAAGCATTGGGGCTCCTGGGTGGATCAGTCGGTTAAGCGTTGACTTCAGCTCAGGTCATTACCTCATGGTTCAGTTCACGAGTTCGAGCCCCGCATTGGGTTCTCTGCTGTCAGCACAGAGCCTGCTTTGGATCTTCTGTGCCTCCCTCTCTGCCTCTCCCCCGTCTCAAAAATAAACATTAAAAAAAGAATTTATAAAAAAGTTTTGAATATCTCATGTAATTTATTGAATATTGTACTAAAAGTGAAAAATGTAATGGTTGTATAGGTACAGAATGGTTTTAAGTGTATGGCTTGTTTCCCCTCCAGATCACGTGGCTGACTAGAAGCGGTGGCTTGCTGCTACTGTCCAGCATCATGAGAGATTATCATAGGGCATAACACTAGCCTGGGAAAAGACTGAAACACAAAATGTAAAGTTCTATTGAATGCATATCACTTTTGCACTATCATAAAGTCAAAACATCTTAAGTCAAACCACTGTAAGTCAGGGGACCATCTGTATATAACACAATGCCATTAACTACAGTCACCATGCTATACATTCAACACCCAGGACTCACTCATCTTACACTTGAAAGTTTATACCCTTTGACCAACATCTTTTCCTTTCCCCCATGCTCCAGCCCCTGGCAACCACCATGCTATGCTCTGCTTTTATGAGTCTGACTTTTTTAGATTCCACATATACAAGAGATAATATAGTATTTGTCTTTCTATGTCTGGCTTATTTCACTTAGCGTAATATCCTCCCTTCAGGTTCACCCATGCTATCACAAATACCTGAATTTACTTCTTTTTTAAGGTTGAACTATATTTCATTAAATATGTATATGTGTGTGTGTGTGTGTGTATATATGTGTGTGTGTGTATATATATATATATATATATATATATATATATATATATATATATATATATAAATTTACTCTATCCATTCATTCACTGGCAGACACTTAGGTTGTTTCCATATCGTGGCTACTGTGAACAGTGCAGTAATGAAAATTGGAATGCAGGTATCTCTTTGAGATACTGAGTTCATTTTTTTTAGATACATACCCAAATGTGGGATTGCTAGATCTTATGGTAGTTCTATTTTCCATTTTTTGAGGAACCTCCATACCATTTTCTGTAGTGGCTACACCATTTTGCATTCCCCCCAACAGTGTACAAAGGCTCCTGTTTTTCTACCCCCTCACCAAGACTTGTTATCTTCTTTTTGATAACAGCCATTCTAACAAGTGTGAGGGAATATCCCATTTGATTTGCCCTTTCCTGACAAGTAATGATGTTAAACACCTTTCCATGTACCTATTGACCATTTTTATGTCATCTCTGGGGAAATGTCTGTTCAGGTTCTTTGTCCATTTATTTGTGTGTGTGTGTATGTGTGTGCATGTGTTGTGTTAATATTTTATTTTTCAACATAATTTATTGCCAAGTTAGCTAACATACAGTGTATACAGTGTGCTCTTTCCTTCGGGAGTAGATTCCCATGATTCATCGCTTACATATAGCACCCAGTGCTCATCCTAACAAGTGCCCTCCTTAATGCCCATCACCCATTTTCCCCTCCTCACCATCCCCCCATCCCCATCAACCCTCAGTTTGTTCTCTGTGTTTAAGAGCCTCTTATGGTTAATTGGATTATTTGGTTCTTTGATTATGAATTGAGTTCCTTATATATCTTGGATATTAACACCTTATCAGATGTATGGCTTGCAAATATTTTTTTTTAATATGAAATTTACTGTCAAATTGGTTTCCATACAACACCCAGTGCTCATCCCAACAGGTGCCCTCCTCAATGCCCATTACCCATTTTCCCCTCCTTCCCACCCCCCCCCCCCCATCAACCCTCAGTTTATTCTCAGTTTTTAAGAGTCTCTTATGGTTTGGCTACCTCCTTCTCTAACTTTTTTTCCCCTTCCCCTCCCCCATGGTCTTCTGAGAGATGGCCTCTGAGAGATGGTCTTCTGAGATGGCCAACAGGCACATGAAAAGATGCTCATCAGGGAAATACAAATCAAACCACACTGAGATATCACCTCACACCAGTCAGAGTGGCTAAAATGAACAAATCAGGAGACTATAGATGCTGGAGAGGATGTGGAGAAATGGGAATCCTCTTGCACTGTTGGTGGGAATGCAAACTGGTGCAGCCACTCTGGAAAACAGCATGAAGGTTCCTCAAAAAATTAAAAATAGATCTACCCTATGACCCAGCAATAGCACTGCTAGGAATTTACTCAAAGGATACAGGAGTGCTGATGCATAGGGGCACTTGTACCCCAATGTTTATAGCAGCACTTTCAACAATAGCCAAATTATGGAAAGAGCCTAAATGTCCATCAACTGATGAATGGATATAGAAATTGTGGTTTATATATACAATGGAATACTACTTGGCAATGAGAAAGAATGAACTATGGCCTTTTGTAGCAACGTGGATGGAACTGGACAGTGTGATGCTAAGTGAAATAAGTCATACAGAGAAAGACAGATACCATATGTTTTCACTTTTATGTGGATACTGAGAAACTTGCAAATATTTTCTACTGTTCTGTAAGTTGTTTCTTGACTCTTTTGATTGCTTCATTTGCTGTGTAAAAGCTTTTTAGTTTGATGCACTCTTGTCTATTTTTGCTTTTGTTGCCTGTGGTTTGGACTCATATCCAAAAATCACTGTCCACACCAATGTCAAGAAGCTTTTTCCTTATGCTTCCTTCTAACAGTTCTATAGTTTTAGGTATTACATTTAAGTCTTTAATCCATTTTGACTTAGTTTGTATATATGGTGTGAGATAAGGGTTCAATTTCATTTTTCTGCATATGGATATACAGTTTTCCCAACATCATTTATGGAAGAAACCATTCTTTCCCAATTGTGTACCTTGGGCATCTCTGTTAAAGATCAAGCGCACCTAGGTGGCTTAGTCAGTTAAGCATCTGACTTTGGCTCAGGTCATGATCTCACGGCTCCTGAATTCTAGTACTGTATCAGGCTCTGTGCTGACAGCTCAGAGCCTGGAGCCTGCTTCGCATTCTATGTCTCCCTCTCTCTCTGCCCCTCCCCAGCTTGTGCACTTGCTCTCTCTTTCAAAAATAAACATTAAAAATTAAAAAAAAAAAAAAAAGATCAGTTGACCATGTATGCCTAGTTTATTTTGGGGCTCTCCATTCTGTTCAATTGGCCTATTTGGCTTTTTTATGCCAATGCCATATTGTTTTGATTGAACTTTGTAATATATTTTAAAATCAATAAATGTGAGGCCTTCAGTTTTGTTCTTGCTCAAGATTGCTTTGGCTACTTGAGGTCTTTCATGGTTCCATTTGAATTTTAGGATTTTTTTCTATTTCTGTGAAAAAAGACATTGGAATTTTGATTGACATTATATTGAATCTGCAGACCACTTTGGGTAGTATGCATATTATATTAATTCTTCCAATCCATAAACATGGGCATCTTCATATGTGTCTTTTGAATTTTCTCTCACCAATGTTTTAAAATTTCAATGTACAAGTCTTTCACCTCTGTAGTTAAGTTTATTCTGAAATATTATTCCTTTTTCTTTTATTGTAAATGGGATTGTTTACTTAGTTTCTTTTTCAGATAGTTTAGTACTACTGTATAGAAATACAACTGATTTTTGTATATTGATTTTGTATCTTGCAACTTTACTAAAATCATTTATTAGTGCTAACAGTTTTTATGGTCGAGTCTTTTGAGTTTTCTGTATACAAAATTGTGTCATTTGCGACAGAAATAATTTTACTTCTTCCTCTCCAATTTGGGCATCTTTTATTTCTTTTCCTTTCCTATTGCTCTGGCTAGGACTTCCAGTACTACACTGCACAGGAATGGTGAGAGCAGGCATTGCTGGGAGTGGTCATCGAGAAGCTGTGACCACTGGTTGATCCGTGAGCTGGACCCAGTACTTGGAGGCTTCTCACCCCTCCCCTGTCCATGGAATGTGTATTCTGCTTGCCTTCTCCACTCTTAGAGGCTGCCCCAAGGACACAGCCTTATGATAGTGATGTGATGTTGAGATCATCTGGATGATTTATATGACTGAACCCAGTTAAGACCTCTGTATAAACTTAAGACTTGGCAGGCAGGTGCAGAGATCTACTCTTCTTGCAGCCACCAAAGACAAGCCTCACATGTTAGTTCCCTTGTTTATTAAACCTACTACCTACCAATCTCAACTGGCTGGCCTCTTTCTTTGGTCTCTCCTTGCCCTCCATGTATGAGAGTCAGCTTCAGATTATACCTGGGAAGCTCCCAAGGAGCTTATGAACCAACAATTGGTGAGCCAGCCAGGAAACCAAAAAAATGCACCTTAGGAAAAAGGCATCATGGGGGAAATCCCAGGTTGGCCATTGACCACTCTGTGGGTTGGAGTAGCATGCATATCAGATGCTTGCAGACCACCATGTCGGTTCAGGGATACCCCAAAAATACTGGCTGCTTTAATGAGCTTGTTTGAGAAACTGCACATAGCACACTGCAGTGAAAAAGGGAAACACATGGCTTTCACGGTGGGCTGGCCTCTACTGTGGGCAGTTAAGCTGGCCACTACGCCTAGCTCGAGGCTGACGCTCAAGTTAGAAAGTCAGAACAGCTAAGGTTAGAGTAGGACATGTGAGTGTCCACTGGTCTGCTAGCTTTGGGGATGGCAGACAAAATGGGAGAGCAGGGTAATAAGTTGGAGACTTTATTTTACAAGTGTTTTGCAAAGCTAGGAGGGCACAATATGCTTTGGATAAAGCCTGATTAGGATGCTAAGAGGGAGAATCCCCAGGGAAGTGATGAGAAGAAAGAAGATGTGGTGATTGATGAGGAAATTGATGAATGCCCAAACCAACTGATCCCCAAAGGAAATTTTTAAATTGAAATTACCAAAAAACTCTTAGAGGAAAACTTACATTCTTTCTCTGTCCCTTGAGATTGTAAATTTTATCATATCTTTGAAATGTAAAACCCCAGGAAATAACCAAAACACTGCCCGCAAGGTTAAAAAGAAAAAAAAAATTAATACTAAAAGTACACTAGTGCAAAATTAGAATTTGGTTTTGTCTCCACTAAAAGGACAAAGGTTTCTTAGATTATTGGTCTGCTCTTAATAAGAAATTATAAAAGTCATTTTTACCCTTAATATAATCTGCCAAGAAAAAAAATTCTGTTTTGCCTTTTATCAAGCCTTGAATTTTTAAGAAAATGGTGTCTTCTCTATTAAAAGAGCTAAGTTTTTTTATATAACTATGTGACTTTGTATTCATTAAATCTCATGGCAAGTACTGTCAAATAAGTGATGCTAAAGTTTATTTGTATCAAATTCCTAAAAATCTGATATGTCCTGGTACAATGTTCTCAGTCATAATTTTAAAATGTCTGCCACAGCAATAACCAAATCCCTTGTCAATTACATTAAAATGAATTCTCATCAGATCTTTAACCATAGTCATTTCTTAAGTCTTTGTGATTTACAGTTATTGTTTTACTCTGATGCTTTGACCTAAAAAAAAAGTGTGCTTGTGAAAGTGCTTCATCTGTGAGGAGATTTATGGAAAAGACTTTTATTTTAATAACTAAGATCAATTTGCATTCATGTAGGAGGGACACACAATAAACCTTTCAAGTGCTTCTCCCCAAAGCTACTCACATGGCCCCACCATATCTCATGGGATGGTCACTTGACACCTGTCCTCATTCTCCTTTAGCCCACATCAGTAAAATGGGCCATTACTTTGATGATATAATGCTAACATGTGAAGATTTGCCTCCGCTGTGGGACACCCTTACAGGCTTTGCTAGAGCATCTACAAGAGATAGGATGGGCAGTGAACCCCCAGAAAACTCAAGGCTCATAAGGTTTTGTGAGTCATTTGGTTCAGTAAGATTTGGATTGTCCCAGAAGCTGTGATTGGTAAGGTGCAAGCCTATCCAACCCCTAAAATTATGAAAAAGGTGTAAGTTTTTGTAAAGATTTTGGGGGTTGGAAGAATTTTATTCATGATCTGACACAGTATCTGTTCCTTGTATTACCTGGAAAAGAAAGAGCACATGTGGGGGTGGGGATCAGAGCAGCAAACCGCCTTTGAGAAGACAAAAATACTAGTATAGTCAATTAAAGCCCTGGGCATCTCCCAAGCAGGGCTACCATTAGAGTTACATGTGTCTGTGATTCTGGGAGGTATGGGTCAGGTGCTGTGACAGAGACAAAAGAAAGGCAGAGTGCCCCTAGAATTCTGTTCCTGGCTCTGGAAAGGAACAGAAATCTAATATATCCCCATAGAGCAACAGCTTGTGTGGGGTGGCATTTGGGTCCGCCTGTAAGAGCCTGGTCCTCACTGTCTTCCATGTTCCAGCTCATAAGGCACTGACGCTACCTGGCAATCAAGAAGCTGATGCCCTAGTGCGGGTACAAGCCCTAGCAAATGACCCTTCAGAAGTTACAGCAGATTGGATGCATAGAAAGAGTGGCCACCTCAGGGCTCAGGTAGAATGACATACTGCCAAGGATGATGAATTGCCCTTGAAGTATGGTGACTTGGTTAACGTGGTAGCAGCATGTCCTGTGTGTTCTAAACAACACCCAAGGCAAGTGCTAAAAGATTCTGGGGCCATCCACTAGATTTCCCAGCCGGTGAGGGATTGGTAAATGGATTATATGGGCTCCCTCCCTCTGAGTGAGGATTCTAAATACATCTTGGTTTGCGTTGATACCACATCTGGCCTAACCCAAGGTTTTCCCAGTCACCGTGAAAACCAGGCTTCCATCACTAGAGGTTTAGAGAAGCTGAGTACCATGTATGGATACCCTCATCAACTAGACAGTGATCAGGAGTCATATTTCAAAAGTCATCAAGTATCAGACTGGGCAAAAAAATATGACATTAAACAGAAGTTCCATCTCCCCACAAATAGGGTTGGTAAAAAGAAAAAAATAGAATATTAAAGCAGTGGATTAAACACTAACAAGTAATTACCTTGGACAGATGACCTAAAGTACTGTTCCAGGCTTAATCATCTGAATGATCAACATTAGGGCCTGTTGTCCCCTATGCTAGACTGGGGACTCCTGCCAATGTACCCAATATCGTAAAGGCATGAAAATCATGGGAAACAGTCATTTCCCTGGCTCTCACCATGGATCAACATGCTATGCTGCCATGACAGATAACTGTCAAAGGCGTTATCTACTAAAATTTGCAATGGGATGTCCCACTGGAACGGGTAAGTTCACACACTTGGGTAAAGAGAAATTACTCAATCTCCCTTGGGATCCTATTGTCCTGTTGCAAGTTGGACCTGCTGAAATACACTCCTCCTAGAATGGAACATGCACCATTGAAAGAGCAGAGAAGGTGGGGGTCCTGGTCTGGTATATCCCACCCCCAGTCCATCTCCTCACACCTGACAGTACTATCTCCCCCAGCCAACATGTATGGTATGAACAACTAGGTCAATTTCCTAAAACTGCCAAACTCCCTCTCCTCACTGCCAGGTAGGCACGTTTTGTTTCCCACCGTTAGGATCATTTGGCCACCATCTTTGTTCCTTCCATTGACCTGAAGGATGTTATGGCACATATAGAAAGAAGCTCTTTCTAAATTCACCCAAAAGCCTTGATGACAGCCAACAAAGTCTGTCCTTACTGAACACTGAAATGTCTCTAATGAAAAAAGCTGTCCTCCAAAACAGACTTGGAGATTATTGCTGTCTCACAAGAGGCACGTGTGCCATTATCCAAACAAAATGTTGTGTGCTCATACCTGATGAGTCTGCTAACGTGTCATCTTTATTTAAATCCCCATGAGGACACAAATAAATGCCCTCTGTGATCTGACCCTCTAGCTTAGGGAACTTAATAAATCAGTCAGATCACTGGGTTTCTGGTGAAAAAAATTGTCACTGACTTTGAAAATTTTTGTCTTATTCTGTATTTTCTCTTACATGTGCCTGTATTGTTGCTGTGGCATCTGTCTCTAATGCAGCCAGATAGCCACCTCCAATGTCTTGAAACATCTTGCCAACTTCTCAGGGCCCGCTGCAGAAAAGGAGGGCATGTGGGTTTGCAAAAGCCAATCACAAGAGGTGAAGTTTCGGGGTAGGTCATCAAGAAGACATAACAGCCAGTTGATCCATGAGCTAGACCTGGCAATCAGAGGCTTCTCACCCTCTGATCTGTCCACGGAATATGGATTCTGCTCCCTGAGCATGTCCCAAAGACATAGCTTCCTGATAGTGATGTGAAGTCAAGACTATCTGGTCAGTATATGTGACTGAACCCAGTTAAGTAAGGCCTTTATATAAACTTTGAAGATTCAGTGGACAGGAATAGAGATCAACTTTTCTTGCTGCCATCCAAAACAAGCTTCAGATGTAAGTTCTCTTGCTTATTAACCCTGCTACCCACTGATCTGGAGTGGCCTGCCTCTTTCTTCAGTCTTTTCCTGTCCTCTATGTGTGGTGTGCAAGGGCGGGCGGGGGGGGGGGGGCAGTTTCAGATTACAACTGGGAAGCTCCTGAGGAGTTTGTGAACCAGCAGGCATCCTTGTCTTGTTCCTGAGCTTAGAAGAAAAGCTGTCAGCTTTTCACCACTGAGTATAATTAGCTGTGGGCTTTTCATATATGACCTTTATTCGGCTGAGGTAAATTCCTTCTATACCTAATTTGTTGAGAGATTTTATCATGAAGTATACTTAATTTTTGACTGTCGAATGTTTTTTTTCTGCATCTATGGAAATCATCACGTGATTGTTATCCTTCATTCTATTAACGTGGTGAATTTATTACATTTATTGATTTGCATATGTTGAACTATCCTTGTATTCCAGGAATAAATCCCACTTGGTTGTGGTGTTTATCTATCTGTCTATCTATCTATTTATTTAGAGAGAGGAGGGAGGGGCAGAGAGCTAGGGAGAGAAGGAGAATCCCAAGCATTAGCCCAACATGAGTCTCGAACCAACAAACCAGGAGATCATGACCTAAGTCAAAATCAAGAGTCAGGCGCCCCAATGTATAATCCTTTTGACATGCTATTGAATTTGGTTTGCTAGTATTTTGTGGAGGATTCTTTGCACCTATCTTCATCAAGGATACTAGCCCGTAATTTTCCTTCTTGTGGGTCTTCCTCTGGCTTTGATATCAAGGTAATGCTGGCCTCATTTGGAAGTGCTTCCTCTTCTTCAATTTTTTGGCATTCATTCTTTACATGTTTGGTAGAATTCAATAAAACTATCTGGCCCTGGGATTTTTGTCTGTTGAGAAGTTTCTGATTACTGATTTAATCTCCTCACTAGTTTGATCTAATCGTCTTTATTTCCTCATGATTCATTCTTGATTAGTTGTATGTTTCTAGTAATTTACTCATTTCTTATGAGTAATCAAGTTTGGTGGTATATCATTGTTCATAGAAGTCTCATGATCCTTTTTATTTCTGTGACATCAATTGCAACGTCTTCTCTTTCATTAATTTGATTTTGTCTTTTTTTTTTTTTTTTTGACTAGCTAAGAGCCTGCCAATTTTTATCTTTTTTAAAAACCAACTCTTGATGGGGCGCCTGGGTGGCGCAGTCGGTTAAGCGTCCGACTTCAGCCAGGTCACGATCTTGCGGTCCGTGAGTTCGAGCCCCGCGTCAGGCTCTGGGCTGATGGCTCAGAGCCTGGAGCCTGTTTCCGATTCTGTGTCTCCCTCTCTCTCTGCCCCTCCCCCATTCATGCTCTGTCTCTCTCTGTCCCAAAAATAAATAAACGTTGAAAAAAAAAAATTAAAAAAAAAAAAAAAAACCAACTCTTGAGAACGGAGGGAAGATGGCGGCGTAGGAGGACGCTGGGCTCACCGCGCGTCCTGCTGATCACTTAGATTCCACCTACACCTGCCTAAATAACCCAGAAAACCGCCAGAGGATTAGCAGAACGGAGTCGCCGGAGCCAAGCGCAGACGAGAGGCCCACGGAAGAGGGTAGGAAGGGCGGCGAGGCGGTGCATGCTCCACGGACTGGCGGGAGGGAGCCCGGGCGGAGGGGCGGCTCCCCGCCAAGCAGAGCTCCAGAGTCTAGCTTGCAAAAGCGGAGGGGCCTGACGGACTGTGTTCCGACAGCAAGCGCGACTTAGCGTCTGGGAGGTCATAAGTTAACAGCTCTGCTCGGAAAGCAGGAAGGCTGGAGGACAAAGGGAGGGAGAGCTGCTGAGCCCCCGGACGGCAGAGCTCAGTTTGGTGGGGAACAAAGGCGCTCGCCAGCGCCATCTCCCCCGCCCATCCCCCAGCCAAAATCCCAAAGAGAACCAGTTCCTGCCAGGGAACTTGCTCGCTCAGCGCAAACACCCAACTCTGTGCTTCTGCGGAGCCAAACCTCCGGCAGCGGATCTGACTCCCTCCCGCTGCCACAGGGCCCCTCCTGAAGTGGATCACCTAAGGAGAAGTGAGCTAAGCCTGCCCCTCCTGCCCCCGTGCACCTTGCCTACCCACCCCAGCTAATACGCCAGATCCCCAGCATCACAAGCCTGGCAGGGTGCAAGTAGCCCAGACGGCCACGCCACCCCACAGTGAATCCCGCCCCTAGGAGAGGGGAAGAGAAGGCACACACCAGTTTGACTGTGGCCCCAGCGGTGGGCTGGGGGCAGACATCAGGTCGGACTGCGGCCCTGCCCACCAACTCCAGTTATACACCACAGCACAGGGGAAGTGACCTGCAGGTCCTCACCACGCCAGGGACTATCCAAAATGACCAAGCGGAAGAATTCCCCTCAGAAGAATCTCCAGGAAATAACAACAGCTAATGAGCTGATCAAAAAGGATTTAAATAATATAACAGAAAGTGAATTTAGAATAATAGTCATAAAATTAATCGCCGGGCTTGAAAACAGTATACAGGACAGCAGAGAATCCCTTGCTACAGAGATCAAGGGACTAAGGAACAGTCACGAGGAGCTGAAAAACGCTTTAAATGAAATGCAAAACAAAATGGAAACGACGACAGCTCGGATTGAAAAGGCAGAGGAGAGAATAGGTGAACTAGAAGACAAAGTTATGGAAAAAGAGGAAGCTGAGAGAAAGAGAGATAAAAAAATCCAGGATATGAGGGGAAAATTAGAGAACTAAGTGATACACTAAAAAGAAATAATATACGCATAATTGGTATCCCAGAGGAGGAAGAGAGAGGGAAAGGTGCTGAAGGGGTACTTGAAGAAATAATAGCTGAGAACTTCCCTGAACTGGGAAAGGAAAAAGACATTGAAATCCAAGAGGCACAGAGAACTCCCTTCAGACGTAACTTGAATCGATCTTCTGCACGACATATCATAGTGAAACTGGCAAAATACAAGGATAAAGAGAAAATTCTGAAAGCAGCAAGGGGTAAACGTGCCCTCACATATAAAGGGAGACCTATAAGACTCGTGACTGATCTCTCTTTTGAAACTTGGCAGGCCAGAAAGAATTGGCACGAGATCTTCAGTGTGCTAGACAGAAAAAATATGCAGCCGAGAATCCTTTATCCAGCAAGTCTGTCATTTAGAATAGAAGGAGAGATAAAGGTCTTCCCAAACAAACAAAAACTGAAGGAATTTGTCACCACTAAACCAGCCCTACAAGAGATCCTAAGGGGGACCCTGTGAGACAAAATACCAGAGACATCACTACAAGCATAAAACATACAGACATCACAATGACTCTAAACCCGTATCTTTCTATAATAACACTGAATGTAAATGGATTAAATGCGCCAACCAAAAGACATAGGGTATCAGAATGGATAAAAAAACAAGAGCCATCTATTTGCTGTCTACAAGAGACTCATTTTAGACCTGAGGACACCTTTAGATTGAGAGTGAGGGGATGGAAAACTATTTATCATGCTACTGGAAGCCAAAAGAAAGCTGGAGTAGCCATACTTATATCAGACAAACTAGACTTTAAATTAAAGGCTGTAACAAGAGATGAAGAAGGACATTATATAATAGTTACAGGGTCTATCCATCAGGAAGAGCTAACAATTATAAATGTCTATGCGCCGAATACCGGAGCCCCCAAATATATAAAACAATGACTCATAAACATAAGCAACCTTATTGATTAAGAATGTGGTAATTGCAGGGGACTTTAACACCCCACTTACAGAAATGGATAGATCATCTAGACACACGATCAATAAAGAAACAAGGGCCCTGAATGAGACATTGGATCAGATGGACTTGACAGATATATTTAGAACTCTGCATCCCAAAGCAACAGAATATACTTTCTTCTCGAGTGCACATGGAACATTCTCCAAGATAGATCATATACTGGGTCACAAAACAGCCCTTCATAAGTTTACCAGAATTGAAATTATACCATGCATACTTCCAGACCACAATGCTATGAAGCTTGAAATCAACCACAGAAAAAAGTCTGGAAAACCTCCAAAAGCATGGAGGTTAAAGAACACCCTACTAACGAATGAGTGGGTCAACCAGGCAATTAGAGAAGAAATTAAAAAATATATGGAAACAAACGAAAATGAAAATACAACAATCCAAACGCTTTGGGACGCAGCGAAGGCAGTCCTGAGAGGAAAATACATTGCAATCCAGGCCTATCTCAAGAAACAAGAAAAATCCCAAATACAAAATCTAACAGCACACCGAAAGGAAATAGAAGCAGAACAGCAAAGGCAGCCTAAACCCAGCAGAAGAAGACAAATAATAAAGATCAGAGCAGAAATAAACAATATAGAATCTAAAAAACCTGTAGAGCAGATCAATGAAACCAAGAGTTGGTTTTTTGAAAAAGTAAACAAAATTGATAAACCTTTAGCCAGGCTTCTGAAAAAGAAACAGGAGATGACACAAATAGATAAAATCATGAATGAAAATGGAATTATTACAACCAATCCCTCAGAGATACAAACAATTATCAGGGAATACTATGAAAAATTATATGCCAACAAATTGGACAACCTGGAAGAAATGGACAAATTCCTAAACACCCACACTCTTCCAAAACTCAATCAGGAGGAAATAGAAAGCTTGAACGGACCCATAACCAGCGAAGAAATTGAATCGGTTATCAAAAATCTCCCAACAAATAAGAGTCCAGGACCAGATGGCTTCCCAGGGGAGTTCTACCAGACGTTTAAAGCAGAGATAATACCTATCCTTCTCAAGCTATTCCAGGAAATAGAAGGGGAAGGAAAACTTCCAGACTCATTCTACAAAGCCAGTATTACTTTGATTCCTAAACCAGACAGAGACCCAGTAAAAAGAGAACTACAGGCCAATATCCCTGATGAATATGGATGCAAAAATTCTCAATAAGATACTAGCAAATCGAATTCAATGGCATATAAAAAGAATTATTCACCATGACCAAGTGGGATTCATTCCTGGGATGCAGGGCTGGTTCAACATTCGCAAATCAATCAACGTGATACATCACATTAACAAAAAAAAAAGAGAAGAACCATATGATCCTGTCAATCGATGCAGAAAAGGCCTTTGACAAAATCCAGCACCCTTTCTTAATAAAAACCCTTGAGAAAGTCGGGATAGAAGGAACATACTTAAAGATCATAGAAGCCATTTATGAAAAGCCCACAGCTAACATCATCCTCAACGGGGAAAAACTGAGAGCTTTTTCCCTGAGATCAGGAACACGACAGGGATGCCCACTCTCACCGCTGTTGTTTAACATAGTGCTGGAAGTTCTAGCATCAGCAATCAGACAACAAAAGGAAATCAAAGGCATCAAAATTGGCAAAGATGAAGTCAAGCTTTCGCTCTTTGCAGATGACATGATATTATACATGGAAAATCCGATAGACTCCACCAAAAGTCTGCTAGAACTGATACATGAATTCAGCAAAGTTGCAGGATACAAAATCAATGTACAGAAATCAGTTGCATTCTTATACACTAACAATGAAGCAACAGAAAGACAAATAAAGAAACTGATCCCATTCATAATTGCACCAAGAAGCATAAAATACCTAGGAATAAATCTAACCAAAGATGTAAAAGATCTGTATGCTGAAAACTATAGAAAACTTATGAAGGTAATTGAAGAAGATTTAAAGAAATGGAAAGACATTCCCTGCTCATGGATTGGAAGAATAAATATTGTCAAAATGTCAATACTACCCAAAGCGATCTACACATTCAATGCAATCCCAATCAAAATTGCACCAGCATTCTTCTCGAAACTAGAACAAGCAATCCTAAAATTCATATGGAACCACAAAAGGCCCCGAATAGCCAAAGGAATTTTGAAGAAGAAGACCAAAGCAGGAGGCATCACAATCCCAGACTTTAGCCTCTACTACAAAGCTGTCATCATCAAGACAGCATGGTATTGGCACAAAAACAGACACATAGACCAATGGAATAGAATAGAAACCCCAGAACTAGACCCACAAACGTATGGCCAACTCATCTTTGACAAAGCAGGAAAGAACATCCAATGGAAAAAAGACAGTCTCTTTAACAAATGGTGCTGGTGCTGGGAGAACTGGACAGCAACATGCAGAAGGTTGAAACTAGACCACTTTCTCACACCATTCACAAAAATAAACTCAAAATGGATAAAGGACCTGAATGTGAGACAGGAAACCATCAAAACCTTAGAGGAGAAAGCAGGAAAAGACCTCTCTGACCTCAGCCGTAGCAATCTCTTACTCGACACATCCCCAAAGGCAAGGGAATTAAAAGCAAAAGTGAATTACTGGGACCTTATGAAGATAAAAAGCTTCTGCACAGCAAAGGAAACAACCAACAAAACGAAAAGGCAACCAACGGAATGGGAAAAGATATGTGTAAATGACATCGGACAAAGGGCTAGTATCCAAAATCTATAAAGAGCTCACCAAACTCCACACCCGAAAAACAAATAACCCAGTGAAGAAAT
This sequence comes from Leopardus geoffroyi, assembly GCF_018350155.1. Taxonomy (NCBI): domain Eukaryota; kingdom Metazoa; phylum Chordata; class Mammalia; order Carnivora; family Felidae; genus Leopardus; species Leopardus geoffroyi. The sequence continues at coordinate 43,481,133 of NC_059339.1, forward strand.
GGGCAGAAAACATGAATAGACACTTCTCTAAAGAAGACATCCGGATGGCCAACAGGCACATGAAAAGATGTTCAGCGTCGCTCCTCATCAGGGAAATACAAATCAAAACCACACTCAGGTATCACCTCACGCCAGTCAGAGTGGCCAAAATGAACAAATCAGGAGACTATAGCTGCTGGAGAGGATGTGGAGAAACGGGAACCCTCTTGCACTGTTGGTGGGAATGCAAATTGGTGCAGCCGCTCTGGAAAGCAGTCAGAAAATTAAAAATAGACCTACCCTATGACCCAGCAATAGCACTGCTAGGAATTTATCCAAGGGATACAGGAGTACTGATGCATAGGGGCACTTGTACCCCAATGTTTATAGCAGCACTTTCAACAATAGCCAAATTATGGAAAGAGCCTAAATGTCCATCAACTGATGAATGGATAAAGAAATTGTGGTTTATATACACAATGGAATACTACGTGGCAATGAGAAAAAATGAAATATGGCCTTTTGTAGCAACGTGGATGGAACTGGAGAGTGTGATGCTAAGTGAAATAAGCCATACAGAGAAAGACAGATACCATATGGTTTCACTCTTATGTGGATCCTGAGAAACTTAACAGAAACCCATGGGGGAGGGGGAAGGAAAAAAAAAAAAAAAAAGAGGTTAGAGTGGGAGAGAGCCAAAGCATAAGAGACTGTTAAAAACTGAGAACAGGGGCGCCTGGGTGGCGCAGTCGGTTAAGCGTCCGACTGCAGCCAGGTCACGATCTCGCGGTCCGTGAGTTCGAGCCCCGCGTCGGGCTCTGGGTTGATGGCTCAGAGCCTGGAGCCTGTTTCCGATTCTGTGTCTCCCTCTCTCTCTGCCCCTCCCCCGTTCATGCTCTGTCTCTCTCTGTCCCAAAAATAAATAAACGTTGAAAAAAAAAAAAAACTGAGAACAAACTGAGGGTTGATGGGGGGTGGGAGGGAGGGGAGGGTGGGTGATGGGTATTGAGGAGGGCACCTTTTGGGATGAGCACTGAGTGTTTTATGGAAACCAATTTGACAATAAATTTCATATATTAAAATAAATAAATAAATAAATAAATTAAATAAAATTCTTTTACATTTAAAAAAATCATTCATAGGTATTTGTTGTGGTTTATGCTATTATAAACAGTATTTATTTTTTAAACTCTATTTTCCAAATTTCTAGAATTACCACAAAGAAAAAAACTATAGATTGATTGATCTTGTATCCTATAATCTTGCTAAATTCACTTATTAGTACAAATAGTTCATTTTTAAATACTTTTTTTATACCTTTGCATTTCCTACATTAAAAAATCATTCCATTTGCAAATAAAGACACTTTTGAATTCTTTGTTTTTGTTTTCTTGTGTTAAAACATTGCCTAGGACCGTCATTATAATGTTGAATAAAAGTGATGAATATGGGGGTGCCTGGGTGGCTCAGTTGGTTAAACATTCAACTTCGGCTCAGGTCGTGATTTCATGGTTCATGGGTTCAAGCCCTGCGTCAGGCTCTGTGCTAACAGCCTGGAGCCTGGAGCCTGCTTCGGATTCTGTGTCTCCCTCTCTCTGCCCCTCCCCAGCTCACCCGCTTTCTCTCAAAAATAAACATTAAAAAAATTTTTTTTAAGTGATGAATATAAATATCCTTATCTTCTTCCAGATTTTAGGGGCAAAGATTTCAAAATTTATTATTATTATGTTAGCTGAAGATTTTTTAAGATACTTTTTACCAGATTGAAAAAGTCCTTTTTATTCCTAGTTTCTTGATCTTTTTAAAAATTATGAATGGGTGCTGAGTTTTATCACTTTTCCTGTATCCATTGAGATGCTTATATTTATATTTTTCTCCTTTATTCTGATAACATGGTGAATAACATATTAAACCAAACTTCTATTCCTGAGATAAACCTTACTTGGTCATGATCTACTAACTTTTTAATATATGGCTGGATCTAAGTTTTTTCTTTTGGTACTTTTATACCTAAGTTCATAGGGACATTAGTCTGTAATTTTATTTTCTTATAATGTACTTTTAAGATTGTGAAATCAGAATTATGCGAGGCTCTTAAAACAAGTTGGTAAATGTCCACTCATGGCTTATTCTCAAAAAAACCTTATGTAAAATTACTATTACTTCTATAATAGAATTTACCAGTGGAGCTATCTAGACTTGGAGTTTGCTCTCTGGAAAGGTTTTCATTACACATCCAATTTCTTTAACAGAAATAGCACTTTTCATATGTCCGATTTCTTCTTTGTCAGTTTTGGTAAATTGTGTTTCACAAAAAGTCTCCAAAATTAAAAAAAAATTTTTTTTTAAGTTGGCAGATTTATTGCCTTAAAAATTTTAAATACTGTCCTATTATCTTTTTAGTGCCTGTAGGATCTGTAATGATGTTCTCTTTTTCATTTCTCACAATGACAATCTGAGTTTTCTTCTCATTCTTGATTATCTTGTTAAAGGTAAACCAATTTCACTTCTCTCTTCATAGAACCAGCTTTGGTTTTCTTCATTTGCCTACTGTTCGTTTTCTATTTTGTTGCCTTTATATTCATTATTTACTTTTCTACTTTCTTAGGGTTTAATTTGCCCTTCTTTTGCTCACTTCTTGAGATGGAAATTTATATCATCGATTTTTAACTCTTTCTTTTTTCTAATGATTACAAGCTATATAAAATATATATCACAACATATTCAAGCTATAGATTTTCCTCCAAGTATTACTCTAGCTATATTCATAAATAGCAGTAAATTGTGTTTTTGTTATTATTGGTACACAATACCAAAATATACCATAATTGGTACACGATTCAGAATTTTGTTTCTTAATTTCCAAATATTTAGTGATTTTGCTAGATACTCTTTTGTTATTGATTTTTAAATTCCATTATTGTCAGAGAACACATTCTATTTTAACCCTTTAAAAGTTTTTGCCCTTGCTTTATGGCTAAGCATATGGTCCATTTTGGTAATGACTCAGGTGCACTTGAAGAGAAAATTCATTCCGCATTTCTTGGATGTAGCATTTTACAAGTATCAATTATGTCAAGTTGGAAAGCAGTGTTATTCAAATATTCTTTGCTTTACTCATTTTTTTTCCTGCTTATTCTATAATTACTGAGATAGATAGTATTAAGATCTCCAACTATGATGATGTATTTTTCTATTTATTCTTTTAGCTCTGCCAATTTCTGCTTCATGTATTATGAGGTTTTGTTTTGAGATGCACACACATTAAAGATTATGATTTTCCAGGGGCGCCTGGGTGGCTCAGTTAGTTGAGCCTCCGACTTCGGTTCAGGTCAAGATCTCCCATTAGTGAGTTTGAGCCTCATATCGTACTCTGTGCTGATAGCTCAGAGCTTAGAGCCTGCTTCAGATTCTGTGTTTCCCTCTCTCTCTGCTCCTCCCCTGCTCATGCTCTGTCTCTGTCTCTCAAAAAATAAAAAAAATAATAAAATAAAATTTAAAAAAGATTATTTTCATAATGAAAGTATCATTTAATTATGAAAGAAACTTCTTCATTTCCAGTGATACTTTTTTTCATTTCTCCAATTTTACAAAATTAATACAGTAAGGCTATATTTTTCATCATTAGTGATTGTACAAGTATTTTTCCATCCTTTTACTTTAAATCTATCTGATCTTATTTTTTTTTATAATATATGAAATTTATTGTCAAATTGGTTTCCATACAACACCCAGTGCTCATCCCAAAAGGTGCCCTCCTCAATACCCATCACCCACCCTCCCCTGATCTTATTCTTAAAGTGTATTCTTACCATCAGCATATAGTTGAGTCTTGCTTTTTTTGATCCAGAATGACATGATCTTTATTTGATAGTCTATTAACATTTTTTAATAAAAATTCTATTTTGGAATAACTTTAGATTTATAGAAAAGTTGCAAAAATACTATAGACAGCTCCTGAATACCTCTCACCAAATTTCCACTAATTTTCCTACCTTACATAA